>NC_134402.1:130120896-130469230 GCF_038048845.1 Mixophyes fleayi | reverse complement strand
AACACTAGACTCACAAATCTATATAATAAAACAAGGCATCAGTCCATTACTGAGATTCCATATTGTAATTCACTGATTCCAATATATAAAAATGATTAGTCCAGATGTGCGCACACCTCTCAGATAAGCAGCACAGTGCAAGATAACTCAGTCTATAATGGTGGGAGTACTTTAATATAGAATCGTTGTCCCAAATAATACAGTCACAATAGTGATCGAAATACACTGAAAATGCTGGCCCAGCAGATGGTATAAGATATAGGCCGCTTTGGCCTCAAAGAATTCCCGTAGAATGTCCGGCTGCAGTATTAAGCGGGGAGCACCACAACCACATTATCCTCTCTGAGTGATTGAGTGATGCAATATGGAATGAGTACCCCAGATAAGTATAACCGCATCCAACAGTTCCTACCTCTTCTTGGAGCAGCAGCTCCCTATAGATAGCAACAAATTATGAAGCAACAGACGACATTTTAAAAAAGAAATAGACCTCTAAGACCAACTGACAGCGGATGGACTTAGCTTTCAAGTAGTAGTAAATTGCACAGTACATGGTTCACAAAGTATCCAACTGACGCGTTTCATCGCACAAGACGATTTCATCAAAGACAGAACAATCAGACTCATTAGCTCCCTCATATACCCAGCGAACCAGTAAAATTACCTGACACCTGTAGGAGCTTAACCCTTCATATTTCCTAAAGAACAACTATCCGTGTGTTGCAAAAATAAATTTTACATTCTGAATATAGCATATCAAAACCTCAGATTGGCAAATTTAGATAAAAACATATAAGCAACAGATACTATAACCAAAAATCATATAAATTAAATAAATAGAGTCTATGTTTATAACACATCTAAAAATAGAGCAATCAGTAATTTGCACATTAACTGTTTAAAAAACATCTAAATGAATCATATATTAAATCCATAGATCTCTTTAGTTCAAATTATACCATCGTGGATTTCACAAATCTAGTGTGAAAGTATGAAAGTATAAGTATGAAAAGTGTGTTACACGCAATAGACAAATAACATCTGAAGATAAAATTTAAAAAAAACATGACATTAAATATATTGAATATGTATAAACTAAATATAAAAAAGGAAAAAATAAACAATAAAAACAAAAATGAAAATCAGAGGAAAAATGAATAAAAATAGATGATCACTGCATAAAGAATCGCATAATATCAGGTGAGTAAAAATGGGCGTGTCCACAATACATCCACATAGCGGAAAATCTAAACACAATGCATGTAAACATTGAAACAGAAAGAAATACCAGGAGTTGCATGAACATATACCAAAAGAAATACAATCACATGAAATTAATACATTTAGCTACAAGAGAGTGTGGGACGGACGGACCTGAAAAAATTCTTATTTATACAATCTCATTAAGTTCAATGGATTCATTTAAACACATTGGGGATAATGTATCAAAGAGGTAAATCCTAAAGGCCTCCTGTTTACACAGGTTTCTAAATCTTTTGCTACCCCTCAGTGTGGTTTTAACAAGTTCTACCCTTGATATGGAAAGACTACTAGGATCACAACTATGTTTCAAAGCGAGATGTCTAGAAACACTGTGTGTTCTCAGACCTTTAAGTATTTTACGCCTATGTTCGTTAAAACAGATTTTTAAGGCTCTAGTAGTCCTGCCAAAATAATATAGGTTGCAATTACTTTTAAGTAGATAAATAAGAAACATCAAGTTACAGTTTATGAAACCCCTGATCTTATATTCTTTATCACCTGAATTCGATTTGACACATTGTGTTCTATGTTCAATGAATTTACAGGTAATACAACGTTGCCCTCCACATTTGTAACAACTGTCAGCAATAGGGGAAAACAACATCTTATATTTTTCAGCATAACTATTTGTTTTCATCTTCGAGTCTTGTCTTTTGGAAGTTTCACCCTTCCTGTGATCTATTGTGGGCTTGAAAAAACTAGGTACTAGAATGTTTTTCAAATTATTGGCTTTCTTAAAAACCGTTGCCGGCTTCTTCGGTAAAAGAGGCTTTAATATTGGGTCCTGTCTTAAGATAGAATAATTTGAACATATGATCCTCTTAATATTAAACAAAGGTTTGTTATATTTAGAAATAAATGCCCATTCATGAGCATTAACTTTCTTATGTTTAGTATTTTTGGGAAATGTTATTCAAATACTATACCGCCATTAGGAATATGTCCACTATTATTGGCTGACTTTGAAAACAAAAAAGTTTTTCCTTCAAGGGCTTGCTGTATAAGTTTAGGTGGTAGCCACAGTTCAGAAAATTTTTGGACATAAAATTAGTTTTTTGCAAGAATACCTCATCACTGGAGCAGTTTCTGCGTAACTGCATTAACTGTCCCTTTGGAATGCTTTGCTTACATTTCAAATAATGCGCACTAGAATAGTGTAGATAATTATTACAGTCAACCTTTTTAAAAAAAGGTAGAGGTAGATATGTACCCATTCATGGCCGAAAAGAGTCAAATCGAGGAACTCCATCTATGAGGTGTGGTATTTATATGTGAATTTTAAATTATACTTATTGTTGTTTAAACCATTAACAAAATCCAAATGAAAAATAAATCATCTATATAATGGCCATAGAGGATGAGGTTCCCCGCCCCCCCGAGCTTACCTCCCCACACACAGGACTTTTCAAAGTCCTCCATGGCATAGCTCGGGGCAAAGTCCCCATGGCTGTACCCATCACCCGTAAATAATGACCACCATCAAACAAAGAGCGATTATGTAATAGAATAAAAGAAATATAATTTACAAGAAATCTCTGGTGCTCAAGAGAGGTCTCATTTTCTTCACGTAACACTTTCTCAATGAATTCCAATCTTTTATCATGGGGAATATTTGTGTACAAAGATTCAACATCCAAAGTAAGAAAAACAACATTTTCTAGCAATACCCTGAAGTAAATTTAGAAGATATGAAGAATCCCGAATATGTGACCTCAACTTGGTCATCATAAGCTGCAAATAAAAATCCACATAACTAGATAACTGTAGTGAACTATTCCCAGAAATAATTGGATGTCCCGGTGGATTGGACAGATGTTTATGAATCTTGGGTAAGTGGTAATATACGGGTGTGATAGGGCGAGCACCAAATAAAAATCCAAATTCATCCCTTGAAATGACACGGTGAGGTCCAAAACATTCTTTAGCTCTGATTTGTATAATTCTCCCATTTTTTATAAAATGTCCTATTATGTAATTGTCATTTTATTTGTAAATGTAAGCTTCTTTTCTATAGTCCACCACATTTTGATGGACTAAAACATATCTTTTAAAACAGTATTATTGACTTTGTTTTTTACTATAGGTCCTTTCTTATTGTCCTTATTTTTCATAGATTTAAGTCTATTGCCATTGTAATTTGAAGCCTTAACTGCTCCCTGTCTTACTCCCATCTTTTTACATCACAACTTCCTTTCTCCTCTTTTTCCGCTAACATAATTCTGGACATTTTCATCAGGCCTGTCGCCAATAATTGATAATGATTTTTGTGTGTCCAATCCCTTCCCTTCTGCGTTTGGTATGTCTCTAAAAAGGAGGCTGAGTTTTGATTTTTATAATGATTTGTAGAGATCAGATTTCCCTTCTTCTATGTCCCTTCATATAATCACTATAAAAAGATTGGCTTATTGCAAAACATCAGATACAACTTTATACTAGTTATGAATACATGTTATTCATACAGACTAATAACGTAAAAGATGGCTCAATTTATTGCTGTGCACTAAGAACTGCAAAATTGTTCATAATCTGGCTGCTTACCATTTCCAGTTTTAAAACAACCTTTTCTCAATCTAACACAAACTAATATAGGTGGTTCATATTGTTGTCATTACAGTAATTTATAAACAAGTCTTGTGAAGTTCATAACAAAAAGTAGTAAAATAAAAAAGTAATTTAAAAAAAATAATGCCACCAAACAACCTCTTATTCACATGATGAAGTGACCTATTTAAACATGCACTTAATGCAAGAAACAACCAAAGAGAATCACCAAGGACACTATCCAAATGAACTAGCAGAAAATAAAAAGTTATGTTCAAATAATCTGGATCATTTACAAATCAATTTAAAATGATTTGCTCAATTTTCTAAATGTTATTATACAGTGGTCTAAGTAGAAATTTAGTAACGGTGTATATACTTCTGTATACTTGGTGCCCACTTCAACCAATGTGATTATATGAATTTGAACTGTCTAACCAAAATGTATCAGGGAGTTGTAAAGTGTGACTATATTTACAAAGAAAGTCATCAAATTCAGTACAACCTAAATATTTAGAACCAACCAAATTTTTAACAAACAAAATAGAGTTGGGAACACATAGTAAACCTACTGTTTGGTGCTTAAAAATAACATGCATTCTGACCCTGTGTTTGCAACCTGCCCATATGAATTTGGAGAGAGTTTGCTGTAAATGTTTACATATATATGTAGGTATTTGAATTCAAAGTGTCTGACATAAATACAAGAGTCTGGGGAGCATATTCATCTTGACAGCCACTGTGTGGTCAAACCAAGAAATAATAAACTTAGTCCATTGGGTTAGATCTGATTTAACTACATTAAAAAGTTTTTGGAAGGTAGCCACATACAGCTGTGAATAAGATGTTGTCAAATATATCCCCAGATATTAAAATTTTCAGTTTTGCCAGCGGAAATTATAATTAGCTTTCAGGTTCTGAGTAACAACACCGGGGGGGGGGGGAGGTGGGAGTGGTATATTAAAAGGAAGGATTTCAAACTTATCTGCATTAATTCTAAAGTTAGATAGAGAGCTGTATGCAGCTATTTCTTTAAGGAAAATACCTTAGACGAGGTACTTTCCCATTTTAAATTCAGAGGGCTTGATCCAAATGCTGGCACTAGTTATACCCCATGTCCTTCTCATGTTTGGCGGATTGCTGAGCCAGCATTGAAGACCAGCAGAGAAATCAATGCCTCCTTCCACCTTAAGGGTCTACAGAGTGGCCTGGCTTGATTGAGTTCAGTTATCCTCCAGAGCAGGATGCCAGTGTTCGGACCAACAGCAATATATGCTTGAATTCATTTGGCACAAATATCAGTTAGGTGTTTCAAAGTTGTTAATGTCATCTATGCTAGCTGGTATTTCATTTAGTACTTACCGTGGTTTTAAAAAAAGTCTCATTTTAGATACGAAATGCGTTGCCTATTTGATCTCTTGAGATAATATATATTATTACCTATATGGACCTGGAGATTCTTTTTACATAAACACTTATTGAGGATATTGTGATGGAATGATTGTATGAGGAACTATTGATCTTCATTTTTGGTTTCTGTCTGGGCAGATTTTTCCTACTCACCTCATCTCGGACCACATTTACAGTCGGTGAGCTGCAGAAAGAGCCGGAATCGGAGAGCCCTAGTGGTTGTGAGCACTATCTGTGTCACATATTTATTAAGAGAAAATTGACAGTGGGACACTGACTCCCGGACACCGATTGTGGTGATTTTTCCAGATTATCCTTATGTGTCTGACAGGTCCTTATTTACTCAAGAGGCTAATATTATAACAACAGAAAGTTTCTTTTAATTATTGCATTGGTGATATATGCTTTTAAATGTAGATTTTTGAACATTAATTGTATTGATTACCAGCTCTAAGAGATCACAGTCTTAATTCTGCCCTGGTTTTTGATAAAGAGTATATTTTCACTGTCTTATGTATTGCACTTTTGCGCTGTCTTCGTTTGTTTCCTAGTGAATTTTTTGGGGATTAGCAATTACCCCTGCTTATTACAGGTACATTGTGCATTTTCAGAGCAGTATAGCCCACCACGGGATTCTTTTTCGTTTGGTTTACGGTATTTTGTTTATGGCTGAATTGTGGAGGAATGGGGATTTTTCCAAAGGATTTTTAATTAGGGCACAGTTAAGGGGTGAGCTAAGACACATCCCACTGCTGACGACACCAGACGACCTATAGATCTGACTATGGTGCGCAAGCCGATAGTTGCAGTGCGAGCAGGGCCTGTTTCTGAATATGAAGCCTGTTTTTCATGTAGGTGAGCTGGTAGCCTCTTCTAGGTTGTCCCTTGATTCCAGCTTATTAGCTAAAAGTGGTATTCTGCCAGATGCATCCCTGGTTTGCAAGCTGCATGAATCCATTCCAGGGCGCGCGTCCAGAGTCGCCGCGGCTGCCCGCGGGAGGCCGGTCGCGGGGGTGGGATGGGGCGGGGGAAGACGCATGGTCCAGCCGCGGCGCCCGCACCCAGCCCTGCTTCGCGCCCCAGCCCGACCGACCCAGCCCTTAGAGCCAATCCTTATCCCGAAGTTACGGATCTGACTTGCCGACTTCCAGTGAACAGTCATTCAGGTCTGAAGTCTGTGGTCAAGATGACTGAACACTAGATGAAAAGCTTCTGCCTATATGCAAACAGAAATACAGTAAAACAATGCAGATGGTGTGGCTTGCTTCTATTGGTCCAGGCTTCAGGAAGGTCCAGGGGGTTGCAGATTATAGGCTAGTTCAAACTAAAGAATCCAAAGGTGGGGGTCATCTCTCCAGGGGATGTACTTCAATCTTCCCGCCTAGACTCCAGTTACAACTAGTCCATTAGCATTTTATAGTCAGCATCATATTAAAGGTTTATTCCCTAACATCAATAACTAGAGTATGCAATGTGCGATCTCTTCGCCGAATGCACCGGACAGCTGCTGATGTAAAGGGGATTAATATGATATCAGACATGACCTGAACCATAGGTTTTACTAATATGTATATAACTTATAATATAACACATAAACACTACTATATTTTGACATAAATAACTATGTGTTGCAACTACAATTAATGTGTACTATTTACAAATGTGTGTGATTGTGCGAATGTATACAAAAGTGTAAAAACTGTTATTGCCACGTGTCGAGGCTGGATACGCCCTTCCACGCCGTAGCGTGCTCTACGCATATTTTCAGACAAAGACAACCAAGTTTGCTCGATATTAATTGAAATGACTTTATCCAATTTGCTGACTTTGACAATATATATGAAACATAAAAATAGAAAAGATATGTATGTCAATAAAGAACGGAGATATTCTTATTTGTAATTGTTAATTTGAATTTATCGCAGCTGTGTTGCAGTTTAGGGGAGAGGGCTTATTGGTTATCCATCAAAAAGACTGGACTGGATGGTTATATTATGAGGGGATCGATGGGAACTGGCAGTCCTGAATGGTTCCCATCTCACAAAGAGGGTTCTTACACCCCATATATGTATTTCACTGGGACAGAGGGTCAGATGGCCAGTTGGATGGTCATGGCAAATGTGAACCTGTTTTTGGTTATTGTGCATGGTTTTCTTTGGCCTTTCGAGGCATGTATGTCGCTCCCCTAAGGTGATGATAGAATAACTAAAGACTGTGCAGTGCTTGCATCATTATAATGTGTGCTATTATGCTGAAGGTTTGCAGAATAGAGGGGCAGATAGCTTCTGTGTCTAAGGTAGCAAGCAAGAAGCAAAGTTTGCATCTCTACCCAACATAAAACAAGACAGGGCACTAAAGTCAACAAAAATAGGATATGCAATGAAATTATCCATTTCATTGGAAATTTTAAATATGTATTCTGATTTGTAGCTGCAAATTAAATACTGCTATTAAAGGGACTTTTAAAACTAAATTACATGTTAATATATATAAAAGAGCTATTAACAGTCAAAAAAAATTGCATCTGAACAGTAAGCAAAAGAAAAAAGTAAGGTAAAAACAAAAAGATACTTAATCTCAAGTCTCACATTACAAATCATAAAACTGATACTACAACATGTTGTGGAAGCAGTTTGAACTCCAATACTCTAAGATGACACAAAGCCCTTCATATATCTATGAAATGAAATGTTTCCATTGCGCTTTTATCCTTACTGCTGTATTTTGATGTTTATGACAGTGACTGCCAGTTTGAAGGATGTCCCCTACAGAACAACCAGCCATTCCTTTGATGCAGTATGGGACGAATCCTTCCTTTAAATGTAAGTAGGAAATTGTAATATTTAAAATATTTCAGCAAAGTAAATTATTTGTACCCAGAAGAAGAAATGTACTTTCATAGCTTGAGAACTTTTGTAACATAAATCTGTCTCAAAAATCATAAATATATATCAACTTTAGTACTATGAATATTTCTCTATTTATGCAGTGCTTGATGAAAAATATATTGAAGCTCGATGATATTGTATTTCTCTCAAGATACAATTCTTTGAGGAGCATTTACACTGTTGTTGGATATGTTGGATATTTCATTCTAAAGTTTTTTTTGTGCTATACATTTGATTGATTTCTTGCCACTTGGCATCTCTGCCAATTAAACTCAGTGGAACACAACATTTAAGACTGTTAGTCTGCATGCCAATCATGCACGTTACAATCTTCTTAAAGGTCATTTTTTGGCGATTAGAAAGAAATATTGATACTATGAAGAAAAGTAATATCATTCATCTGAAACACCACTATACTGCATATTAGATTTCAGAACTTAAATCCTTAGAGCTGTGCTGTTTAAATGATAGCATTGATTTTGCAACAATCCTTTAATATTGCATATTTTTTTAAAAATAAAAATATATTGCCCTATTCTATATTTTTAGCCTAAAAACATTTGTTTGACTATTGTTGTGTTTCTTTCCCTTATACTGATGATCTGTTGATATTTATATTATGATTATTTTCAACAACCTTGATTTACAAGTGATCTGGCTACATACTTATATAATACAGACCCATATCTATCTATTCAGATTTCTTATTTGTCATTTCCATTTTGAATACAGCAGGAATGAAGATTTTTATTTGATTTTTAGAGGGTATATTAACAGATGTGGATGTGTTTGTATGTAATTAAATGTTATATTAAAAATAGGACTTTCATATTTATTAATAACTGTAAAGACAATATTCCTTTTTGTGCCTATATTGTGCACAAACAGAATAATGTAAGGTTAGCATTCAGTATGAACTGTTAAGCCACATCTCTACAATATTGTGGGCAGCAAGTATACACACTTGCTGTGCCTGATGCACATCTGGTGCATCTTGAGATGCATCTAACTCAACATATGCATGTAATTACGATCCTTTAAATGTGTGTCTCATCCTATGTATGTTCAGAGAACAAATGCATCCAATTCTAAACAAGCTTCATTGTGAGCAACATTGGTAAAGGTTGCAGCAAACTGGCTGGCTGCAAATGTTACCTATGCAAGAGGCATATACGCAGATAAGGGGCATGTCTATCATTTGAGAAAGTTCTAGGCTGCTCTCTAACTCTTCCCATCCTCTTCAAATACACTGGCAGTCTTGGAAGTCAACTGTCCTTATGCTGGTGAGTCAGTCTCAATTTTGTGCGACTGTTATGCTTAGTTAGGACTTTGTTCCAACTGCAAGGATAGTTGGGATGTATGTCTTTCTTCACACTGTACTCCTTATTAAGGGTGAGCTGCTTGCATCAAAATGTAGTGCACACAACTTGCCCTTAATGAGCAGTACAGATTAAAGCTGGACATGCATCCCAACTGTCTTTGCAGTAAGAACAAAGTCTTAATTGAGCGGGATAGTCACACAAAATCAGGACTGTCCTACTAGAATAAGGACAGTTGGCAGACAGTGCTGCGCTCCCCTTCTAGGTCCTGCAACTATCACTTGCTGCGGCTCACTTGCTGCTTGTCTGGATTCTGGAATGTTTGGACCGTGTTTGGGAAAAAAGGAATTGGTACCTAAAATATTCAGGGTCTAGCAGTAAGTGAACAATTTGGGTCTCCCTCTCCCCAACCAGTCCCAACGTTAAATCATTACCACCTACATTTAATAATTAGGCCTCCCTAACCAAAACCAGTCCTAAAATAAAATGATAAGCATTCACATTTAATAAATAGACCTACTCCCCATTAACATCAAACATTGAATTCAAATAATTAAAAATTGATAGATAAACCTATACCTCCCCCACCATGCTTTGACAGTAAATGAATGGTACTTACATTAAATGAAAACACCTATTTTCCCCCAAATGAAACAATTGGCATTCACAATCAATAATTATCCATCCTTATCCCTAAACTCAACATCATTTTAAATTAATAATCCACCAAACCACCCAAGCATTAATTAAATATTGACATCACACAACCTTAATTGAATACTCATTACTATGACACCACTATAAAATTATATTGCCCATACCAATAAGTTAATATTTCCCACCTACTATTAAATAATTATTAACCACCCTAACCATTAAATTAATACCCAGCCTCCATCCCTATTACAATATGAGCCCCCATTTACCTTCTACCATCCTGCTCGGTAGATTTCAGAGGCAGACTCTTCTGTCTGTCTCTCTTATGTCATGCACACATGGTACTGCATATGCTTCTGCTCCAGGAAGGAGGAGGACGGGACTAATAGTGTAGAAGAGAGGTGTGTGGCAATAAAGTGGAGGGAGGGACCAGCCTGTCAATGAGTCCTGGAGAGAGGGAAGGTTTCCAGGCAACTGGAAATCCCCTAAGTCTGTGCCTATACACCTAATATACAACTAATGTTAATGGAAAACAACCGTGTTCGGTCTATTACAGAAATTGACTTTTTTTTTTTTTTTCTTTTGCCTATTCAATTAATATATATATTATATATATATATTATATATATTATATATATATATATATATATATATATATATATATATATATATATATATATTCATACACATCTCTCTCTCTGTCTCTCTCTGTCTCTCTCTCTCTCTCTATATATATATATATATATATTTATATAAAATTAGGAAAGTGGAATATCTTTTTGCATCTAAATGATTGAATTGGGTGCAAATGAAACAGGCAGGAAGAGAAGCGTAGCCCAAATATGTGGTATCACATATTAAAGCAATGTAGTGTCACTGCAAATTACTAAATTCTTTTAGTTGTCATCACACCAGGTGAAAGCACAATCAGATAGGAAATCAGGGACTGCAAAAATGTTACTTTGCAAGTTTCAGTTTTGAAGGATTCTAATGCTGATCAAATGCACGAGTCTGATTGGATATACTAGCTGACATTTCTAGAACCCTGGCCATGGCAGTCACTACTTGGTACAGGTGAATTAGGTTGATGCATCCATTGGAGAGAAAAAGGGGTTGGGATGTCCAGCTGTTTGCTTTCACAGTAGCACTAAAAGACTAAGCTGCACGCCCACAAGCAATTCTACATTTTGAAATTTGGAAAACAGTGCTTTATTGTATGGGGAAATTGGCTTTATGAAGCCTTTTGAATGCAGAAGGATTTTGAACACCTAGGTGTTGGCTTATACAGTACAGCAGATCTTGGGGAGTTAGCAGCATACAATTATTAAACTCCTAAGACAAATTCCAGTGTGTTAAAAAAGGCATGGTGCCTTAATTAATAAACTGGAATTCTAACTCCTAAGACAAATTCTGGTGTGTTAATTAAGGCATCATACCTTAATTAACACACTAGAATTCCAGTGTGTTAATTAAGGCATGATGCCTTAATTAACACACCAGAATTTGTCTTAGGAGTTATAATAAAACTTGCTGCGTACTCAAGTAATTATTTACTATTATTTATATCATTTATGTTCATTTAGTTGTATTGCCCCACTGAAGCACTAATGCTATTTGAACTAACATATACAATACTATACTGAAAATAAAGTTTCTTTCAAAGCACGTTTTGGGGGCCAGCCAGTTGCTTCACAATGTGCTCTACTTGTCCACCCACTAAATTATAGAATTACTGAATTACCTATTCAATTAAAGACAATTATGTGAGGATGCAGATTTTTTTTCTGGTTGCAAGTATAGACCAGATGCCACTGTTAAACCTCAATTTGTGTCTCTTTTACAGGCTTCAGCTATTTGCTAAACTCCTAGAATTGCTTAAGGCATTGCTAATTGTTGGCTTATCTTATCTGCAAAATGCTAAATTGTACTTTGTTTTACACGGATTTGCTTTATATGTAGTCTAGTGTTTAACCTGTTGCTTTTCTGCTCCCTAAATGAAAATTACTTTACCTAAGCAGAGAAGTAAATCATTATATAGTATATTAGATGATTCTGATTCATATTGCCTACCTATCGCTGCCATTGACGGACAATTGTTTTGAGAATGTTATAATATATTAATTTGCTGTGTGTTGACTCCTATGTCTCAGTCTATTAAAAAGTACTAGACTATAAATAACAAAATGAATCACCAGATCACGGCAATTGATTAATATACTTTTGATGATGAATAAAGTAATTTACTGGGTCTTAGCACCTCTCTCCTCCTTTCTCAAATACCCTCAAGCAATCCATCTTATATATTAAACTAATTGCGGTAGTAGTGTTGAAGTTTTTCTGACTTCTGATTATTTAACAATTTCATGTTTTCATTTTTTCTTCATTTGTGCTTCGTCTATGCTCCCATATGTTCTACCACCCACTCCCAAAGACAAAATGTTGGCCGTCATGAAGGAGTGGTATAAAAACACAGAGTCAAATGCTTGCAAGATTATGATATTAAATGAAAATAAACTTTTGTCTCACTTTCACATATTGGGAGCATGGGAAATTCACGGTCAATCAGAGGCTCAACTCGAATATGTAACTCAGATGTGACGGATAAGCCCACCTCCACACTGCTCATCCCTTGTCTTGTGTCGAAGTCAGCAAATTGGATAAAGTCATTTCAATTAAAGTCGAGCAAACTTGGTTGTCTTTGTCTGAAAAGATGCGTACGGTACGCTACGATGTACAAGGTCACGCTACGGCGTGAAAGGGCGTACGCATCCACTACACGTGGCAGCAACAGTAATTGGTCTTTTACCATACATTCGCACAAACACGCATACTTATAAAATAGTACACATTAATGGTAGTTGCAACACATAGTCAGTTATGTCGAAATATAGTAGTATTTATATGTTATATGAAAGTTACATGCATATTAATGAAATATACGGAACAGGTTGAAGGAATAATAACATGAGTGGTATCAAAATAAACCTCTTTACATTTCCTACTGTTTGGTTCACTCTGCAAATGAATCGCAGAGTGCATACACAAGTTATGAACGATAGGGAATTATGAACTACTTAAGACTAAAGAATCTTGGCGGGAAGAGCCGAGCATACCCCCTGGAGAGGTGACCCCCTCCTTTGGATTCCTTAGGATGAACTAGCCAATGATTGACAACCCCTTGGACATTCCTGAGACCTGGACCAATAAATGCAAGCTATACCACCTTCATTGTATTACTGTATTTCTGTGTGTATATAAGCAGCAGCTTCGCATCTAGTGTTCAGACATCTTGTCCCCAGACTTCAGGATTGAATGACCACACTGGATCCAGAGCGCCTGCGATAAGTAACGGCTGTATTTATTATCACTTCACTTGAGCATATTATTCTACTATTTGCGAATAAATCTTTGTGCGTTGGAAACACAAATCGAGGTTCGACAATCGTTATTGGTTAGCGACATTACGCACATAACAATTTGGGGGCTCGTGAGCTTTGGAGGTTTCGTTGCCGATGATATGCAAGACCAACGGATTTCGGTTCCGCAACAAAGGGTGGAGACGCGTCATATACGGGTAAGAACGCAATGTGTTCAAAACCTGAATTTTACTCTGTGTTGTGAAACCGAATGTCCGTTTTGCATTATCTAGGGCACGCTAACTAGAACCTAGGGACAAAAGAGAAAACTGTTTCTTTTTACTGTCATTGTGCGTTTTAACTGTATTGCATTGCTTAGCGTATGTGTATTTCCTGCTGTGTGTACGCGAACTTCCGGTAGATTTGCCACGTGGTTAAACAATCGATTTGATAGTTATATATCCATAGTATAAATCACTTGTGAAAGTCTCTGAAACATTATCACTATTGTTGGGAACATTGTTGATTTTCTGCGCAGAAAATTAAGGTGTATGTGTTTGGTGATTGTATGATTTTGAAGTGAAAGTTGATTTACTGTCAAAAAAGATAGGGACATTGGTTGCCGTTTGACGAGGCGGGCTTGCAACCGAGGTAGTATACAAGGCAGGTATACTGGCAACAAAAGCCCTGTTTGAAAAGAGAACAGTTAAAAAGCTTTTGGAAACTTTCTCCCCAAGGGCAATCGCAAGGTTTAGTCATAGTTAGTATTGCTAAGCGGTGCGATCAGACCGCATGGTTTTACAACCGTGCTTGTGACTTGGGTTGAACGGCTGGAGGAATTACGCTGGTACAAACGGGTAAACTTCGGTACTACCAGTTCAGTAATACTCAACAGAATTTTATGGAGAGCCAGGATATCGAGGAGCTGATATTTCTGTTGTCCATAGTGATATTTCTGTGTTAGGAGGTGTGTGGGCGTAGCCTGTGATACCGTCCACAGATAAAAAAATCTCTAGTAAGTTCTGTTTAAAAGGAGAACAGGTAAAAAGTATTTTTGCGTAGCGTTGAGAAATAGGTTGTTTTCACAACGGGTGCGAAGCAAACGCTAGAGATGGTTGATGTTGTGCTGCTTAAGGAAGGACCGCTGGGGTCAGCTAGGTACCTTATGTTTAAGAAATATGGTGCATACGCAACTGCGTATTGCGACAGGTGGGTCAAGATGACCAAAGATTGTGATAGGCCTTTCCCAACAATAGGAAGTTTTTATTCAGAGGTACTAAATAGTGTAAAAGATAAGGTGTGGTTGATTAAATCAACAAAAGTGAGAAATAGACATAATGATTGCTTAAAATTGTGGCAAATGGAAGGTAACACGTGGCAGAGCAGTGAATGCACAGCGGAAGTAGGCGCGGCGAAAAGCGCGCGCACGGCGGAAGTAGCCATTGAGAAGCGTGGCGAACTCAGCGCAAGTGCGCCCCCGCCACCTTATGTGGCGGGAGCGGTAAGTACAGCTGTCATTAAAACTGAAAAAAGGAAAATTGCTAAGTTGTATCCTGTTTTAAGCCAGTTTAAAACAAGTGTATCAGAATATGAAGATGAACCCACTGTGATTTCGGCCCTTGCCCATGCTGTTAGTGTACTAGAAGCTCAGCGCAAGTATGAGAAAATGGCTGAGATAGGTGAGAATAGCGTGATCACTAGGAGCGAAAGCGTTCTAAATCTTGAACCAGCAAATCCTGTAGTGTCCCCTGAAGTCAGTGAACCAGAGGGTGCGTACCCAGTCCGCACAATATCAGTTCCCAATGGGAAACCGGATAAGGATGGTGTAGTTCCTTTAAGAAATGTTACAATGCATTGTCCCTGGACTAGATCAGAATTACGTTCCATTATGACTGAATTCCCAGATCCTAGAAAAGAGTTGGCAAAGTGTCAGAAATTTGTTAAAGACTTAGGAAATGCCCACGAACCAACCAATAAGGATTGGCGTGTAGTGTTGAGGGCATGTCTTCCTCCGAATACTGACATACAAAAATTTATTAAAGATTGTTTGTTGGAGGAAGATGACACCTTGACTGATGAGATTAACCAAAAAATTATAGCACAAATTGTCAAACACTTAGCCATCTATTTTCCAGTAGTGGTAAATTGGAGTAAGATTTTCACCATTAAGCAAAAGGATAGTGAAACAGCGGCAGACTATTTTTCTAGGGCACTAGCATCAATGACACACTTTACCGGAGTAACTGACATAAGAGAGGATCCACATCACAGGGAAGTAGCTGTAGGAGTGTTAATGGATGGTCTTAGGGAAAATTTAAAAACCAGAGTACAAACCTCATTACCTAATTGGAGAGGTATCACAGTAGACAATCTTAGGGAGTCTGCTGTGGAACATGACAAAAATATCTTTAGAAAGAAAGAAGAGAAAGGTGATAGGTTGATGACGGTGAGTATTCAGGCTTTAGAAGGAATACACACACAACCACAAACATACCTAGCATACAACTCAAGTAAAAAGGTAATGGTATGTTTTCGCTGTAAGAAAGAGGGACACATAAGGAGATTCTGTCCAGAAGCAAGGAAAGAAACATCAAGGGGGGAATCATATAGGTATCCTCCACGGAGAAACACACATAGGCAAGAGAACACACAGCTACCCGCGTATATTATAGCAGCAAATGCTGCGTGGGAAAATGATAGTCAGCGCTAGGGGTCAGGTCATACCTGTAGTCTACAGCCAGTGAGGTTAACTGAGAGTCAGAGTGAAGAACCAACAATGATAGTTGACATAGCTGGTAGGAAACAAACCTTTCTTGTAGATACAGGGGCGGCCCGATCTGTGATAACCTCTCCTTTCAATCTACAGGTGACCAGTAAAACTATTCCAGCTATGGGGGTAACGGGAAAAGTGTTACATTATCCTCTAACTAAACCCGCTGAAGTTACTATCGGGCCTTTGCATACTAAGCATTCGTTTCTCTTGGCTGCAGCGGCTCCTACTAACTTGCTAGGGAGAGACTTGCTATGTAAAATGGGATGTGTCACATACTGTACTTTAGATGGTGTGTTCCTAGATATACCCGAGAAGGTCGCTCATGAGATACAGGACATATTGGACACCCCTCAAAGGTTAATGTTACACTCTACTGTTATAGAACACAGTCCATCTCAAGAAAAGGGGATGTAGCTGGAAATACCAGGTTCACTATGGACCAGAGATGGACAGGACACTGGACTGATGGCAAACGTAGCCCCTGTCATGGTCAATCTAAAAAGTGGTAGGATAGCTCCAAAAATCCCACAGTATCCATTAAAACCGGAGGTGGAACTAGGGGTATATCCTGTTATTGAGAGGCTGTTACAACAAGGGATTTTAATCCGTACAGCCAGTACAGCAAATAGTCCCATTTTCCCTGTGAAGAAGAGTGGGGGGAGGGGCTATAGATTAGTCCAGGACTTAAGGGGAATTAACAAAGTTGTTGAGATCCAATTTCCCGTAGTGCCGAATCCAGCTGTCATCCTCATGCAGATTCCACCGTCTGCCAGTCATTTTACTGTCATTGATCTATGTTCTGCTTTCTTCTCAGTCCCTCTTTACCCTGACTGCCAATACCTTTTTGCATTCTCCTACCGAGGAGTGCAACACACATGGACTAGACTACCCCAGGGGTTCATTGACAGCCCCAGTATTTTCTCCCAAGCCTTACATGACTGTTTGCAATCCTTTCAACCCCACAATGGGTCTGTTCTAATTCAATATGTGGACGATTTGTTGCTGTGCTCTGATTCTTTTATGTCATGTTTACATGATACTAAATTGTTGTTGCTTCATCTTTCACAAACAGGGCACAAGGTGGCAAAGGATAAATTACAGCCATGTCAGACTAAGGTCAAATACCTAGGACTCTGCCTCACTAAGGGGCTAAGACACCTGACAACCAACAGGATTGAGGCCATACAACACATGACTCTGTCGCAGAGCCAGAAGCAGATTCGTAATTTCCTGGGGATGTGTGGATACTGTAGATCCTGGATCCCAGGTTTTTCTATTCTGGCATTACCATTGCAGGAGCTAGTCTCTTCCTAATAACCAGAACGTGTTGTACACACAGAAGAGTCAGAGCAAGCGTTCTTTAATCTTAAAGATAGTCTGACTAGAGCACCTGCATTGGGAATACCTGATTATGAAAAGCCTTTTGAGCTATTTTGTACAGAAGCTGATGGTTGTGCAGCAGGTGTCCTCGCACAGAAACATGGTGGCGCTAGCAGACCGGTAGCATACTACAGTGCACAATTAGACAATGTGGCAAGATCATTCCCAACATGTCACAGAAGTGTAGCAGCAACGGCTCTTCTGGTAAGTAAGAGCGAGGACGTAGTATTAGGACATAATTCAACTATCTATACACCCCATGCTGTATCAGCTCTGTTAAATTCAGACCAAACCAGACATGTTTCTTCAGCTAGATTCACAAAGTGGGAACTAGCCCTGATGGCACCCTCAAACATCACCATCAAACGATGTAGCACCTTAAATCCAGCTACATACCTTCCGTATGTGTCTCTAGAGACACAAAGGGTGGGAGGTGAGGAGACCCTGGTTGAGGATGAGTTAGGCAAGAATACTGACACGCATGACTGTATGGAACACCTGAATCAGACCTTTACTGCAAGGCCTGACATACGTGACACCCCCTTAGAAAATGTAGATTTTACGTTTTATACAGACGGAAGTTGCCATAGACAGACAGAGACGGGAGAGCTATGTACTGGTTACGCTGTTGTAGACGATCAGGATGTGGTAGAAGCTGAACCCATTGGCTCACCGCCAGGTGGCGGAACTAGTAGCACTTAGGAGAGCGTGTGAATTAGCAGAGGGTAAATCAGCCAATATATATACTGACTCTAGGTACGTCTTCGGGGTAGTGCACGATTTTGGGGCCCTTTGGCGTCTTAGAAACTTTACGACAGCAGCAGGTACACCAGTGGCACACTCACAACACATAAAAGGACTTCTGACAGCGATACAGTTACCTAGAACAGTAGCCGTCATAAAGTGCAAAGCCCATACCTTTGAAGAAGACCCAGTGTCATTGGGCAACAACAGGGCAGACGAAGCTGCTAAATGGGCAGCAGGGCAACCTATGACTGTATCGACCGAGACTATGATGGTTTTTCAGACATTAGACATGCAGAAATTAATTGAAATTCAAGATTTGTGTTCCCTGCAGGAAAAGGCGGTCTGGAAGGCAAAGGGATGTGGTCAAGAGTCCTCATGACTCTGGATGGATGGACAAGGTAAGCCTGTAGCTCCCCGAACATACTATCCAAGCCTGGCTGAAGCAGCACACGGCCTGACTCACCTGGGTAAAGAAGGTATGTGTAAACTGGTGAGAGCATACTGGTGTGCTCCCGGATTTTCCTCTCAGGCTGGTAAGAACGCAATGTCATGTCTTACTTGTTTGAGGAAAAATGTCGGGAAAACTATTCCAACTGAGCCATCCCACATCCCTCCCACAGACGGACCTTTCCAGGTAATACAAATTGACTATATCCAATTACCTCCGTGCAGGAATCTAAAGTATGTGTTAGTGTGTATTGATGTGTTTTCCGGTTGGGTAGAAGCATATCCAGAAGCCACTAATACTGCTGTGTTCACTGCTAAGAAAATTGTACAAGACTTTGTGTGTAGGTTCGGTATCCCTAGAATCATTGAAAGTGATAGGGGTACCCATTATAATGGTGATATCTTCCAAAATATGCGTAAACTCATGGGAATCGGTAGCAGACTTCACACCCCTTACCGACCACAAGCCAGTGGTAAGGTGGAGAGAGTAAACGGTACTATAAATAACAAGCTTGGATAAGGTAATGGCTGAAACTGGGTTGGCATGGCCTGAGGCTTTGCCATTGGTCCTCCATAGCATTCGGACCACTCCTAGACCTCCTCTTAATCTGTCCCCCTTTGAGATTTTGTTCGGACGACAGCATCATTTGATCGTGAGTCCACAAGACGACTTGAAGTGTAATAATGAAGTGACTGTACAATATCTTATAAGAATGAGTAGACAGCTAAAGCAACAACAACAAAAACTAAAAATACTGTCATCTGGTATGCCAGAAACGAACTGTCATGATGTTGAACCTGGAGACTATGTTATGATCCGCAATTTCTTACGTTCAGGTTGTTTAACAGACCGTTGGGAAGGCCCGTACCAAGTGCTGCTGACCCGTACTACATCACTGAAGGTTGCAGAGAGAGACACTTGGGTCCATTCCACCCACTGCAGGAGAGTCCATAGTCCGGAGAAAGTGCAAGATAAAACTAAGACCAACGACATAGATCTGTCACTTGTGAGTCTGTTCCGGGACACCTAAAGCCTGCAGTCGAGACACCTGAACCAGAGACGTTGACCCAGAACTATCTTTCCAGCGATGGAGTGGCGGTTTTTGTTTTTCTTTTGTTCCAGGATTTTCCTTGTTTTTACTCTTTCTAGGACATTCTATTTTTGTGAAGGAGGATGGAGGACGGAGGAAGGTTCTGGGAGTGATACGGATGGGATGGAGGCAGAAGAAAAGTTGTTAGGATACTCAGAGCAGCCCATTATCAAACTTGGTCCGGGGGTTATGAAAAGATCTGCTAGCTCAGGAACTCGGAGGCAGTGTGGGGGGCTATTGTCTGATGAGTATTGTATCTGCAAGTTCTGCGACTCCCTAGTTCAAGAGAGATGCATCCAACGATGCCAGTCCCCCAGTACTCTGAATATAGGCGGGCATCCTTTGGAGGATTATCACTCCCTGGTGGGTAAGGTACTAAACCAAACTGAGTGTTGGGTGTGCTCTCACGTGCCACAAGGGCAGCATAATATAGGACTAGCGCCATTCCCTCTAAACATATCGGAAGTACTCAAATTGAGGGGTGGGAGGCCCATAGACGGGAGGTACAATAACACTAGGTCCCCTAATCTGACGTTTCGACAATACTCCATAGCCAGATCTTTGCTGTGCCTAAATATATCTCATGCAAAGCGCCTGGAGAATTGGGAGGCTGACCTATCAGATCAGACAATGGCTCGCCACACTCATTTTAGAGGGAGACTCACAAGGTCACTACTAGGCAGGAATGTTGATGGAAGTCACAAATTAGGGCGTATAACCAAACATAAGAAGGTATCCATTGGAAAAGTCTCTACAGATAAATGTAAAAATGTCATTAATGCCAACACGTGTCTAGAACAAATGGAGACACTGGGCATGGGTAGTTTTATCAAAACTCTGTGTGATATAATTCATGGGCATACTGTTCCTTATGTTCTCCCTGATGATGTGTATTTTGTTTGTGGAAGGAAAGCTTATTCCTGGGTGACTCCGAGTTCCAAGGGCTTGTCTTTCTTAGCTAAACTGGTTCCTGAAATCATGACTATTACTCATGAAGAAATGGTTGATATTCACAAGACTACATCACCACCATACATACACGCACAGTATGAACACCGTGGCAAGAGAAATATGATTCCTGGTGAGGAACCTATAGCTACAAAATTGATTAGTGAAACTGCTGGTTTTCAAGTTATGGTTGCTCTAGACCTCACTAGGACCGCTCGGGGAACATTAAACTTTAAATATATCCAAGACCTAGCTAAATTAATAGATAATATCACTGAGATGTATGATGACTTTTTCAGGTATACTGGAAGGGAGCTACAAGCGTACAAGAAGGAGTTGGTGCAACATAGACTGGTACTAAATTATCTCACCTCTATTACTGGTGGGTACTGTGTGACACTGGCCACCCAGTTCGGTGTCAAATGTTGCACGTTCATCACTAATAATACGGATGACCCTAAAGAGGTTATAGACCGGAAGATGGATGAAATTTTGCAGCTGAAATGGGAATTTCGAAAGAGCCATAATTCTTCGTTATATGAGGTCGGGGAAAAGGTGGCGGGTTGGTTCTCATGGTTGAACCCTGTGAAATGGTTCTCCGGTCTGGGGGAGTGGGTACAGGAAATGGTTGTTAGTGTAGGTAAGCTCCTTCTCCTTATACTGGGTGTCAACTTAGCAATTGGTTTAGTTGTCAAATGTGTTCCTACTGTGTTGAAGTGTGGAAAATGGTCTCATAGGAGTAACACTGAGAAAGAGACTGAAAGGGTGGTACCAGATACCGAGATCATGGTCTGTGAAGAAGTATTGTATAATCCAGAACTTGAAACGGTGATTGGGTGATAGTTTATTACACTATCAAAGGGTGGAGCTGTCGAAGTCAGCAAATTGGATAAAGTCATTTCAATTAAAGTCGAGCAAACTTGGTTGTCTTTGTCTGAAAAGATGCGTACGGTAAGCTACGACATACAAGGCCACGCTACGGCGTGAAAGGGCGTACGCATCCACTACACGTGGCAGCAACAGTAATTGGTCTTTTACCATACATTCGCACAAACACGCATACTTATAAAATAGTACACATTAATGGTAGTTGCAACACATAGTCAGTTATGTCGAAATATAGTAGTATTTATATGTTATATGAAAGTTACATGCATATTAATGAAATATACGGAACAGGTTGAAGGAATCATAAAATAGTAGTATCATAATAAACCTCTTTACATTTCCTACTGTTTGGTTTACTCTGCGAAGGAATCGTAGAGTGCATACACAAGTTATGAATGATAGGGAATTATGAACTACTTAAGACTAAGGAATCTTGGCGGGAAGAGCCGAGCATACCCCCTAGAGAGGTGACCCCCTCCTTTGGATTCCTTAGGATGAACTAGCCAATGATTGACAACCCCTTGGACCTTCCTGAGACCTGGACCAATAGATGCAAGCTATACCACCTTCATTGTATTACTGTATTTCTGTGTGTATATAAGCAGCAGCTTCGCATCTAGTGTTCAGACATCTTGTCCCCAGACTTCAGGATTGAATGACTGCACACTGGATCCAGAGCGCCTGCGATAAGTAACGGCTGTATTTATTATCACTTCGCTTGAGCATATTATTCTACTATTTGCGAATAAATCTTTGTGCGTTGGAAACACAAATCGAGGTTCGACAATCGTTATTGGTTAGCGACATTACGCACATATCACTTGTCAGTAGAAAGCCAGTTAGAACAAGATTGTTATCGACTATTTTAATACAAAGTAGTGTTTTTAAACTCTAAATGTAAATTAAACAAACATAATAATTTTTATAGCATAGAAATCCATTCCTCAATTCCAGACATAATTGCTTTAGAAGTGTGTCCGCTATTATTTTAACATATGAAACATGGACATACATTGCATTGATCAGTGTTGCAATAATTTCCACTGCAAATTTCTTAAAAAGTCAATTGATGATAGAATATTTGCTCCATCACAAATGGTAACAGACATCACAATGTGCAAAGTGCTGCACATAATATGACAGAAAGCTCATATACATCAGTTATCCCCTTTCAGACTTTTTAGTTAATTAACTCTTACTTCCAAGGATAGTGGCACAATCAGTAGAAATGTAGTACAACCATCAGACTATATATAGGTCATAGTAATACCCATTTAGTTAGTTAATGTTCATTTTAGACGTTGCTTCTTTCTTCATATTTCAAGAAAAACACAGCTGCAATAAGCACATTATTCTCACTAGGTGGCAAGTAAAATTGTTAGAAGAGAAAAAAAAACTTTTAAGCTGCAAACTATAGATAAGGTAAATCGGAATAAAGCAAAAAGAAGATTAAAGCGAGGACATATCCATCCAATAGAGTAGGCTGCAATTGCCATGAGACCTGGAAAGGAATGCAATAATAGGAAATCCAATTATCTAAATATCGAACAAATAAAAGCAAAACAGTAGGACCAGAGAATATCAAACTTTTTCTAAGACAAGATGGGTCAATATGTACAAAAAAACAAACAAACAAGCATTTAAAGTCTATTGTACACATTTGATTCTTGGGACTTAATGCAGGAAAACCACTTTCCCATGAAGACATCAGGGGGTAAATGTATGAACATGCGGGTTCTTCAACACCCGCGTGTTCAGCGTGTTCGGCGATTAAATTTCAAGCGGCGCTGCATTGTAAAGGGAAGTTTCCCTTTACAATGCAGCGCCGCTTGAAATTTAATCGCCGAACACGCTTGAAGAACCCGCATGTTCATACATTTACCCCCAGATCTGTTTTGAACTAAAGAGGTTAGCTAATCATGATCTCATTAAGCCTTAACTTCTGAAGGTGGGTGGGATTCATTGCAGAATATTGGGGCAAAGGGATTTAGCAGTACTGAAAAGTTCACATATCAATCAAAAAAAAATATATGAAGAAGATTGACAGCCCTGAAATCTTTATAATTAAAGAAACAACCTTTGCCCAGTATGCCTGTATGAAAAAGCACTACCACCAAATGTAAAGCGGAGCTTGCATGCATCATAAGGAGGTGTCTTTATTTGATTCTTTAACCTGACTAATAATATTACATTGTTAGAAAACAAAATAGAATTATATCCATCCTACGCAAGTGAAGGTCCTGTATAAGTCATAAAATCATATATTACTTCCACATCTTTAATATATATAGGGCAGCACGGTGGCTAAGTGGTTAGCACTTCTGCCTTACAGCACTGGAGTCATGAGTTCAATTTCCGATCATGGCCTTATCTGTGAGGAGTTTGTACGTTCTCTCTGTGTTTGAGTGGGTTTCCACCGTGTGCTCCGGTTTCCTCCCACACGCCAAAAACATACTGGTAGGTTAATTGGCTAATAACAAATTGACTCTAGTCTGTGTGTCTGTCTGTGTGTGTGTTAGAAAATTTAGACTGTAAGCCCCAATAGGGCAGGGACTGATGTGAGTGAGTTCTCTGTACAGCGCTGCAGAATTAGTGCCGCTATATAAATAAATGGTGATGATATATATATATATATATATATATATATACACATACACACACACACACACACATATAATCTCTTACTATATATAATTTTATTATTTGAAACAGAATTCATTTCAGTGGTAAAACGTGTTCCTCACAGAGATGCATGTAAATGCAGAATTACAACAAAAGCTGATTTGCTTGAATTTAGATGCAGAATTCAAGTTCTACTAGTGAATAACTGAAATTCATTCACAGACTTTTAAACATTAAACTATTTTTTAGAGTGGGAATAGCTGTGTGCCATTCTGCAAAGTGGGAAAACTTTCTAAGTGCCCACTCTCCACAACTATATCTGATTTTATCAACCTTGCTCTTTATCTTTGCAATTAGAGTCCTTCACTACAGAAGCTGAAGTAGACTGACAGTCAGGGGCAGGGGGCATCTGCCCCCCGGGCCGGTCCCATAGTGGGCTACCTTGGGCTGGGTCACCTGCATTTTTTTCCTTTAACATGTTCTTAATAGGCTGCTGAGTCAAGTCTTGCCCCCCAGGTTAAAATTTGCCAGTTCTCCCCTGTTGACAGTGAAGCTTGAAAAAATCAATTTTAAACACAAAAAGATGACATGTAGAGGCCCACTTTCTGAATTCTATTGTATATTCCAGCACTGATCAGCCATCTTGGCTTAAAAGTTTTAGCGTTGTCTTAGTTAAGTGGATCATCGAAAAAAGTACCAAAGAATTTAGGTTGTAATCCATGCCAGGGCCTAATCTTTCAGAAAAGTAACGATTAAGTCAACATTTTGCAGATCTGTGCAGTACATTCTGGCCTCATGTGGAAAGTTAGGTGATATTGACCTGGTGCTCTGGACTGGTCTCTCAGGAAGGAGAGACTTGAGATTCAGTCAATAGCAATAAAAAATGCAAGTGGGCTGCAATTGATTAATTTGCACTTGTATTTCTTGTATGACTTTGCAAAATTGCTTATCAGAGACAAAGGCTGCTGTGGAGGCTCCACATGTGGGTCAGATTATTTTGTAACAATCCCTGGATAAAAGGAGACAGTTTTCCTAGAACATGCAGGAAATATGTATAGAGATCTTCAAAGGTTGGTTGCCATGTACAGAAAAGTAGCAACAAACCGTGGTCAATCAGTCTCCTCCAAGTGGAGGCCAACGTGATCTGTGAAGAAAACATGTTCAGCAAAAGGGATGTTTAAACATAAAAAAAGGCAAAGGGAGGATAAAAATACTAAAGTACAATAATCTGGTGCAGAAGCTTTTGATTACTGGAGAAGTGATTTTGCACTGAGGTGTCACTCCTGAATAGAGTAGGGATATGAAATATACTATTCCTAAATACATTTATTTTAAAGATGATGCATTTTACATTATATTTATGTCTCTTTTGGTAATACCATGCACAATTTTGTGCCATTCTACAAATTTAACCTCATCTTAAATTCTCTCTCATCCAATCACTACACTTGACCCAAAATATTTTGCTCACCATTTTTCATGTTACTTCCTCAAGGGAAAAATATCACTCTGTTAGACTGTCCCCAGACTCTCAAATTTTAGGAGATCACTGAAAATTCAGCTTTTCAGAGAAAGACCCGGTTTTTTATCACCTCCTCCTCCCAACTATTCATTTACTCCAGGATATTTAAAACACCTGCCACAGTCTATAGTGCCAGTTCTATGAGTCAGTTACCCTGCTCAGACGTAGCTCCTTGAGGTTCTCTGTTGCTGCAGCCGCAGATTATCGCACCATTGTAACCATCAGCTTCACAGTTATTTACAGTGGTTACTAACGGTCTGCAGACTATTGGTCATTAGTATCCTGCGGCTTCACAGCTATCCACAGTGGTTACTACAGCAGACTGCAGATTATTGTTCCCTTGTATCCAGTAACTTCCTAGCTGTCCTGCTACTCACAGTGGTTACAAATGCTGTCACAGACTGTCACTCCATTGTATCCAGCAGCTTCCTAGCTGTACAGCTATTCACAGTGGTTACTACTGCAGCTGCAGACTATCACTCCTTATATCCATCAGCTTCCTAGTTGTCCAGCTATTCCCAGTATTTACTCGTGCTAGTGATTCACCCCCACTTCCTGTCGACCGCTTTCCTCTCTGACCTCTGGGTTATCATACTGGTCTTGCCTAGTCTCCACTCAGAGGGCTGCGACCTGCGGGGCAGAAGCCACAAATTCCACACCTTTGTGGCTTCTGCCAAAGGTGTGCAGGTCTTGGGAAAAACCATCTTTCTCATTAGACCCTGCACCACTGGGTTGGGAAGTGCCAAGCCCGGTAGACCTCAATGGTCCGACATACCCTAGTGATTGAGACACTTACTCTGTGGACCATCATTGTGCTTTTTGCTATCATTTCAACAAACTTTTAAACCACTTGTCCATACTCTGTGCCCTCCTTCATCTCCACACACTCTGTGCCCTCCTTCATCTCCACACACTCTGTGCCCCTCCTTCATCTCCACACACTATGTGTCCCTGCATCCACACACTCTGTGCCCCTGCATCCAATCACTCTGTGCCCCTGCATCCACTCACTCTGTCCTCTCTGCATCCACTCACTCTGTCATCTCTGCATCCACTCACTCTGCCCCCTCTCCATCCACTCACTCTGCCCCCCCTGCATCCTCTCACTTTTCCCCCTCTGCATCCACACACTCTGTGCCTCTGCATCCTCTCACTCTGTCCCCACTGCATCCAATCACTCTGCCCCCTCTGCATCCCCTCACTTTGCCCCCTCTGCATCCATTCACTCTTCCTCCCGGGGGTCAGGAAGAGAAAAAACCCCAAAAATAAACCAATTCGGTGGTGCCCGTGACCCAGCATCCTACTCTCTCCTGCCGCTTGTCACTGAATGTCGGGCGCAATGACGTCACGCCCGACATTCAGTGAGAAGCAGGAGGGAGGATGCTGGGTCCCGGGCACCGCCGGATTGGTAAGTTATTTTTGTTTGTCTCTTCCTGGCTGCGGCACCCCTGTGACAGTGCCGCAGCACCCCTGGCAGCCGCGGCGCACACTTTGGGAACCGCTGCGATAGTGGGATAAGCTAAAATAAAGGAGGTTTGTTTTCAATTGTCATGTGCTCTGAAGAATTAGTGTGACATGAACAAAAGTTTTGGAAAGCTAAAGTGACTGCATGATACCCCACACTACAAGGATTATTTTTCAATAGTCTTTTCCATTAAAAAATTAAATTTTGTTTCTGCACTGCTCCAAAAAAATCTGTTTTATAACTATAAATATTGCAATGATAAACCAGAAATTAAAGTCTCAGCTATGTAGATAGTATAAATTACCCAGTAGACCATACTCATCTCTGCAGCACAAAATCCCTTTTTGTAGCACTGTGTGCCTTGATTTGCGTAGATGACACTAGATTTTCATGAATTTGACAAGGAAGATGCTGCCTTTTGTAGAGGAGCACAAGTTTTCATCAGCTGATCGGAGAAGTTAAGCGGAGTGAGGGCAAAACTTGCTCAGTATGGCACACAGTTGTGCCTAGATTGGTGAAACAGTGCAGAAACAAGATTTAATTGAGATAATGAAATAAAATATAGAGGTGTAGAAGGCAGATTTGAAGGGTTTTCCATGCATTGCGAAGGGCACTATGGGATGCATTTTTCCCCTTCCAGTTATGTATAATCGGGGAAGCACATTTCCGGATATACTTTGCCAAAGTAAAATAAACTTTGAAACACATAAAAGTGACATAAAAGCTGTCCTAATATCATCTCACTTTCATGATTAAATGAGACTAAACTGAATTTTTATTTTATGAGAAAAAGTGAAAAGTTTTATTTAGTGAAAGGGGAGCTTCTAAAGTGTTAGGTGTCTGGACTGTAATGTGATGTTTACACTTTTGCACAGTGCCCCCCCTCTACTTTTTTGCCTCTTTCTAATTTGAGAATAGAGAGTAGGTTTTCCATAATTGTCTAGGTCAGTGGTGGGCAGCAAGTGGTCCTCCAAGTGTTCACCTGTGACCCCCAGCTCCTTACTGCTATATTGTCAGATTTGTTTGCTATAGCTTGTAACACATCTAAAAGAATATAATATTACAGATAGGTGTCTCATTCTTTGATTAAATTTCTTATTTAAATTTATTACTGAGATTAACGCTCTTAAAGTTTAGAGGGCCATACCATGTGGCTCTCGAAGTGTATGAGGTTGCCCAACACTGCTCTAGGTGCACTAATGCCAAACTAAAGTTTTTTGCAATGCGCACCCAGTAAATGAGGCTGTTAACAATATGTTTATAGCTATTCAAATGTAATAAAATGCCAAAAGAATATAAATAACATATTAAAACATCAATAATCTTGACTGTATACAAAATATATTCAAAATGAAATGAAATTAAAAAGTCAAATACTACTTACAGAGTTTTTAACATTGTTAAATGTAGTACATCATTTATTAGGACTTGGTTAGTGCAAAAGAATCAATGCATGCTGATTATATGCAAAAAAATGTATTGTCTACATCAGCATAGATCAATGACCCATATAGAATAACAGGAGGAGTGGCACATATTGGCAGTAATGTATTATTAATTCTATCATCATCATCGTTTATTTGTAAGGTACCACAAAACTCCACAGAGCTGGACTGTAAGTTATAAATCATAGAAATAAACTCACACATAAAACAAAACAAGTACAGATAAGCAGGGGCGGATTGGGAACTTAAAGTGGCCCTGGAAAAAATTATTGAAGTGGCCTCATGTGGGCGGGGCCAATTTAAATGTAGGTGGGGCCAACACAAAAGTAGGTGGGATTTAGAACTTGGAATTTGGTTGGGGAAACATTTAGGAAAACCTAGATATGATGACTTAATACACAGTGGGTCATTTCTAAAGCAAAGCAGGAAAAAAGCTGTAGTCCCCTCTCATATAGTTTTTCTAGATGCAACCCCCTTACATATAGTTTTCCCAGATATAGCCCCCTCACATATCGTTTTCACAGATATAGCCCCCTCACATATAGTTTTTACAGATATAGCCCCCTCACATATAGTTTTCACAGATATAGCCCCCACACATATAGTTTTCACAGATATAGCCCCCTCACATATAGTTTTCACAGATATAGCCCCCTCACATATAGTTTTCACAGATATACCCCCCTCACATATAGTTTTCACAGATATAGCCCCCTCACATATAGTTTTCCCATATGTAGCCCCCTTACATATAGTTTTCCCATATGTAGCCCCCTCACATATAGTTTTCCAAGATATAGCCCCCTCACATATAGTTTTCCAAGATATAGCCTCCTCACATATAGTTTTCCCATATGTAGCCACCTTACATATAGTTTTCCCATATGTAGCCCCCTCACATATACATTTTCTAGATGCAACCCCCTTACATATAGTTTTCCCAGATATAGCCCCCTCACATATAGTTTTCACAGATATAGTCCCCTCACATATAGTTTTCACAGATATAGCCCCCTCACATATAGTTTTCCCATATGTAGCCCCCTTACATATAGTTTTCCCATATGTAACCCCCTCACATATAGTTTTCCAAGATATAGCCCCCTCACATATAGTTTTCCAAGATATAGCCTCCTCACATATAGTTTTCCCATATGTAGCCCCCTTACATATAGTTTTCCCATATGTAGCCCCCTTACATATAGTTTTCACAGATATAGCCCCCTCACATATAGTTTTCACAGATATAGCCCCCTCACATATAGTTTTCACAGATATAGACTCCTCACATATAGTTTTCACAGATATAGCCCCCTCACATATAGTTTTCACAGATATAGCCCCCTCACATATAGTTTTCCCAGATATAGCCCCCTCACATATAGTTTTCACAGATATAGCCCCCTCACATATAGTTTTCACAGATATAGCCCCCTCACATATAGTTTTCACAGATATAGCCCCCTCACATATAGTTTTCACAGATATAGTCCCCTCACATATAGTTTTCACAGATATAGCCCCCTCACATATAGTTTTTCACAGATATAGCCCTCTCACATATAGTTTTCACAGATATAGCCCCCTCACATATAGTTTTCACAGATATAGCCCCCTTACATATAGTTTTCACAGATATAGCCCCCTCACATATAGTTTTTACAGATATAGCCCCCTCACATATAGTTTTCACAGATATAGCCCCCTCACATATAGTTTTCACAGATATAGCCCCCTTTACATATAGTTTTCACAGATATAGCGCCCTCACATATAGTTTTCACAGATATAGCCCCCTCACATATAGTTTTCACAGATATAGCCCCCTCACATATAGTTTTCACAGATATAGCCCCCTCACATATAGTTTTCACAGATATAGCCCCCTCACATATAGTTTTCACAGATATAGCCCCCTTTACATATAGTTTTCACAGATATAGCGCCCTCACATATAGTTTTCACAGATATAGCCCCCTCACATATAGTTTTCCAAGATATAGCCTCCTCACATATAGTTTTCCCATATGTAGCCACCTTACATATAGTTTTCCCATATGTAGCCCCATCACATATACATTTTCTAGATGCAACCCCCTTACATATAGTTTTCCCAGATATAACCCCCTCATATATAGTTTTCACAGATATAGTCCCCTCACATATAGTTTTCACAGATATAGCCCCCTCACATAAAGTTTTCCCATATGTAGCCCCCTTACATATAGTTTTCCCATATGTAACCCTCTCACATATAGTTTCCTAAGATATAGCCCCCTCTCATATAGTTTTCCAAGATATAGCCTCCTCACATATAGTTTTCCCATATGTAGCCCCTTTACATATAGTTTTCCCATATGTAGCCCCCTCACATATAGTTTTTGTAGATGCAACCCCCTTATATATAGTTTTCCCAGATATAGCCCCCTCACATATAGTTTTCACAGATATAGCCCCCTCACATATAGTTTTCACAGATATAGCCCCCTCACATATAGTTTTCCTAGATATAGCCCCCTCACATATCGTTTTCACAGATATAGCCCCCTCACATATAGTCTTCACAGATATAGCCCCCTCACATATAGTCTTCACAGATATAGCCCCCTCACATATAGTTTTCACAGATATAGCCCCCTCACATATAGTTTTCACAGATATAGCCCCCTCACATATAGTTTTCCAAGATATAGCCCCCTCACATATAGTTTTCCAAGATATAGCCCCCTCACATATAGTTTTCACAGATATAGCCCCCTCACATATAGTTTTCACAGATATAGTCCCCTCACATATAGTTTTCACAGATATAGCCCCCTCACATATAGTTTTTCACAGATATAGACTCCTCACATATAGTTTTCCAAGATATAGCCCCCTCACATATAGTTTTCACAGATATAGCCCCCTCACATATAGTTTTTCACAGATATAGACTCCTCACATATAGTTTTCCAAGATATAGCCCCCTCACATATAGTTTTCCAAGATATAGCCCCCTCACATATAGTTTTCCAAGATATAGCCTCCTCACATATAGTTTTCCCATATGTAGCCACCTTACATATAGTTTTCCCATATGTAGCCCCCTCACATATACATTTTCTAGATGCAACCCCCTTACATATAGTTTTCCCAGATATAGCCCCCTCACATATAGTTTTCACAGATATAGTCCCCTCACATATAGTTTTCACAGATATAGCCCCCTCACATATAGTTTTCCCATATGTAGCCCCCTTACATATAGTTTTCCCATATGTAACCCCCTCACATATAGTTTTCCAAGATATAGCCCCCTCACATATAGTTTTCCAAGATATAGCCTCCTCACATATAGTTTTCCCATATGTAGCCCCCTTACATATAGTTTTCCCATATGTAGCCCCCTTACATATAGTTTTCACAGATATAGCCCCCTCACATATAGTTTTCACAGATATAGCCCCCTCACATATAGTTTTCACAGATATAGACTCCTCACATATAGTTTTCACAGATATAGCCCCCTCACATATAGTTTTCACAGATATAGCCCCCTCACATATAGTTTTCCCAGATATAGCCCCCTCACATATAGTTTTCACAGATATAGCCCCCTCACATATAGTTTTCACAGATATAGCCCCCTCACATATAGTTTTCACAGATATAGCCCCCTCACATATAGTTTTCACAGATATAGTCCCCTCACATATAGTTTTCACAGATATAGCCCCCTCACATATAGTTTTTCACAGATATAGCCCTCTCACATATAGTTTTCACAGATATAGCCCCCTCACATATAGTTTTCACAGATATAGCCCCCTTACATATAGTTTTCACAGATATAGCCCCCTCACATATAGTTTTTACAGATATAGCCCCCTCACATATAGTTTTCACAGATATAGCCCCCTCACATATAGTTTTCACAGATATAGCCCCCTTTACATATAGTTTTCACAGATATAGCGCCCTCACATATAGTTTTCACAGATATAGCCCCCTCACATATAGTTTTCACAGATATAGCCCCCTCACATATAGTTTTCACAGATATAGCCCCCTCACATATAGTTTTCACAGATATAGCCCCCTCACATATAGTTTTCACAGATATAGCCCCCTTTACATATAGTTTTCACAGATATAGCGCCCTCACATATAGTTTTCACAGATATAGCCCCCTCACATATAGTTTTCCAAGATATAGCCTCCTCACATATAGTTTTCCCATATGTAGCCACCTTACATATAGTTTTCCCATATGTAGCCCCCTCACATATACATTTTCTAGATGCAACCCCCTTACATATAGTTTTCCCAGATATAACCCCCTCATATATAGTTTTCACAGATATAGTCCCCTCACATATAGTTTTCACAGATATAGCCCCCTCACATAAAGTTTTCCCATATGTAGCCCCCTTACATATAGTTTTCCCATATGTAACCCCCTCACATATAGTTTCCTAAGATATAGCCCCCTCTCATATAGTTTTCCAAGATATAGCCTCCTCACATATAGTTTTCCCATATGTAGCCCCTTTACATATAGTTTTCCCATATGTAGCCCCCTCACATATAGTTTTTGTAGATGCAACCCCCTTATATATAGTTTTCCCAGATATAGCCCCCTCACATATAGTTTTCACAGATATAGCCCCCTCACATATAGTTTTCACAGATATAGCCCCCTCACATATAGTTTTCCTAGATATAGCCCCCTCACATATCGTTTTCACAGATATAGCCCCCTCACATATAGTCTTCACAGATATAGCCCCCTCACATATAGTCTTCACAGATATAGCCCCCTCACATATAGTTTTCACAGATATAGCCCCCTCACATATAGTTTTCCAAGATATAGCCCCCTCACATATAGTTTTCCAAGATATAGCCCCCTCACATATAGTTTTCACAGATATAGCCCCCTCACATATAGTTTTCACAGATATAGTCCCCTCACATATAGTTTTCACAGATATAGCCCCCTCACATATAGTTTTTCACAGATATAGACTCCTCACATATAGTTTTCCAAGATATAGCCCCCTCACATATAGTTTTCACAGATATAGCCCCCTCACATATAGTTTTTCACAGATATAGACTCCTCACATATAGTTTTCCAAGATATAGCCCCCTCACATATAGTTTTCCAAGATATAGCCCCCTCACATATAGTTTTCCAAGATATAGCCCCCTCACATATAGTTTTCACAGATATAGCCCCCTCACATATAGTTTTCACAGATATAGTCCCCTCACATATAGTTTTCACAGATATAGCCCTCTCACATATAGTTTTCACAGATATAGCCCCCTCACATATAGTTTTCACAGATATAGCCCCCTTACATATAGTTTTAACAGATATAGTCCCCTCACATATAGTTTTCACAGATATAGCCCCCTCACATATAGTTTTCACAGATATAGCCCCCTCACATATAGTTTTCACAGATATAGCCCCCTCACATATAGTTTTCACAGATATAGCCCCCTCACATATAGTTTTCACAGATATAGCCCCCTCACATATAGTTTTTACAGATATAGCCCCCTCACATATAGTTTTCACAGATATAGCCCCCTCACATATAGTTTTCACAGATATAGCCCCCTTTACATATAGTTTTCACAGATATAGCGCCCTCACATATAGTTTTCACAGATATAGCCCCCTCACATATAGTTTTCACAGATATAGCCCCCTCACATATAGTTTTCCCATATGTAGCCCCCTTACATATAGTTTTCCCATATGTAGCCCCCTTACATATAGTTTTCCCATATGTAGCTCCCTCACATATAGTTTTCCAAGATATAGCCCCCTCACATATAGTTTTCCAAGATATAGCCTCCTCACATATAGTTTTCCCATATGTAGCCCCCTCACATATAGTTTTTCTAGATGCAACCCCCTTACATATAGTTTTCCCAGATATAGCCCCCTCACATATAGTTTTCCCAGATGTAGCCTCCTTTCACTTACCTTAAGTATCAGGGCCGGCGCGCTCTGCAGCGTTGCTCCGCACACATGATCAGACAGGCAGGAAGTGAATACTTCCTGCTTCCTGTCTGATCGGTGCACAGTGCTGTAGGACCCACAGTGCTGTAGCACCAGGCAGCCTCACGATGCGTGAGGCTGCCTGGTGCTTACCACTGACCACCAATTTTGGGATTGTTGTCCTCCTTCCGACCGCGCCGGGGGACCCCAACAAAAAAAAAAAAATAGAAGGCGGCCTTGTTAGGCCAGAGGCCTCCCGGGGAGCTTCCCGATAAAGGTAATGGCCAATCCGCCCCTGCAGATAAGGTTCACAAAGGAGGTGTGGAAATGAAACAAAAGGTAGTTCGTAAGAGCTTACAGTCTACAGTCTTATATTCTATTAAATGCCACTCTTTTTACACCAACTTTGCTATAACATAAGTTTTGGACTGTGTTTTAAGCTGATGTTAAAAGTGAGGGTGGATGGATTGAGGAATAGATACTACTTCCTACCCTGAGTTACTTTGCAATTAGTTGTCAAAGCCAGTAGCAGTACTAACACAATAGCACAATGCTTCAAAATGTCTCAGTGGTCTGCTCTGAATTGTCAAATGGCACTTGGTTATTTCCAAGTTTACTGACTGTATTATTTTGCTTTGATACAAAGTTTAAGAAATCTTTAGAAAATATGCCAAATGTTATACCAAATATTGCAACACTGAGTTTATGACATGTAATAAAGATATACTGCAGACTGAAGTAGAGGTTTCCACATTGGAGAATATACTGTTCTACTCAACATTTTTTTCAATTGACTTTAAAATTAATATTTTTTAAAGCAAAACCATGCTGCAATGTCAGAAGTAGTAGCTGGGTTACTAGCAAGTATCTCAGTGCAGTTATATGGTTACTGCTCTTAATCATTATACAATGATTTTGGTATACAATGATATACATTATACATTATACAAAATACATTGATTAGTAGAGAAGATATCTATAAGATATTTTTGAAATTTTAACAGATTGGAGAGGAACAAAATAATCCATTTACCCAAGCTTTACATTTAATTATGGCTAACTTATATTGTGTTTAGGTGTGTTGTTTATTTAGTATATGATTTTGTATATGTTAATGCATAGTAAATACAACAAAATCATAACAGTCATAGATACAGGAGACAATTCTTATGTTATAAGTACTTTGTAGTATAATATCAGATATTTTTTAACCTATAATAATCACAATGGTGCTACTCTTACATAACTTCCACACCAATATAATTTGTTGTGATGCTACAGTTGGAGCTTATTTCATTTTTGTTTATTTTGAATAGTGCAATGTAACTCCTATCACTTGTCACCTCAATCTCTCTGCTCACTTTTAAATACATGGAGAGGTCAGCATTAGTCTAGTATGGTATGGTCTGGTGTACAGGTCTGCCAAGAGGAATTTCGGGCCTCGGTACAGCAACTTCCTGAGACCCCTTTCAAAGCCCCAGAAGAGCACATGAGCACATCAGGTTGGTGGCTCATCTCACTACACAGGCAGACCCGTACCACAATACTTTGAACCTGCTCCCCACCTCTCTGTACCACTAGGTAAAACTTGAAAAAACTCAGGAGCACATTGAATGTCTGAATCCTTATAAGTTATCTCATGAGTTTGTATCAGCTTATATTGCTACTTGCATTTATATATTGCATGCTAGATTATAAACAGGTATGCATGCATTTGTGTACTTACTGTAGAAGTAAATATGCAATATTGAGGTGATAATACATATAGAAAAATGTGTAAGCTATACCTTGCTTTGAGAGCACCTCACTGCCAAATTATTTCACAAAGATCATTAATAATTTATTACACATTATTATTTGTGCACCACGTATTATATTATGTCTGAATTTATATTATTTATATTATGTGTTATTATGAAATATAATATATAATAAATGAAATGTATAATTAAGGAAAAAAGATCAGTCGGGTTTACCAGTATCTCCTCATCTTTTTCTTTCTCTGTTTTACTACTTGCATTAGCAAAGAAACAGTTTCCCACAATAGCTAGGAAATGTTACAATCGAAATTGTGCTTCGCAGCATCTTGATTAGATCTCATTAATAAGTCAAATTTAATTAGGCAATTTGTAATTTACTTGCTGTGTACCAAACCACATCCCTGATTGTTTATTAACCTCAGTATGCTGCGCTGTTAACACACTACTTACCACTCATTTTCCGATCAAAACTAATCTCAGAGCATTTCATTAGAAACTGGAACTGAAATGAAGTAAGATTGATCCAGTGGTCCTTATGTACTTTCCTTACCTTTTAAACAAGGGAATATTTAGGTTAAAAGAAATGTTACAACTTTGCTTATGAGACCTATGTGATATACTACAAAAGTTTCTTAACTTAACTCACTCCAGGCGCAACCTTGACACCCTCGATCCTGTTACTCTGTCCTCTACTCTTGACACTCTCCTTTCTCCCCTCTCCTCCCAGGCTTGCCCCAACCTGGCGGTCTCCTTCTACAACCACACCCTCACCTCTGCTCTTGACGCCATCGCCCCGGCCCACTCTTTCAAACCCCGTCGCTCCAAACCCCAGCCTTGGCACTCAAAATTCACCCGATTCCTCCAAAAATGCTCCCGTACGGCTGAACGACACTGGAGAAAATCCCGCTCCCTGGCTGATTTTCTCCACTTCAAGTTCATCCTCTCTTCCTATAGCTCCGCTTTCTCTCTCGCCAAACAATCTTTCTTTAAATCCCTTATCTCCTCCCAGTCTTCCAACCCCCGCCGCCTCTTCGCCACCTTCAGCACCCTCCTCTCCCCTCCTCCCTGACCGCCACTGACTTTGCCTCCTTCTTCTCCTCTAAAATTGAGGCCATCCGTCTCAAAATCTCCTCCTCCCCTCACCCGCCCGCCCCACCTTCCCTCCCTCTCACTCTCGCCACCACTCCCTCTTCTCCTTCCGCCCCACTACGGGAGAATAAGTCCACTCTCTCATCTCATCCTCTCCTCCGTCTTCCTGTCCCCTGGACCCCATCCCCTCCCACCTCCTTTGCTCCCTTTCCCCCGCCATCTGCTCCCACCTCGCCCACCTCTTCAACCTCTCCCTCTCCACCGGCATCTTCCCCTCCTCCTTCAAACACGCTCTTGTATCCCCCATTCTTAAGAAACCTCATCTCGACCCCACCTCTCTCTCCAACTATCGCCTCATCTCTCTTCTCCCTTTTGCCTCCAAAATACTTGAGAGGCTCGTCTGCAGCCGCCTCTCCACCTACCTCTCTGATCACTCCCTCCTCGATCCTCTCCAATCTGGCTTCCGCCCCCTCCACTCCACCAAAACTGCCCTGGCCATAGTCACCAACGATCTCCTCTCTGCCAAAGCTAGGGGCCACTTCTCCCTTCTCATTCTCTTGGATCTCTCAGCGGCCTTCGACACTGTTGACCACCCGCTCTTGCTCCACACCCTTCAATCCTTTGGCCTCTCTGGCTCCGCCCTGTCCTGGTTCACCTCTTACCTTGCTGACCGTACCTTCTCCGTCTCCACCTCCGGATCTATCTCCCCCCCCTCCTCCCTTCCAGTAGGGGTTCCCCAAGGCTCTGTTCTCGGACCCTTACTGTTCTCCCTTTACACCTCTTCCCTCGGTGAACTCATCAGCTTCTTTGGTCTCAAGTACCACCTCTATGCGGATGACACCCAACTCTACCTTTCCTCTCCCGATCTCTCTCCCTCCCTCCTTTCCAGGGTGTCCGCCTGCCTCTCTGCCATCTCCTCCTGGATGTCCTCTAGATTCCTCAAACTCAATCTCACAAAAACCGAACTTATTGTCTTTCCCCCCACTCACTCCCCCTGCCCTTCCGACCCTTCTATCACCGCTCTCAACTCCTCTATTTCCCCTGTTTCTCAACTTCGCTGCCTCGGCGTCACCATAGACTCCTCTCTCTCCTTTGTCCCCCACATCCTCTCTCTCGCCAAATAATGCTGCTTCCAGCTGCGCAACATCGCACACATTCGGCCCTTCCTCTCCCAAGATGCCACTAAAGCCCTTGTCCACTCTCTTATTATCTCCCGCTTGGACTACTGTAACCTCATCCTTACTGGCCTCCCCCGCTCTCATCTCGCTCCCCTTCGCTCCGTACTCAATGCAGCCGCTCGGCTCATTTTCCCTACTCGCCGCTCCTCTTCTGTCTCCCCCTCTACCAATCCCTCCACTTTCTCCCCATCCCCTACAGAATCGTGTTCAAGCTCCTCACTCTTACTTTCAAGGCCCTCTCCAACTCAACTGCTCCCTACATCTCCAACCTTATCTCCATTCACGCTCCATCCCGCCCTCTTCGTTCGGCTAATGACCGCCGCCTCTCTTCCTCCCTGGTTACCTCCTCCCATGCTCGCATCCAAGACTACTCCCGCGCTGCCCCCTCCACTGGAACCAGCTCCCCCGCTCCATCAGAACTTCCCCCAACTTGTCCAGCTTCAAACGGACCTTAAAAACCCACCTCTTCCTTAAAGCCCTTCAGTCCCCCACCCATTGACCTCCTCCCAGTCTTCCCCTACCCCACTCCCTCTCCTGTCCCCCTCCTACTTCCCTCCTTTTCATTCTCCTCTCCCCCCTCTCCGTCTCTGCCTCCGTTCTCCCCATTCCCTCCTCCTACTATTGTGTCTCTGTCCGTCCTACCCTCCCCTTAGATTGTACGCTCCTCCGAGCAGGGCCTCCTCTCCTTCTGTTCTCCACCACCTTAACTCTGCTCTCCAGCTCCTTGTCTCCTCCGTGAGGTCCTCCTGCCCCTGTCTCTACCCCGCTGGGGGCTCTCACCTCTAATCTAGCTGTTCATTGAGCTTCTGAGTTACTGTGATTTCTGTTAACTGTACTGTGCTGTCTCACCCTGTATCGTGTTTCTGTCTGTCCTTGTACGCCGCTACGGATACCTAGTGGCGCCCTATAAATAAAAATTAATAATAATAATAATAATAACTTATATGTTTGCTTCTATGCTTAGCATAAATTTGTCTACTTTTTTTACTTGCCTATTTCCACCTTCTCGTGAAATTTCTACTTTTCACCATCACATTCCTCATTCCTTCTAGTCAATGTATACACTTCCTGGCTACCCACCTAATAGTACCAGCTGGACAGCCTTAAATGAAATCTGAGCCACACTTTCAGCTGCTGGAGCCAGCTGTTAGTAACATCTCTGGTTCTACCACTGTGATCAGTAAACATCTGATTCAGTTCCAAGCCTCTGATAACGGAATACGTACTATTCATATTGTAGCAGAATTTTCACTTTGAGGTTGCTGCAGTCTGCCTCAGGCAAGCGGAAGGGTGATCCAGATATACCATGCATCTCTGAAGCAATTAATCACTTTTAATAGTGATTTATTTATAGCTAGCTGGCACATTGACAAAACGTGATCTATTGCTATAGGGGAGACATGGTTCAGCTCCCTTCTGGTCCACCTAACTATAAATGTAAAATAAAAGTATATAGTGTCTTGTAAAAGTACTTAGAACCTTGACTAATTCTCTCATTTTACTGAATAACAAATCATACATTGCAATTTTGTTCTCTGTGATAGTTTTAGTTCAAAGCACTGAAATGCAAAATTAGCTAATAATGTGACATTGTTTTATGTTACCAAAATATCTCTACAAAAATGCTAAATATACTGCTAGCATAAATATTTAATCCCTGTGTTGTGGAAGCGCCAATTACACTGATAAAAACACTGGCCAATGAGGACACAATTGACCTCCACTTGTGAATCATTAAATAATTGCTGCATGATCTTCCTTGGTTGTTCACCTCATGCCTCAACATTTGTAACTAACTTAATCGCCTCAAGCATAACTGTGGTAAACTAGTTTGTTAGCAGATATACAGCTTGTATTGTTAAAAGGTATTTTAGCTTATTATAAACTTTTGTTTAAATCTTTATTGTATTCCAAAAACATGCAAGTAGGTTAATTGGCTGCTATCAAATTGACCCTAGTCTGTGTGTGTGTATGTTAGGGAATTTACATTGTAAGCTCTTATGGGGCAGGGACTGATGTGAGTGAGTTCTCTGTACAGCGCTGCGGAATTAGTAGCGCTATATAAATAGCTGCTGCTGTTGCTGATGATGATGATACTGTATATGTAAAGTGTTCATATCTATTATATGTTTATTAAAAAACTAATAAAAATTATATAAAAATAAAAAAATCTCTGCCACATTTTCAGTATAAAAACCCAAAAGTTAAGGGATAATTATTCATCTTGCAAACCTAAAGGACAGCTGTAAAATAGAGAATAAAGAGTGTCCCAAATAAGTTATTGAGATAAAAAAAAATGCTTAAATTAGGAAGCTTATAAAACAATTTCCAAGTTTGGATATCCGAGTGTGCATTTTGATTATATTAGCAAGAAGTAGAAACAATATCAACCAACCCAGACGCTGCCCAGACATTTTTGTCCCTCAAAATCTTGCCAAACAAGGAAAAATGTGAAAGAAGCACAGAGAGACCAACAAATAATTTGGTGGAACAATAAACAATAGAGTAAAGTTGCACCAGTCAACCATATGAAGAGATCTGTAAAACACTGACCAGTATGGATAATTGGCACAACAGAAGTTATTACTCAAAATAAACAATGTAAATGTCTAGAGTTTGTCAAAAACTATGAGAGTGACTCAATTCCAATATGTGAAAAAGTGTTGTGGACATATAAGATCAAGATAGAATTTTTTGGGCTAAAGTTCAAAGCAATATATGTGGCACAAATCTAACACTGACCACACCTAAAAGTCACTATACCTCCAGTTAGTTAAGATGGTGGTAGCATTATGCTGTGGAACTGTCTTTCATCAGTATGAATTGGTTATCTTGTTAAAATAGATGGAAGAAAGGATGGTGCACAATACAGGGAAATACTGCAAATCCACTAAAAAACTGAAGCTTGGATGAAAGTTCACCTTTTAACAGGTCCAAGAAAAGAAAGGTGAAGGTTCTACAATGACCCAGTCAAGGCCCTAATCAAACTTGTGGTGCGACCTAGCCCCTTGTGAGGCAATCATAACCTCATGAGGAGGCCACAGCCCCTTTATGATTCCAAAAGGTAAAAATGTTGGCACATGTGTGCCATTAGCACCCTAAATGAACTGAATGGAGAAGAAACTATTTAGGGGTATATTTACTATGCGGCTGAATCTGGGCAATTTGCAGTGATTTTTTTAAAATGCCAATTTTATTAAAGACAAAGCCCATTAGGTTTTGCCTTTCATAAAATTGCTGTTTTAAGAAAATGACTGCAAAGTGGCGAGAATCGTTGCTTCTTCGGAACCGCCACATAGTAAATACATTTTCTAAAAGAGCAGAATAAGAACATAATAATAGGAACTGTATTTAAAGAACAATTAAACCATTTTTCTGAACCATAATATATAGTAAGGACACTCTTTCTAACAAACCCCTTGTATTATTAATTTTATCTGCACATAATTGTAAATACAATGTAATTATGTATTATTATGTTTTAATATTTAAAACAAAGTTAACAAACAATAAACTATTTCATGTTTTTGCAAGATATTGCATTAAAATATTTTCATATGGCTGTTTCATTTAAAAGTATTTTATTGTATCTCTGAGTTATAAATATAGATTACATTTTTATTTGCCCATGTTATTCAAACTTTCCCAGTGTTGTGTGAACCTTATAAAAAAAAGCTTTATAACCATACGTGTACTTCTGGAAATACAGAGCAAAATCAACTTATTAATCATTTTATATGTCATGTAAATCACTTTTAATAATTTTATCTAGATGGAACATCAGGTAGTGACATTAATTGTGTGTATTGATTTAAAAGTACAGTTTTGAGGGTTTTCGGAGAATAGAGCTTGTCTTCTTCACATATTAATTGTTCCCAGCTGTGAAACATCAAGTACACACTATAGACATTCTAAATATATTTATAGATGTTCATGAGCAGCAGATGTCTTACTTTAATTAGCTATAATATTACATTATGTGTTTTCTTTCTTTCAGTCACGTATACCCACATGTAGTTTTCATCAATGTCAAGTTATCACCAGGGACTTTAAAATATGCTGAGAGCAAATATTTCATATGGTATATGGATAAACTTAGGGAATGAGTAATATTGACATTACACAGATAATTAAAGAATTAAACTAGTATACAGGTGTAGGTTCCCATTTCTGGATCCACCCTGATACCAGCTGCATGGTAGCACCAATGGACAGCACCAATGGACATCTGAGGTATTCAAGATATCAGGAAAAGAAGAGTGTATTAAACCCTGCAACTGGATAGCTGGTCACAGGACCAATCCAATCAGGTGCTGTGTTCATGAACCCTTCCCTCTCATCCAATGCATTTTGAAACTTCTGCACAGCCCCATCTCCAGCACAGAAAGGACATATGGTTTTGCCATTTTCCATCAATGCTGAGTGGCAGCAGCAATAAGATAACTTTGGTGGTCAAGGAATTGAATCTCTGTCAAGTTAATACTTTGTGGGGCTATTTAGCAAAGATGGGGGTCTGACCATAATGTGTGGCCCAAAAAAATGTAATAGAACCTACAATTTAACCAATGGGACCACTGGGCTTGTGCCCGCAATTATGTAAACCAGTCTAGTGTCCAACATTGGTGTCAGGGGCAGAGATAATAAAAAGTATGTAAAACATACTTACTTGCTCCACTCAGGAAGCAGACATCCTCCTCATTTTCTTGTTCTCCAAGGCAGGTGCTGTATGGTCTTCTCCTGTTGCTTGAAGACAGTCTCTTCAATTCAAGCATCGCATTTCTCTTCATACTCCTTCGCCGCTCTTCTTGTATTCTCACTTGAAACTTCTGCAACATTCTGACTAGGCCAGTGCAGGTGGCGAGACAGTGAGCCATGATTGGTTCTTCTTTTCTTTGCCAATAGACAGGTCCTCTTCACTCTTCACCAACTTGCTGGGCACTACTACAGGTGAACACTCTGCTAAACAAGCAGTGTAATATAGTCACACACAAAAGTGCCAAATGTCACAAAGCTAGCCCCGATGACTCATGAATAATTTGAGTCATAAATTACTCAAAACCAAGCAGTGTTTATGAAGAGAAACTGAAGAGTTTAATTTAATGAAAGGCGTGATATTAAAATTGTAGGAGTTTTACTGTTTTGCACAGTGCACCACAAACCAAGGCACACTTCTAATTTTTTAGCGGTATCTCTTGAAAGCAGAGAGCAGACATGCACTTTGTTGTGTACTGGGCATATCATATAGACTTGGAATAAAGACGTTCGGGGGAAAATGTATCAATCTCCGGTTTTGTCAACTCGCTGGAGTTCGGCGAGATGACAGCTTAAATTTAAAGCGGCGCTGCCTTGTAAAGGGAAGTCAATTTGTACCCCTTGCATTGTAACATGCGGCATAGTCTTTCTGCAGAGTGTATAAACCTCACTCTGAGACTATAGCAGTGTCAGAGCAGTGAGTGTTTCAGTTTGTTTGACTCCTGGTACTTTTTCGGTTCCTGTGTCCTCGCTCCCCGAGTTGCTATCCTGTTCATTGACCATTTGTGTACCAGACTCTGGCTCCGTCATAACACTCCATCTGCCTCTTGATTCTGCTACTGCATTGCCCTCCTCTGTATCAGACTCCGGCTCCGTTCTGATCATCCATCTGCCTCCTGACTCTGTATCTCACTGTCTGCCTGTGTACCAGACCACTGCTTGTTTTGACACTCCACCTGCCACCAGTACCTATTTTTAACCATACGTGTACCTATTCAGATTCCATTTCTCCGATTGCTGCCCAGTGCTTCTTTCCTCTCCTAATGTGTTCAGTATCGTGTGTTACACCTAGTGGCAGGTCAGGGGACCGTGACCTGCGGGTTCTCGGCAGCTAAGTCCATCCCGCCTTGCGGTGGTTCTTGGTGAAAAACAGGGAATCCGTTAGACTCCGCATCCTTGGACGGCCAGCGCCAATCTAGGTTAACACAAGGAATCCTACCTCTGAAATTGTTACAGTTTGCTCTTACCATAATATGGATTCCGCAGACAATACCTCTCCTACGGATCTAATACAATACCTGGCAGGCAGGATAGAGAAACAAGAGTCCAATCAACAACACCTGACAACATTTTTACAGGGATTGTTTACTCCCATGGATACCCTCTAGAGTACTTTAGTGGCTTCTCAGAAATCTACTGCTTCCATTGAACCTACGCCTCCTGCTGTGGCTACTTCTCATTTGCGCATATCCAATCCACTGAAGTTTCATGGGGACCATAAATTATGCAGAGGATTTTTAAACCGAAGTGCAATTCAATTTGAGTTACTCCCAGGCAATTTCCCTTCTGAAAAAACTAAAGTTGCATACATTATTTCTCTCCTCTCTGGGCCTTTCCCCTTTGGAAAAGTAATAACCGCCTGCTTCATAATTGTACCAACTTCCTGGCTACTTTCAAGAAAATTTTCGATGAACCTGGCAGAGTCTGCAGTGCTGCTGCAGGAATTCTATGGTTAAGTCAAAGCCACTTACCATTAGGGCAGTAAGCTGTCTAATTTTGTACAATGGCCTCTGAGCCCCTCTGAAATGAAGAAGCCTTTGTAGCCACTTTTTTGGCAAGGACTATCTGACAGAATCAAGGATGAGTTAGTCTCATGTGAATTACCTTCCACTCTAGACAAACTAATTTCTCTATGCAACAAGGTGGACCTTCGTTTCAGAGAACATGCTCAAGAGAAGGAAAACTTAAGTCGGGTAACTCCTTGCCTTGCCCCCAAATTGCAAAATCCTGTAGCTGTTCCTGAAGAACCTATGCAAATGGATTGGTCTCATCTCTCAGTAGAAGAAAGGGATATGTTTAAAAATAAACTATGTCTATACTGTGGCGATGCTGATCATTTTCTTGGCATTTGTACTAAACGTCCGGGAAACGACAGGACCTAACAGGATCAGGAGAGGCCACGTTAGGATCATCCAGCTACTCTCCCTCTTCTTCTCCCAATAAAGACTTCTGTATTTCTGTTGTCTTGCATCACTCCTCAGGCTCTGCTCCTTTATCTGCCTTCCTGGATACTGGGGCAGCAGGCAGCTTCATTTCTGCTTCTGTGGTCAATAAGCTAGGCCTCTCCACTGTGCCCCTTGTAAAGCCTGTTCACATCACCGCTATTGATGGCAGAATAACCGCCAGGGATATCATTTAGACTCGCACAGCTCCTCTAATATTACAGATTGGATCCCTGCATAGAGAATCCATTTTCTTTTTCATTATTCCTAAGGCCATTAACCCAGTGGTACTGGGCCTCCCTTGGTTTCGTCTCCACTCTCCTACCCTTGATTGGCAGACTGCAAAAATTCTCGATTGGGGGTCACATTGTCAATCTCATGGTCTCTTAAAAGTTAATCCTCCTGCCCATCTATGTAATTGTGGATTAGCTCATGGTATCCTTCCTTCCCAGTACCAAGTCTTTTCTGAACAAAGTGCTACCGAACTTCCAACTCATCGGGCGTATAGAATTACTCCTTGGCAAAATTCCTCCTCGAGGCTGTGTCTACCCGTTGTCTCTTCCAGAAACCAATGCCATGGCGGAGTATATACAAGACAATCTGAAACAAAGCTTCATCAGGAAGTCTTCTTCCCCCGCTGGAGTAGGTTTTATCTTTGTTAAAAAAAAAGATGGTGGTCTTCGCCCCTGCATAGATTATCGGGGTTTGAATGCTATCACTGTTAAAAGTAGGTATCTTTTGCTCTTAATCACAGAGCTTTTTGACCGGATTAAATGTTTTTTCAAAATTAGATTTACGAGGAGCCTATAATCTTATTCGAATTAAAGAGGGGGACGTATGTATGTAATGTCCCAGCTGTTTTCCAGAGTTTCATGAATGAGATATTCTGGGATCTCCTGTACCTCTTTGTAGTGGTTTACCTAGATGATATTCTCATCTTTTCCCAGGATCACCAATCTCACTGGAAACATGTGATTGAGGTCCTTACCGCCTCAGGACATTGTCTGTTTTGCAAACTTGAGAAATGTCTGTTCAAGCAGGATCAATTACCCTTCCTAGGTTATATTGTCTCTGGCACTGGATCCTGCTAAACTCAAGATTATTATCGATTGACCACAACCTCTCGGTTTGAAAGCTACACAGCGTTTCCTGGCATTTGCTAATTACTATTGCCAGTTTATCAAGAGATATTGTTCTCTGGTTTCTCCCATTACCTCTCTTACCAGGAAAGCGGCCTCAGAATTGGACTCCTGAAGCTAAACAAGCATTTAAGCTTCTTAAGGAAGCTTTCTCCTCAGCTCCAATCCTGCAGCAACCTGATTACCAACGCCCCTTCTTTTTAGAATTTGATGCCTCTTCCTAGGGGGTGGGTGCAGTTCTCTCCCAAGGAGACTCTTTAGGGAAGTATCACCCCTGTGTTTTTTTTCTAACGCAAACATCTACCTGCGGAAAGGAACTATGGCATAGGTGATTAGTAGATTTTGGCTATCAAATTAGCCCTTACCAAATGGAGACATCTTTTGGAGAGTGCACAGTTCCCTGTGACAATTTACACAGACCATAAAAACCTGTTATACTTACAGATGGCTCAGCGTTTAAACCCTCCTCAAACTAGATGGTCACTATTTTTCTCACGTTTTGACGTCATCCTTACCTATCGTTCAGGATCCAAAAATAAGAAGGCAGATGCGCTCTCCCGATCCTTTGATCCGACGGATACAGGATTTCCTGAAGAGACTAGATTAATCTTGGATATCAAATGCATAGTAGCCATCACTCCATCTACAGTCATCAATTGTCCACCCAACAAAACCTTTATCCTTCCCAAGTTACGTATCAAACTTTTACGTTGGGCCCACACCTCTCGGTTACTCGGTCATGCCGGCATTAAGAAAACTTGGGAACTACTTTCTGGAAAATACTGGTGGCCTTCTCTTCGTGATGATGTTAGCAAATTTGTATCCGCAAGCTCTACCTGTGCGCAACATAAAGTGCCTTGACGAAAACCTTATGGTCTTCTTGTCCCTCTGCCCACACTGGATCGCCCGTGGTCTCATCTGTCGATGGATTTTATTACGGATTTACCTCCATCAATGGGCTGTACAGTTATTTGGATTGTTGTTGACCATTTTTCTCATACAGCTCATTTCATCCTTCTGAAAGGTCTTCCCTCGGTTCCTACTTTAGCCAAACATTTTATTCAGAAGATTTGCCGCCTACAAAGATGTCCTCAACAGATTGTGTCCGACCGAGGTTCTCAATTCGTGTCTAAATTCTGGAGATCTTAATAAAGGATCATTGGTATTTAACTCAATTTCTCATCTGCCTATCATCCTCAATATAATGGGTTGACAGAAAGGACCAACCAGGAACTTGAGAAGTTTCTTCGTATATATGTATCTGCTAACCAAAACAATTGGGTTGAATTGCTCCCCTGGGCGGTATTTGCCCACAATAATCTCTGTCACGAACCCATGTCCAATTCCCCCGTCTTTGTTCTTTATGGATGCCATCCTGGACTTCCTACTTTACCGCAGATACCTAACTCCGAATTATTGGCTGTGAATTCCCTCCTCAGGGAATTCTCCTCAATTTGGGCTCATGTAAGGGAGGACCTCAACAAAACATCTGACCGCTATAAGAAATTCTCAGACAAGAAAAAATGTTCTACTCCCAAACGGAAGCCTGGAGATCACGTCTGGTTATCAACTCGTAACCTTCGATTACGAGTACCCAGAATGAAATTGGCACCTCGGTTTATTGGTCCCTACAAGAGAACTGAGAACATTAATCCAGTAGCTGTCAGATTACAATTACCACCATACCAAATGTTTTTCATGTTTCTCTCTTAAAACCAGTAATTACCAATCAGTTCACCCTTACAGCTAAACTGCCATCTCTAGTATGGGTTCACAATAAGCAGGAGTACAAGGTGAGCCAAATTTTGGAATCTCACATTTTCAGAGGTTCCTTACAGTTTTTAGTAGACTGGAAGGGCTACGATTCTGAGGAACATTCCTGGATCAAAGTCACAGATGTTCATGCTCTTCGGCTCCTCAAGCAATTCCATAATACAAATTCCTGATAAACCTTTTAGGGTGTCCAGTGTCCACCCTTAAGGGAGGGGGTACTGTCACATCTTACCTGTTCAACACTCCTGTGTTGCTGATTTTCTCTCCCCCTGTGTAGACCTCAGCACTTCCGGGTTCGGGCAGTCACGTGATCGTGGCTGGGACGCGGCATAGTCTTTCTGCAGAGTATATATGAGACTATAGTAGTGTATGCGCAACAAATGTCTCAGTTTGTTTGACTCCTGGTCCTTGTTCGGTTCCTGTGCTCTGGCTCCCCGAGTTGCTATCCTGTTCATTGACCATTTGTGTACCAGACTCTGGCTCCGTCATAACACTCCATCTGCCTCCTGATTCTGCTACTGCATTACCCTGCTGTGTACCAGACTCCGGTTCCGTTCTGACTATCCATCTGCCTCCTACCTCTGTACCTCATTGTCTGCCTTTGTACCAGACCCCGGCTTGTTTTGACACTCCACCTGCCACCAGTACCTATTATTAACCATACGTGTACCTATTCAGATTCCATTTCTCCGATTGCTGTCAAGTGCTTCTTTCCTCTCCTACTGTGTTCAGTATCATGTGTTACGCCTAGTGGCAGGTCAGGGGACAGCAACCTGCAGGTTCTCGGCAGCTAAGTCCATCCTGCCTTGCGGCGGTTCTTGGTGAAAACCAGGGAATCCGTTAGACTCCGCATCCTTGGTCGGCCACTGCCAATCTAGGTTAACACAAGGAATCCTACCTCTGAAAATGTTACAATTATATAATAGTTTTGACAGCTTTCCATGTGATCTTAGAGTGTAATCCTTGAAGTCTGGTGCACTAAAACAAATAATATATAAATCACTATGTGTCAGCATATACATAAACAGGAGAATTTTGTGTACAATATAGCTATATTTGGATAAACTCACCTGCTCAAGGCAACTCTTGTAGGTGAATCCCTAGCATGTGAAACAAATATATATTCAGGGTGTCACAATTAAAACCTTCCCTGAGCCTTCATTTTTAGTAGTAGTATAGTAAAAGCAAAAAAAATAGCCTTTTGGAAATATAAGCAGACTTAGAATAATGAAGACAAAGAGGTGTATCTTGTTAAACAAAAGGAGGCAAAGAAGATAATCAGGGCCTGATTCATTAAGGATCTTAACTTAAGAAACTTCTCATTTCAGTCTCCTGGACAAAACCATGTTACAATGCAAGGAGTGCAAATTAGTATTCTGTTTTGCACATAAGTTAAATACTGACTGTTTTTTCATGTAGCACACACACATATCAACTTTAAATTTCAGTGTACAAATAAGCTATCAAGTATTTGTGTGCTACATGAAAAAACAGTCAGTATTTAACTTATGTGCAAGGCAGAATACTAATTTGCACCCCTTGCATTGTAATATGGTTTTGTCCAGGAGACTGAAATAAGAAGTTTCTTAAGTTAATATCCTTAATGAATCGGGCCCCAGATGAGCAAAGCCACAAACTGAAGAGAAAATGCCCCAGTCAGTAGGTAAAGGGTGCAAAACTATTTTGGGTATATAAGTAAAAGGAGAAAGAAAGGAGGAGTAATAAGCCTAAAGATAGAGAGTGAGAGTCTTGTTGAGGGAGACAAGGAAATAGCAGATCATCTTTATAATTATTTTTGATTAGTGTTCACTACAGAAAGAGCAGAAAAGGGGCCAAAGTTAAGTTACAAATATATTAATAAAAATGAGGTAGATACAAGTACATATACAGAGGAGAGGGTCCTAACAGAACTCTCAAAGCTGAAAGTGGATAAATCAATCGGACCAGATAGGATACATCCAAGGATACTAAAATAACTTAAAAGACTTAACAGAATTATTCAATCAGTAACTAGCTACAGAAGTAACTCCAGAGGACTGGAAAAGAGTGAATGTAGTCCCGCTGCACAAAAGTGGAAGCAAGGAAGAGGCAGCAACTACTGACCAGTGAGCCTTACATCAGTAGTAGAGAAATTGATGGAAACACTCTTAAAAAAAGAGTTGTAGAAAACCTCAATTCAAGTAAATTACAGGATCCCAAACAATATGGATTAATTGAGGGGAGATAATGTCAAACAAATCTTATTGACTTTTTTGATTGAGTGACTAAAGTAATAGATCAAGTGGGGCTGTAAATGTAGCTTATCTAGATTCTAGTAAGGCTTTTGACACTGTTGCACATCGCAGACTGTTAAACTTGAAAGCTTGGGATTGGATTCTAAGATGGTTGAATGGATAAGATCTTGGTTGCATGATAGAAAACAGAGAGTTATAGTAAATGGAGATCATTCACAGGAGGGAGAAGTTATCAGTGGAGTACCCCAAGGATCTGTACTTGGACCAGTGCTTTTTAATATCTTTATTGGTGACAATGCAAATGGAATTGAAGGGAAGTATTTTTACAGATGACACAAAGATATGCAACAGGGTAGACACACCAGGAGGGGGAAAACAAATGATTGATGATCTAGGTAGGCTAGTGGAATAGTCAAGAGTGTGGTAACTACAGTTTAATGCCGCAAAATCATGCACTAGGGTCCCAAAGTCTAAATATAGTATTAATGGCACTATAATGTATAATACTGAGGAGGAAATAGATCTAGGAGTCACTATTCAGGTGACTTAAAGGCAGGTAAGCAATGTAGCTAAGCAATGAGGAAGGCAAGTCGGGTGATTGGTTGCATAGAGAGAAGAATCAGCAGCAGAAAGAAAGAAGTAATAATGACACTGTCATTGGTACATCCTCATCTAGAATACTGTTTTCAGTTTTCAAGGCCATATCTCCAGAAGGATATAAATACACTAGAGACCATACAAATACGAGCAAATAAAAAGGTGCATGGCCTACAGCACAAAACTTATCTGGAAAGACTAAAAGATCTTGATATGTGTAGTTTGTAGCAGAGAAGGGAAGGGGTGGACATGATAGAAACTTTAAAAATATATCAAGGGTTTTAACAAGGTACAGGCAGGGCCGGATTAAGGGAATGGAGGCCCCTGGGCTTAGGGGACCTCCATTCCCCCGTGAGGGCCCCCCCTGTTATCTGAGCCACCCCCCCCCCCCCCCGGTGAGCTGAGCCGCCCCCAAGGCACTTACCTCCTTCTCCTGGCATTGCAGTCCTTCCCCGGTGCACTGTACGCTCTTTACTGAGGAGATCTCGTGAGAGTGAGACTCACGAGATCTCCTCAGTAAGGAGTCTACAGCGTGCCGGGGAAGGACCGCATTTAAAGTGCTCAGCAGCATTGATCGCGGCGCGGGCGCCCCCGACCGATCAATACTGCTGCTGAGCACTTTCAAGGGCCCCCTGGATGCCCTGGGCCCCTGGGCTGTAGCCCAGTTAGCCCTAGGGTTAATCCGGCCCTGGGTACAGGTGGGAAACATTCTTCAAAGGAAGAGAATTATTAAAACACGAGGACATGCACTGAAACTGGAGGGAAGTAAGTTCAGAGGAAATATGAGGAAAAACTACTTCACAGAAAGGGTAGTAGATAAGTGGAAATAGCCTCCTATCAGAGGTGGCTGAGGCTAATACAGTAGAATAATTTAAACATACTTAAGAAAGACATAAGGATATCTTTACAAAGATTAAAGGACTAAATAGGGTTTGAGGTTACTATAGGTTTATCAAAAAATGGTAACCGTTTGCACCCCTTACATTGCAAGGGGTGCAAAATAGTTTATTAATTTGCACATAAGTTAAATACTGGCTGTTTTTTTATGTGGCACAAAAATACTTGATAGCTTTATTTTTACACTGAAATTTAAAGTTGATCTAGAGCATGCCCTACCTCAACTATAAATCTGTCTCCACATTTTAAATGTACCTCCCCCTCCAATGCAACATAGTTTTGTACAGGTGCAAATATACTCCTTTTTTATGCTTTGCTCTCCTTAATGACTCAGGCCCGTTGTGTTTAACAAGTGTAAATGTATAAAAAAATGAACATAGGAACATCAACAATTGAAAATATAGGTTTTGTCTATCCTCCATTGTGAATAAAACATAGGGCTAGATTTACTAAAGGGCAGTTTGGTGAAACAGCGTTTTTTGGCAATTTTTGGCGATTTTTCCGGCGGTTTTAAAACCACTGGATTTACTAAAGCCCAAACCGCCATTAAAATGGGCAGAATTGACATTTTGCAAAACCATCACATTACAAATCGTCATCCTGATTTTAGCAATGATGAACATACAAGTTGCCAGATTTACTAAGCGGTGGTTTGCAGAACTGCCACAAAACTGCCATCCAAACTGCCAAAATAAAAGCGGTGGTTGTGAGTGGCAAGATTGCTCAAACTGCATGCTGTTTGAACAATTTTGCCATTCAGAACATAAGAGAAAGCACCATAGAAATGTACATTATGCGGGCAATCATTATTTACCGATTAATGGGATCTATCATAGCATTATATTATGAGGAAATGTGAATATATAATAATATGAACTAATTGTTAATGGTGGATATAATTATTTAAGTTGCACAATTTGGCATTACATAGTGCCCAAATAGTATAATAATTAATTTTGTCCCCTTAATATCATGAAAAAAAATCCCTCATAGGTTAATATTCAATTCATTTTGCCCCTTATTCAATAAATATTGATTGCCCAATTAATTTAAATGTCAATAATGCTTTCTCTTATATTCTGAATGGAAAGTCATTCAGAAGTAGGTATTAAAACTGACCTGTCCTGTCTATTGGATGGCGGCTCTAACCAAACCTCCGGCAGTTTGAACAAATCTGCCGGTGGTTTAGCTTTTTCAATTCGCCACACATCTCCATTCATTTTAAATTGCAGTCTCAAACCGCTCTATGGTAAATGTGGTGGTTTGGACCACTAAACCGCCGGCGATGTGTAGGGGTTTAAAACTGCGACCAAACTCAATACTTAGTAAATCTAGCCCATAATGTCCATTTTATTGTCTAATTTTTTCCTTATATAGAATTTTATTTGCATGATGGAAGTTGGATCAACTCTCTTCAACGATTAAACACTAAGTAGGGCTGTGTCATTTAGTCGCTCTATGCACTGAAGGCATTGTAATTATTCCCAGATTTGTTCATTAAGGAAACTATACATGTAATGTTCTCAACCAAGAAGTACCATCTATGAGACTTGAAAACAATTTGGACAGTTGTTGCAGTACCACATTTAATAACATAAAATAACTTTTAACTGATAACTATTAATTGGATATTACCGTTTGTAGACTTTTTTAGTATATGACATATATTTTACACCATCATGACTGTTTGGCATTTATACATTTGTGTATATATAACATGAATTTTAATTAGCAGAACAGACATATCTAGTTTGCTGTTACATTGAAAGATCACAGTTGTGTGATTGAAAATAAATGAGGCTGAATATTACTGTACATTTTTTTCCTGTAGTATTCCATGTGGTAAAGGGAGACATATTAATACTTTATCATAAGACAGATAGCTTATTGCGAAACAAAACTTCATGATGGAAACACCACTGCTACTATTGCATAAATGCATGTAATATGCAGGATTCAAAATGCTTTGTGTTATCTTCTTTCAGGTAAAACCATTGGGAGCTGATCTCAGGATGACAACACTTTTGCCTTCAATTCCCCTATCCCCTGAGCAAATAAGTCTAGCTAGGAAAGTTAATTTTACTCTTCCCTTATACTTAACATTACTGACATAATGCATAAAAGACTAAATGCAATATTAAACTACAGAACGAGACAGGCTTTCCACATAATGTCTTCTCATTATCTAAATATCCAGTGCCTATAATACATAAAATTATGATACTATTAGATCTCTGTAGATAATGAAAGCTGCCACTGTAAATGAACAATAAAATTCTGTTAAAGTTATTAATTGCAAAATGTATTTTCCTCATTTTAGCTCCAGTTTATCAAATGGGCATGTTCATGGAGAACTAAAATCTGGGAATTGTACCCACACCCATTTTAACATTAATTCAATCCATTTGTGTTTGGTAGAACTCTCTGGAAGAGCCAAGAATTAGTTTTCACAGCAAGGTCATTATCTACTTCTAATTTGCATAATGCCAGAAGTGACTTATTGAAAACCAGTGATGGTGATTAAAATCACAATGAATTGCTAGAAACCATCCAAGTGTATTATAAAATGTATCTGCAATATTAATCATTTTCAAAGTTTTGATTTTAGCAAGAAAGGAACAAAATGTTCCAGTCATAACAGAATGCTAAAACATAGTGAATATTGCACATAAATTAAAAATATCCTGCCCAAATTAACTGTGCTTGAGTATTTATAATATTCATACATACCTGAAAATGGGATCATTTTGATTCTCCGCAGAATGACACTGGTTCAAAACTAGTAGAGTGAATTTGTTGCGCTCTAACACACTGAAGACTAGATTTACTACAACTTAAAGGTGGTGGCGTTTCCCATAGTAAACAAACAGATTCAATAATTTATCAAGTACATTCTAGAAAACCTTTTAAAAGCAAATCTACAAAAAATAAATATAATAAGCAGGCGCTAAAAATTGTTTTTGAACAGAAAATACCATTATATTCATGTGGGCCACCAACTGCAGCTGAAAGAGGGATAGTGTCAATCCCACATAAAAGATAAACTAACAACAGACTGTACAGCACAAACAGGAGGTCCACAAATTATCTATCAAATACATAAAAAATAAAAAGTATAATAAATAGATTTTTTTTATTAAAATATACTATTCATATATATCTATCTATAGTTTAAATTACCTGTTGTGATTTTAGTAGGATATATATATATATATAGATGTATATATTGTGGAAGTTGGGACACTTTGCCACTGTCTAATAGAGGAAAGAGTGGTGGTTTCCCTGGGAAACCACAGCCTAAAGGTGCAGAGAGGGTTAAATCTGTGCATGCACACACACACACACACACACACACACACACACACACACACACACACACACACACACACACACACACACACACACACACACACACACACACGGAGACCAGGTTGAGCACCTGGTCTAATCAATTAAGGAGTCAGCCAGAGCAAGGCCTGACTGGAAGCTAGAAAAGCTGTGTTTGAACTGTGTGTGGGAGACTGGTCCCATCATCATCATCATCATCTATTTATATAGCGCCACTAATTCCGCAGCGCTGAACAGAGAACTCACTCACATCAGTCCCTGCCCCATTGGGGCTTACAGCCTAAATTCCCTAACACACACACAGACAGACAGACAGACACACACAGACTAGGGTCAATTTGTTAGCAGCCAAATAACCTACCAGTATGTTTTTGGTGTGTGGGAGGAAACCGGAGCACTCGGAGTAAACCCGTGCAAACATGGGGAGAACATACAAACTCCTTACAGATAAGGCCAAGGTTAGGAATCAAACTCCTGACCCCAGTGCTGTAAGGCATAAGTGCTGACCACTTAGCTCAACAAGTGGCCAGTGACCAGTTGGGGACCTAACTGTTATGGCCAGAGTTTAGGGCTATTGGATTATGTTTATCACTGTGAAAGTTTCATTTGGTTGCAGAAGACACTTTTATTGTTTATCCATCCTGACAAGTAAAATAAACGTCAAAGTGCTTCAGAAAAACCTGTGTGAGGAGCCATCTGTTTGCACACTTTTCCTTTTTAAAATATCTCACTGCCTGGGCGCCCTACCAGAAAAAACCTTGCACTTCCAAATAATCTATACACAAAGTTGTTCTTATTCCAATGTTTCAATCATGTTTAACTGGGATAAAACATAATACAAACACTTACCTTAATTTGTCAAATCACGTATTTGAAAAATGTCTCTGTTCAATTACTTGGGTCATTAATTAAGAAACACCTGTTGCCAAACAATAAGATAGTTGTCCATTCTCTTTATAAAGATCTTATTTGTTAATTGGCTGCTATCAAAATTGACCCTAGTCTCTCTATCTCTCTCTCTGTCTGTGTGTATGTTAGGGAATTTAGACTGTAAGCTCCAATGGGGCAGGGACTGATGTGAGTGAGTTCTCTGTACAGCGCTGCGGAATCAGTGGCGCTATATAAATAAATAGTGATGATGATGATATATGGCTTTGAGAAAGTCTATGATTAATAGACGAAATGTGTCAGCCTGTTTCAAGTCCAACTTACTATAAGGGGATTTGAATGATAAATATTAAACCTATCCTTTCCTGTATTGACGGATAAGGTGCTGATTATACCTAGAACCTTTGCAAGTCTTATTTGGTTTTTGTCCAGACAATTGATACGGTATGATATAGTGGAAGTTGCTGAATTCAGAAAGCCGATACAGACAATTCGGATGAAGGAATCGTGGAGATTTACTTACTTCCGATCAGCCCGGTACCAAGTTGGATATTTATTGTTAGGCTAAGCAGTCTGAGGGATTTTTCTGTGTTATAGAGAGACTATCTTCATTAAGTACTCCTGAGACTCATCTACTAATAAGCTAACACCAAAATTGCAAAAGTCTATATTGTTGGATTGGAGGCAGTATGCTATGTATGATAAGAAAATGACTGTGGTTTCATATTACAAACAACATTAATATCCAATACCTTTAATTACTCCACTAATTGCTGGAGTTTGCAATACAGATTCAAGATATCTACAGTTATTGGAGTTTGTAATTAAATTGCTTGTCGGTCTGTAATTATATCTTGTGTTAATGTTTATTGGTTTTAATTGAATATTATGTCTTAATAATATAATGCTGTTTATTATAGCTTTTTATTCACATCAGTTATGTATATCTATATATGATAGATAATTTGTGGACATCCTATTTGCGCTGTACATTTTAGTTTTAGAAGTAAATCTACTCCCAAGCCTCATCTTGGTCTGTGATGTCACCAGCAAGCTAGGACATTATTTCTATGCCATTCTAGAGTTTACCAATATAGGTGGGTGCATAAAATGACTTGAACCCCAATTCATGATATACCCTTCATGAGCATTTTTACCCATGATATCTAAGTAAAAGGCTGGTTGTCACTGTGGAAGACTTTTTTTGTGATAATAATAACGCAGTGATAGAAATAAATTAGGAGGTAAGAGATATATCTACAATGTTCATAAGATTTGACACACTCATGGATAGGTAAGTGGACCTCAAAAACAAATGACTGTACCTCATGGTCCTGATCCATTAAGGCACGCAAAAGGAATGTAAAATGCATTTTTGTAAAAACACATATAAATCAGCCATGTGCACGTCCATATTCAACTAGAACCTAAAGAAACTTCTCTTGTTGAATATGGTATAGGTATGATACATATGTGGAATATAAACAGAACACAAAAGAGTGCACAGAAAAAACCCAAAACATTTTAAATGGTTGTCACCTATTAATAATCTCATCAGTAAGTACATAATTGTTAAAAAATGCTTTTTTTTCACTCCAAAGCATTTATCATGATGTTATTAATGTCCACTGTGCATAAAATACATTTTAACTTTTGATCCTGATTGCAAACACACGTTCTAGCATGAATACAGAGTCATCATCACGAGTAATCAGCACTTACACCCAAACTGTAGCTGGTGCAAGTGATGCAGCAGAAAAACACGTACCTTTGAGATGCCAGCTTGAATCAGACGCTGCTACGTGCCCTCAAGCTTGGCACGCCCTTACTGTATATTGACTATGTGCATACGCTTAGTCTTCTCCCCATCCCGCCCCTAAAATTATAGGCTGCGGTAAGGGTCCTTTGCCCTCAAAGATGAATTGACTATTGCTGTGTTCACTGGCATATAGTCCAGGATCTGGGAATGTGCAGAGTGATTTTGAGCTAAATACTCCATGTTTCTGCATTTATGTTCCTTAATGGATCGGGTCCTGTATGTTTTCCTAAGTGTAAAACAACACTAGCCAACAGAGACCTTTTTAGAGTTGTATTACAGCTGTGGTATATTTACATTTGTGATCTTATGTCTCTTTTTTAATTTCCACTGGGTGTGCTGAAGAAATAGGTGAACACAATTTCCCCAATAGATCCCATGATGATACTACTGCCTCAAGGACCACAAGCAAATTAGGATGGCGGCACTGTGCTAGAGACCAATGTGAGACTTATCTGGCAAAATACATTCACACCCAGAACAAATGCAGGCTTCAAGGGCTACAATATTAATATAGGCAGTTTTAAATAAGTAAATAAATATAATTATGTAAGCATATAACATAAATTGCAGTGGTAAAAAAATTTTGCAGGACATAAGCACTTATGGTAAGAAAATATGTACTATGGCATTCATACTATTGATAATCATAACTTAGTTGTAATTTTGCTGAGGATAACAATCATGGCTTATATTTATGGAGTAGCATTGTGCTATGAATGATTTGATCTCAAAGAATGTAGACCGAGAAACACTTGTTACAGTGTAATTAAGTAAATCCAAAGTATAAGTATGAAAAGTCAAAAGCGTGTTTCCCATAATGCTGTCAAATGACAACTAATAACAATAACTGTGCATGCTCTACCGTGAACTTATCTTTCTTGAAAAACAAAGAAGACACATGAATATATTCTTTGATCTACATCAAAGACTTCTTTGTCTGCTTAGAAGGGTGAGAAGGATCAGTAAAAAAATATAGAATTAATAATCTTCAATCTACTAACGAAGGTTTGCAAGAAAAGTATTCTGAGCAAATTACATCATATTTGCTATAATAACTATTCAAATCAATCATTTTATGGTGTTTACAATTTTAGATTTTGAATGGCTTCAATAAGTACTTTAAAAGTCTGTTTGCAGGGTTCATCAGCCCTCACAATAAAAAAATGTATGCATAAAAATACAATAGAGTGGGGTGTGGTTTAGTTTAAAGGGGTGTGTTTATGATAGATTTGGGGTTGGATATCATGACAATGGGTTCTTGGAAGGTCTAGATGCCCAGGAAATATGAAAGTGAGAAGACAAAAGGAAGGTGCAGAGAGATAAAATAACTCTATGGCCTCTGGTCATACCTTTTACTAGACAGAACTAAACAGATATTTAGACATGTTTGGGGTTACAGTGATTGTAGGGTATTTTATTATATGGGAATTATGTATTAAATATTTTTAAACAGTAGAATAAAACTTTGCATATTTTGGTGTGCATGTAAATAGCATGAATGCAGGAGGAGTAATTTCCAGGGGGGGGGGGGTCATGTGGGGAACCAGCTTCCAAAATTATATAGGGAGCAATTCAAAGATGACCTTTATATGTTATTATTAATGAAGTGTAAATGTACTTTTCATACCAGAGATAACATCCTTACATTACTCAAAACTAGAGATGGGCGGGCTCGGTTCCCCGAGAACCGAACCCACCCGAACTTTGCCTATCCGATTACCGAGCCAAGCAGGCTCGGTACTCTCCCGCCCGCTCGGATTCCAAATCGAGCCCAAACGTCGTTGTGACGTCGTCGGATCTCGGGGCTCGGTTCTCGCGATATTTGAAAATTATAAATACCTGCCTCCACAGCAATCCATCACCATTTGACAGAGGGAGAGAGCAGGGTGTAGTTACAGGCTGATTAGAGCAGGGACAGAGAATACAGTTCTGATTACAATTCTGATAACAATTGATAGAGAAGAGAGGAGGATAGAGGAGTCTTTTTTTTCAATATTTGGCAATATTTGGCACTCCCAAGTGCTTTTGGGGTGTCCCCCATTCTTTGGCATTAATATTTCTGGCTGTCAAAAGTCCTATTTGTCAGCAATCTGAAAAATAATTTTTAGGACTCCCGAGTGCTTTTGGGGTGTCCCCCATTCTTTTGCATTAATATTTCTGGCTGTCAAAAGTACTATTTTTCAGCAGACTAAAAATATAATATTTAGCACTCCCAAGTGCTTTTGGGGTGTCCCCCATTCTTTTGCATTAATTTTTGTGGCTGTCAAAAGTCATGTACAAACTTGCTTTGCAATACTTAAGCTGTCCACCCTACAGTGTGTACTCTGAACGAGTGTTCAGCATAGCAGGGAACTTAGTCAGTGATCGCCGTAGAAGGTTACTTCCCAAAAATGTGGAGAAAATGATGTTTATAAAAATGAACTACATCTTCCACGAGGAAGGCCTTCACCATCCAAGACATCCAAGCACTGACTGTTCTCTAATGGCGGATTCAAGCGGCGATTAATTGATAGTCTGTGATGATGACGTACACACTGATGAGGGTGAGGATGAAGCTCCAGATGATGACGATAACATCTTTTTAAAACTTTCTATGTAAGTGTAGGGTGCAATCTACCCCCAAAGAGGAAAGGGACTTGGGGCATTTCCATATCACATACCGTCTTGAAAGGCTGCTGTTTGAGCAATTTCTCCTTAAGGGTAGGGTGTCATACACAGAGTGACCCCAAACTGTCTTTGTCCATTTCTCTTAATATTGTACAGTCTATAATGGCTGAATGTTTTTGGTATTTTATAAAAGTGGAGGGGGGCCTAGAGAGACAGAAACCAAACTGGCTTTCTCCATTTCAATTAATATTGTACAGTCTATAACGGCTAGATTTTTTTTGTATTTTATACAAGTGGAGGGGGGCCTAGAGAGACAGAAAGCAAACTGGCTTTCTCCATTTCAATTAATATTGTACAGTCTATAACGGCTGAATTTTTTGCTAATTTATACAACTGGAGGGGGGCCTAGAGAGACAGAACCCAAACTGCCTTTGTCCATTTCTTTACATATATAAGTATAAATCTAGGGTGTAATATACATCCAAAGACGATGGCTGCATTGCCAATATTCATAGATGGAGAGGAAGACAATCTGGTTTGTGTCGAATTAATGAAGGCCTACCAGGAATTAAACTGTTTTTTGAATAATTTATTAGCTCTACAATTACATTCCTTATCCAAGAAACAGGTGGAGCACTAAATTTGGTTATTTTAGGCCCAAAAACATTGATTTTTAAACAAAATAGCAACACAAAACCAAACAAAACCAAAACCAAAACCCGCAATGACGGCTTGCCAAAACCAAAACCAAAACACAGGGGTCAGTGAGCATCTCTACTCAAAACATCTACAACAACCAAAACCTTATGCCATTATGCTTTGCAATACCTAAGACTTTGTGCTGGAGAGCACAGGGATGCAATTCCGCTTTTGTTTTCACCTGGTATTCTTTAATGTTTAAAGATAATTGTTAATGTCCTCTCAAGATATGTCATACATTTTAGAGTTCCATTTATCTTTTATCTATAAATCATGCACTGGCCATCCTATAGTCAGACCTTACAAACTTTATGCCATTATATGCTGTTCTTTAAATGACAACACTTGCGGTGAACAACACTTCATTTCTCATGCCCTGAACTACCATGAACAGTGCAAGTCTACCATATAGTGCACAAGTCTAATGAAGTCAGAATCAAAGTAGAACAATTGATACAGCAAAGTGAACCATGAGAGTATGGTTTAACCAATTAATTGCCAGTTTTCGAGAAGTAGAGTCTTCTCGAAAACTGGCAATTAATTGGTTAAACCATTTTTGCATATTAACTCTTTCAGCACATACAGCTTGAACACTCATCAGACAAATCTTCATTCTATGTTATTTATATTGATTTATCGACTCGATTTTTATCATACATACAATGTTACATTTATTAACAAAAACAGTGCTTTGAAAAAACAAGCATGTTCTACAACCAAATAAGCCAAAAAAGACACATTATAATTATTCACTTGTGTGGCACTTTTCTCTGTAAACTTTGTGAATTCTTTTAATTGCATAGTGAGGAAAATTATGCAAAGAATTAAAAGATAGATCTTGATAGTGTAATGTAATTGTAATGTAAAGTTGTTTAATGCAGTAGTGTATTTGCAGTGCAATGATATGCAATGTGTTCTAATATGTTATGGGTGCAATACATTTCTTTAGGCTTTCAAAGCTATTGATCCAATTAACAGTGTTCACTACGAGGTTGACCGTCTCTTCACAACATCCAAAATCAGTATTGATCTCAAGTTGGCTGTGGCTGTTGGAGTTGGAGGTTCCGTAATTGTGCAAAGGGACTGCCAATAGGTCAAGGGATGCATCCTTGACATGAGCATTAGAGGAAAAGATTAAGCTTAGAGAGAGTAATGAATGGCAAATGGGGAGAAAAAAAATGCAGGGAAAGAGGGAGCAAGAGCAACAGAGAAAGAACACAGGAGCAGGAGATGGAGGAAAGGAATGAGGAGTAACATCTAGGTAAAAGCAGACAAGAGTAGAGACCAGTGTTTGTGGATGGCAATAATTCAAATTTGGAGTGAGAGAATACAAAGTAACAAGAACTGCACTAAGGAGTTGATCTGGGATGTGAAAAGGAAATGAAGGAAATAATTCAGACTCTGAGAAGCAGAGAATTATAAAATTAAGAGATTGCATACTAATAAGCATAGAGCAAGTGCATGTTACTCCTACAAAACCAATAACACACTCACTACGCTAGCAGAAACTCATCTTTTTCTGTGTCATTGTTCTTGTTTTGTACCATTTAGACCTCCCATTTTTTCCTCCGAATGTGCTGCTTATCTGATCCTCATTTAGCTGTTTTTTAACTAGGCAATATAAGGGAGCATTGGATCTGCTTTTATTTCATATATATGATTTTTTATATTTCAAATACATTAGTTTACAGGCACCTATTTATACATTTATATCAACTTTATATTATTACTATAGTTTCATTCACAAAATGAAATATCATTGAGTGATGACAGCACACAGATCAAATGATCCTCCCTGATCACAAAACTTTGTTCCTTCACAAGAGCAATGTTCTTGCTGTATACAGCTGTGTACAGCAGTCAGAATGACAAACCATATCTATTATGTATGTGTGGCCATATCTGTTATGTGTGCCCACCTTTATTGTTGTCATTCTGACTGCTTACATTTTTGAATGTTATTTAGCAGAGGCAAATTAGTATCTTTAGTTAAAAAATGAGTGCATTTGTTAAGGAGGTATGCTAAAATAACAGTACACTTTTAAATAATTACAAACTTTTGTCCAAGGACTTAAGAGTGATGCTTTAGGCAAGATCAGAGTTTATCTTTATAGGGAAACATTGTTCTATAACAGTGTCCCTAGTTACTCGGTAAGGTAAATAAGATGGGATAACTATGGTAAATTACCAAGGCGTGTACATAAAGGTGTCACTTATTTGTAATGAAAGAGTTTTCACTTGTCTTGCTGATTGTGATTGTGAGTCTACGCACATTTCATCAGACACTGTTCCAGCTGAATTATATGGAATGCTATTTCATCTCATGCATGATTGAAATTATATTTTTTTCTCTTTGTGTTTTCAATGTAATTTCAAAGACCCAGGGCCACCGTAGGACATTTGAGATCTGTTAAAATATGATCTGTCGCCGTTTTAAATAAAATATATATTCTTATTTCAAACTCATGTCTGCTTACACTTAAAGAGAAACTGTTCTACACCAATATGTTAATGTACTTAGATAAACATATGGAAATTAAAACATTACCTCTCTGTCTGTATGTATTACCCAGTATTGTTTTATTAATGTTTGTTCCCAATTATAAAGCGCTACGGAATTTGCTGGCGCTATATAAATAAATGTTGATGATGATGATGATGATGTCTGAACACTTTAATCATGGACTATTACAATTGAAATGTATTCAAACAAGATTTAAAGTGCTAAAATGAAATGGTTTTATACAAATTAACTACAAGCGAGAAACATTAGAAAATTTGTGTGAAAGTTAAATATTTTAAAATATATTTATGATAAAGCAGGATGCATTTTGCTGTAGGCAGGCTCATCTCTATGCCTGTAATCCTATTGAAGTACACTGCATGGAGTCTTTTGAAGCCAATGGCATATAAGAGAGAAACACAAAAATACATGCAATGTCATTTTTTTTTCAAGATTGGTTTAAAACCCTTCGCATATATTATATATCTGTGAATACTACATATAATATTTATTTGAAGTTTTCTGGTTCATCAGGACACAAACACTCTGTTAAAGTAAAAGTACCACCAGATATATACAATGCCTATGAGTGCAAAACAGTTCTGTAGTCTACAATGTCATTGTTCCCATTAACACTCTCATTGGAGACTTCTTTTTTGTTTTGTCTCCAAGACCCAGGGACGTTAACCTGATCAATTTCACCTTTGATATTGCTAGTTAATGAATTGAGCCCATGTAAATTCAGTAAATAGTGAAGCAGACAAACGTTTCAGGATGAAGAGGGATAGGTTGATTTTTATGAAGACTGTTCTATAGACAGCATTGTAATGACATTGGAGTACAGTCGTATATGACTCTCGTTATTTTTCCATTCTAGAAAGACATTTTTGAAATGACAGACAATCTGATGAGAACACTTACAGGGTTTAGCAGCACTGTTAAGAAGAGCTCTCCGCCTCTAATACTCTTGTCCAGTTCACTCGGTCCACCAGGATACTCCTTATAGAACATTGTATGTGTAAACAAACCACAAGTTTGTCGAGGCAAAACCTATTTAATGAAGACAGATTTCAGTCATGCGATACAGATAGACTTCTCTGCACCTATAAATTAATATGTCAATTAGCTATGATCTTATAGCTGGTTTAGAATGAGTGTAATAAAAGGACACCATTTATTTATTAAAACTTAACATTTATGATATATATGTCAGCTTCCGCAAAAAAATACTGTATAAATCCCATATAAACTATTGGATCACTAGGTGAGAAGTTGGGAGGGCATAAGGAAGTAGGAGGTTATTTATTTAAGTAAGTTTGAGTTTTTGGCTTTTTGAATATCCCTCCCACCCACTCCATATTATGTTTATGATATGTTTATGTAATATGTACTAACATCCTCTCTTTACAGACAAAGTGCAGCGGGGTGGGAAAGAACAGCAGAGTGGAGCACTGCCCTTCAAAGTGTGACTGTGGTTGTGACACCACTCTTGTGGGGGGTCCTAGGCACCACCCTTGTGGAGGGACCAGCGCTGAGCCAGGGAGAGTAGGTATTTTACAATCTGGTAGCAATGGAGGTGTATGTTACCCCCAATGGTTTATTTGTTCTTTGGCTTGAGCTGTTGCTTTGCTCGTGGTTTGTTTCCCACCATTTCAGAGATAATTAAAGTTGTGAGCTCTTTCGCCAAATATGTCTCCTGATCTTCATTTTATTATAAAAGTTAAAGCTATGGGTTTTGAGCCATGGGCAGAGGATCAACCGATAGGCAGCTTAAGATAAATAAAACAATAGGAATTATGCACACCATATTTTCTAACATTTTTAACAATGTTGCTCTTAGCAGTGACCATGGGGAATTGGTTGGGCAGAGGTAACTGACAGAATTGGTGACTGGGTAAATAAAGAAACAACATAAAGCCTAAAATCTAAAACTACAATAGAAGTTGATTACTAAAATGAACAAAAACACGAATTTAATATTTAACATATGATAATGATATAAGGTACAATGGGAGGTATAATGTATGCAAATGCCTAATACATTTTGTAGTTGCCATGGTGATATATGAATCAACTGTAAAATGTCTGCATATTGTAATGTCAAGTACACTACTGCTGACAAAAACTTTAATTTCTGGGATTAATACAAATGTCTTCTCAAGTTTACATTATAGAGCATATTGGACCAATATGAAATATTATGTCATACAATTACATTATTAATTTGTTTATTATTACCACAATACAAATATATCAATCAGATTGAAAAACATTTTCTAACCTGTACAATCAATTTGAAAATGACTTGCTTGTCACAATCAGATTGCTTGTTCAAAGCAAAATTAGTTCCATCCAATTTGATCATTCAGTATACAAGTTAGTCGTGATGAAATCATGCATGGGAACTGTTAGTATAGCTTTTTACTTTATTCACCATAGATATTACAAGTATAAATATTACATCTGTACAAAGTGCTCCATTGCAAAACTTAAGCAAAGATTCTACTGTAAAATAGAAGTATAATTACCATTATGCCATTATGTATAAAACCCCGTCTGTGCCGTGCAGGTTTCAGGTGAGGATATTCTTCTGTGCTTGTAACTCTAATGCCCCATACCCTCTTCCAGGCTTCATATAGCTGCATATGTACTGGATAGACACCTGAGTGATGTGGAGCCACAGCATATCCCATGTGCGTTGGAATGCCATGTTCCTGAAAAGTAATAAATATGCTTTTTAGTTTGCATTAGATGTAGAGCTGAGCAAAATGTTCCACCAAATTTCAATTGTAACAAATTTTGGGGTTTGTACCTTCAGTATAACCACTGACTGAATAGATGTATATAGGTTTGCTTGCAACTAGAGAAACCAGTGTATAATATACAACAACAGACTACACTACCGATAGCTGCACAAAAATGCCAATGACTGCTTTGTTATTGGCAGCTGATAGTGCTCCTGCCTTACAAAATCCACATGCGCTTTCCAGGGGCGGATCTAGAAAACTACTGTACTCGGGGCGATTTAGGGGGGGCGATTTAGGCCCCGCCCCTTCCTAACATCTTAGGCTGCCGACGGCTGCACACTATGTGCAGGTCCATCCAGCCGTGACAGGCAGGGACAGTGTGCTGCCCGGCTGCTCTGATTATGTTTTAAACACAATCAGAGCAGCCGGGCAGCACACTGTCCCTGCCTGTCACGGCTGGACGGACCTGCACATAGTGTGCAGCCGTCGGCAGCAAGTGTCTGCTAGGGGGGGGCGATCGCCCCGATCGCCCCCCCCCCCCCCCCCCCCCCCGGATCCGCCACTGGCGCTTTTCACACCAGCAACTACAATTGTCATTACACAGCCTAAATCAAGTGTTCCTCATACATCTTAAATTGTAACCTCATTTGTGCAGGGCTATCTTTACCTTCTGCATCTTGTGATTGTATGTAATTTGCTTGCATCAATCCCTGTCTGTGTAATATGTCAGCTCTTTATAAATAAAATATAATAATAATAATAATAATAATAATAATAATAATAATAATATAGCTATTCCATATCTTATGTCATTGTTTAATGTCTATTGTAAACCACAATTCAAATATATTGGTGATATAATTGTAACATAAAGTGATTATTTAATGAAATAATAGGGGTGACACTGTGGCACGGGGGTTAGCATTGTTGCTTCATACTGCTTGGGCTATAGTCTTGATCCTAAACAGGACCCTATTAATGTGTAGTTTGTATGTTCTCCCCATGTTTGCGTTGGTTTTCTCCAGTTTCCTCCCACACTCCAAAGATATTTTGGTAGGTTAATTGGCTTCTAACATAACTAATCCTAGTGTGTGTGTGTCCATGTGGTGGGGAACATAGATTTAAGCTACACTAATGCAAATAAATGAAGTTGTTAAATAAATATCGGCCTCTATAAGAGTATAATGCATTTTGCACCCTGTACTCAATTAATGTTTGCTCATCCCCATTTCGCCTCTCCAGGTGAATATCATTTTGGACTTATTTTGGCATGTATGCTCAGTGTGGAAATGACCATATATATGCCCCACAAATGGACATACAACTCTGAATAAAACCCTAATAGTGTTAAAACTATAAGATGATGATAATACAATTATTAAGTTCAATATGTTTACTTTAGCAAGTTAGTAAATCTGCAAGAAAAAATACTTTTTGGTCACCCTGCCAGTGGTGATTCAAGGGTTTACAAATTGGAGATGTGTGCAAACCCTCATTTTTTTCGGGGGTTTGTTTCTTAAACCATCTTCGTGATTTAATTTTGGTTCTGGTTTTGTCCAAAAAGATTCATGTGCTTTGGTTTTGAATCTGGATTTAAAATTATGCAATTTTGAGCTGTTTTTGTTCATACATTACTGTTTATAACATTAACATTAATTTACAGTAATTTATAATCTATTTTGTGCTCTTCACAACTGTTAAAATTTTCACCAATTTTGCTAAAGTCTGCAGCGAGATAGCTGGCTAAAATTAGTGACATAGCAGCGGCACAGATACATGGTAGTTTAATAAAAGACACAATCCCTATGAAACATAGTGGCACAGCAGTGTGCACATAGTATCTACACGCAGTCACTGAATGTCAAAAATGTTTTTCCAACAGATTGACACCTGTATGTTTCTTAGTGAAACCAATGATACAACGCATAGCTTGCCTGTGAATGACCTAGCATTGTGTGCTAGCACTACTATTCTGAAAGGATGAGGAGGTGACGGATGAACAACCAAGTTTTCTGTACAAAGCATGTTACAAGCTCTATGAAACATAGTGCCGGAGCGCTGGCTGATAGGATGGTCAATTCAGACAAGTAAATAGACAATGGTAGGCTGCACCAAGAAGAAAAATGGTGAGAGAAAGTGCATTGACACTATATTTTGTACATTAAACAGCATGCCTCATGGAAAGTGAAGAGGTAGTAATCAGAGCTCATTAGACGCACAGCAGCGGCATCAGTAGACATTTAACGGATGATGACCAGGCCATAATGTAAAATAGTTCAAGATGGAATTGTCCTTGGCCTAAAAAAAAAGGACATGCTTAACAAACCATGCACTTCAGGGACTGACACTTTTGTGGCTGAAGTGCTTGATTTATTTGGGCTACCACAAAACCTAAACCTTTGGTTGTTGGTTGTTGAACTGGAGAATAGAATGGAAATGGATTTGAACAATTTAGTAATACGTTTTTGACTAAGAGTGGTCATCTTCAGCAATGGTGACTATGTCATCATCACATCATCATGCTCATAACAGATTTCTAGATTCATTACATTTTCATTTTACAAAATAAGAAACACAATGTAATCTTTTGTTTGACCATAACCGAATGTCCATCATCATCATCATTTATTTATATAGCGCCAACATATTCCGTAGCACTTTACAATTGGGGAAAAACATAATAAACTAATAAACAAACTGGGTAAAGCAGACAAAGAGGTGAGAAGGCCCTGTTCGCAAGCTTACAATCTATGGGACAATGGGAGATTGACACATGAGGTTAAGTCTACATTTTGCAAAGGTAAAAGTGACTCATAAGCTAAATCATCCTGTCACACAACAATGTTGGTCAGGGGGTAGTTGTCTTGTGTGAAATTGTTTAACAGGTGGTAACAGGCTGAAGGTAGTGAGGTTAAGAGGGTGGTTGAGGAATATTATAGGCTTGTCTGAATAGGTAGGTTTTCAGAGAACGCTTGAAAGTTTGTAGACCAGAGGAAAGTCTTATTGTACGAGGGAGAGAATTCCATAGAGTGGGTGCAGCCCAAAAAAAGTCCTGTAACCGGGAATGGGAGGATGTAATGAGGGTGGATGAGAGACGCAGATCTTGTGTAGAACGGAGTTGCCAAGTTGGGAGATATTTTGAGCAAGAGAGGAGATGTATGTTGGTGCAGCTTTGTTGATGGCCTTAGGTTAGCAAAAGTATTTTATATTGGATTCGGTAGAAGACAGGCAGCCAGTGTAGAGACATACAGAGTGATTCAACAGAGGAATAACGATTTGCAAGGAAAATCAGTCTTGCCGCAGCGTGCAAAATAGATTGTAGGGGTTTGAGTCTGTTTTTGGGAAGATCAGTAAGGAGGGTCATGCGTAGTTAAGTGGATCGTCGGAATAATGGCATTTTATAGGGACTGCATTCTTTTTTGTTTAGCCTCCCAGTACAGCTGAAGAATTTCTTTTTGGGAGAAATGAAATCGGGATGGAATTTCGTAGCGGGGACACATGACCTGAACTACTTGGCTAAAATGTGATGCATTGATGGTGGAAAAAGGATGCACATCCAATGCTGACATATCTTCTATGACTTTAGTGATCCTCTGTGCAACAGGATGCTGGCTGTCATACTTGGTTCATCTTTCAAATGCTTGCTTCACAGACAATTGTGCAAATCTCTGCTGTTTACTCTTCTTGGTCCCATTCTGCATATATGTATCACCCTCAGCAGAAGCAGCTCTAGCGTGCAAGGATGTCTTTAGGGATTGCGTTATGGGAGTCAATTGGAATTAGAACATTTTATACTGGATTATTACTAACAATGAGGAGGTTGTTGACAGTGAGGATTGCATCAGTTGTCTATCCATTTGGCTGTTACCTGATGCTGAACTGTTTGCTACTATACACAATGTTCCACCTTTTGAAAAAGAATGAACTGCAGATTAAGTAACAGGGAGAAGATGCCTATTTATTGTGGCACCACAAAGGCTACAGATGCCTTGAAATATGTTGCTTGGGATGGGATAAAAATACTTCCTGACACCCAATTGATCAGAATATAATTCTATCAAACTGATCTCTACATAAATGAAGCTATTGCTTGCTATAAAAATTGCCTCTTTCACCCTGTCTAACCCTCTACAAGAGATTTTCTGAGGAACTGTATTGCAACCATCCTCCTCCTCACATGTTATCTTTTTTATAATGGCAAATGAGAACAGAGAGAGGCCTTTATAAAAAAAATATTTATCCAAAACTCGCAACATATAATATTTTACTAGAAATTACGTTTTGCCTTGTTTTCAGATCTGAATTTGGGGTGAGAAACAGAGTCAGTTCGACTCGGTGCAGAATCTGAGCAGCTCATCTCTAATACATATACTACAGTGCTATCAGTGCCTTTAATCAGTGTTTAAGGAACATTGCAATTCAAACTAAAAGGTATACAATTTTTTTTATACTGTATGTGGAGGCGAAGGTCATCTTTGCCCTATATCTTCTTCAACAAAGTTAAAAATACTGGTCTAGAAAGTCATGCTGACCAAGTAAACACATTTTTTTTCTTCTGTCAATACAGTAATTTAGTTGCACTGCCCACAGCTTCTGGTGTGCCAAGCAAATAATAAGGCCATGTAGTATGAAGGTTGAAAGTGGTCTCTAGAGAGGTGAGACTACATAGCTGGCCAGCAGAAAAGACAAGAGCAAGGAAAAGTTTGTGGGGTTCATGTGCCGCTAACGGTTTATTTTAAGACAGGCACATTTGAGGTATATAAGTGATAATAAAAGAAAATAATTTGCTTCTCAGCAATTAGAGCTGAGATCATATGTAAGGAAATAAAGAAGATTGGTTTTATTTAGAAGAAATTAATAGGGGTGGAAATATTTGACACTAAAGGAAAATAAATGTATTTATTCATCCCTAGAATTCTCATATTACTCTATTTGTCTCTTGTCAATCAAATAAGGTCATATAATGTATGTAAATATATTATATTTCCTTAACACAGTAATTGTAAAAAAATAAGAATTTATAAAAGATTTTTGGAATTTTCTACAATTCATACCCCTTTCAATGTGAGCAAATCACTAATTAGTAAATTACTTATTTACTCATTTACAATATTATTAAACAAATTAACTTCAGTTATCATATCCATTTCAATGAAATGAACAGTAAAATACATGAAATCGGATTGAATAAATATGTTTGGTTTATTTGCAGATCCATGTTTAACCCATGTTTAAAACATGGTCACACGTTAACCTTAAAATTATCAAGGAGAAAAGCTAAGAAAATTAGCAAAAACTTTGGAGATATTACTCTATTTGCAAAGGTCATGCAATGAAAAATGTATTGAAACAAGTCCACAAAACATTGGATATAAAGAAAATTCTCCCATCATAAGAAATATACATTTTGTCTCAAACTACTCGTTACAGCTGTGCAAGAAAGGATATACTGACCTTCAATTGAAATCTGCCAGTTTCCAGGCTGTTTTGGACATTTAAATATTGTTTGAGAATAACAGTTGAGTGAATTTAACAACTTCGAAAATTGAGGCTATAAAACCACTACATGATATTCTTTTTATCCAGATTTTATTATAGTGTCGTTAGTGACTCTTGTCTAACTGAGCATAACGTAATGCTTCAGTACAAAAATTTGAAATTATAGGGGCCGCAGGTTTAATGCCACAAAGGTAAAGGTATTGATTTTTTCTGGCGGCGATAGAAAAGACGAAAAAACATAAAATGAAGAGTGTCAAATTCAGGTGTAAAATAAGTATTTAAATATTTATTACTTATTACTATTATGGCAAATCTTATACCCCATTTGAGTCTACATGGTTAACTAGATGATCTCTAGCTTTTCTTATGACTTTTCTTTACTATATTTATGATGGCCCTTACCTTTAAGTTAAATATGCAGTGCTTAATGCACTGTGGAATCAATTTTTTTTATAATTTTTTCTACATTTGAAACTTTTTTCTATACTTGCCCACTTTTAAAAATTATTTCAGGGGAAACACCTGCAAAACTGACTTATGTGGACTAAGAAATAAAAAAATGATTCCCCATGAAACAGGTATATCACCAATATATGATAATTGGTGTGTTCATGAACGGAAGAAAACTTCAAGTCAACAAGGGGTCAATCAAGATATACTACTATGCAGCCTTTCTACTTTAAAAATATAACATTTTCATATGTGATGGGATAAGACAAAATAATTTGGATACAGGGTTTTGTTGTGATCAAATTAATGTCAGATGGTTGAAAAGATCCAACTTGAAATGGTATCATCTCCCTTCACAAGCAATCTGCTTAATTCCTTTGCATCACCCTCTGAAACCCTCTCCATTTAATCCCTCAAATTTAGAGGAAATATCTGCTCTCTTCTTATCTTTCTACTCTACATTCTGTTCTCTTGATCCCATACCCTCACAAATTGGTAGGTCCCTGTCTCCTGTGCTCATTCGACCTTTAACTAAAACCTGTAATCTTTTTCTCTCTCTACTGCTATAGAGTAGTAGTTTAAAACACAATCAGAGCAGCCGGGCAGCACACTGTCACTGCTGAACAAACCTGCACATAGTGTTCAGCCGTCAGCAGCAAGCCCCTGTTGGGGGAGCTTCCTGCCTGACTTTTCTATTTCTGTTGGCAACATGATCATAAATCTCACCCTGCAAGCTCGCTGCCTAACTGTAATCATTTACTAACAACTATCCTTTGTTCCCCACATCAACTCTATATCTAAATCATGTTACAAACATCTAAAAAAACATTTCCAGAATACGTACATATCTCACACAACACACTGCAAAAATTCATGCACTCATCATCTCCCACATTGACTATTGCAATTCCCAACTTACTGGTCTTCTCAAAATCAGACTCTTACCCATACAATGTATTTTGCATGCAGTGGCTAGATTGATTTTGCTTGCAAATTGTTTTTCCTTTGCTTAGCCATTCTGTCAGTCTTTACATTGGTTGCCTGTTTTTCAATGAATCTAATATAAAATTCTTCTACTAAAATACAAGGCCATCAGCAAAATTGCACCTACATACATTTCCTCATTTGTCTCAAAATTCTCACCCTGACACCTCCATTCTGCACAAGATCTGCTTTTCTCTTCCACTCTCATCACTTCCTCCCATTCCCGCTTACATTACTTTTTTTCAGGCTGTACCCACTCTGTGGAATACTCTCCCTTGCACAGTAAGACTTTTCTCTAGTCATCAAACAATATTCCCAAATGTAAGTTCTACGTAACTTTCTGGCGCTATATAAATAAATGTTGATGATGACAATGATGATGATATATTTTGTTGACAGAATAACAGGATTACATTTGCAGTTGAGTAAAACAAGATGAAATTAAGCAAACTTATTTTTTTTAACTTTTACATATAATGTGATTTTATGTATGATGTACTATATTGAACATTAAATTGCAGGCAGAAAACAAAATCTGTTTTATTATTGCAATTTATCCAACACTCTTCATTTTAAAGCATTACAGTATTATACAAACAGTATTCTTACTAATAATAATAAGCACATATTTTATGTAGAAGTATTTCAGAGTTCCATCGAAAAAAGACTTTCAGGGGTCAATTTATCAAACTGTGGGTTTGAAAAAGTGGAGATGTTGCCTATAGCAACCAATCGGATTCTAGTTATCATTTATTTTGTACATTCTATGAAATGACAGCTAGAATCTGACTGGTTGCTATAGGCAATATCTAAATTTTTTCAAACCCGCTGCTTGATTAATTTACCCCTAAAACTCTACTGGAAAATATGTAGACAATCTAATTAATTTAAGGAAATGAATTAAGGAAATATTAGACTGACAGTTTCTTTGAGTGATTTCATTTTGAATACCGTTACTCGCTGTTAAAGTCAACTGTAATTCCCAATTTGAAGAGGCAATTGCATTCCGCTGCTCCAAAGCACAGCATCTCAAACTGTTTGAAAATACTGTAATGTGAGTACAGGTTTTATATATGAAACCTTTATTAATTAGTGGTATATACTATATATAGTGGCATATAGAGATAAATAATATTTATGTTTGTGCCCTTTAAGAATGGTTTGGGTTGCATTTTGAGTTGCTGTTTTGCAAGGCATTATTGGTATATCTAGTCTTCCCACACATTGTTGAGATTATTAATAAGACTGTGTCAAAAATAAGAAATGAAATGGTTCAAATTATTGTCAAAGTTAAACTTTATATTATTGAAACTAAAATCAATGTTCAGCCATTGATAGGTGAAAATGATATAAGCAACACATAGGGCTAGATTTACTAAGCTGCGGGTTTGAAAAAGTGGGGATGTTGCCTATAGCAACCAATCAGATTCTAGCTGTCATTTTGTAGAATGTACTAAATAAATGAAAGTTAGAATCTGATTGTTTGCTATAGGCAACATCCCGACTTTTTCAAACCCGCAGCTTAGTAAATCTAGCCCATAATCTTTGGTGTGCTCTAGTCTTCTTAATGTCTAGAAGCTCCATCTAGCATGCCTCCATTTAAATGTTATTTGTCTAAAAACGATGGGCAATCTAAAATAAAAAGTTGAAGAATATCCAAATAAAGCTTGAATAAAGGAATGAGAAAAATGCAACATGGGAGAATATGTGAACTGGTGCCCGGTACAGAATAAAACAGGAAATACAGTACTGCCATTGCAAAGTAATTAGAACTCCCTGGGCCCAATGCTTTTTCTGAAAGCTGAATACAATTTAATTCCTAATTGATTAGGTATTTTTATAGCACTCTTGGCTTAAGCAATGTGCTTCATAATGTAATTTCAAAGATTTATAACCTTCAAATGTAGACTACATATTTGAAATGCAGAACAACCAAGTGGGATTGTTCTGGATTCTAATCAGCTTTAGATATTAAATTGCAAAGCACTGTAATTACTTTTGAGCCCTGCCCAATACTTCAAACATAGTTATTTAAAAGGTAATGAATGCACCAAAGGCTCAATAGGATTTCTTTGTACACTGTTAAATAGATATAATGATTCAGTGGATTATACAGAATTTACATAGATATAAATTTAAATAATTAGCATATTATGTAGGGCATATTCTATTCATAAATTAAAGAAGGGCACAAAAAGCAGCAATAGGTGGGATCTATTCAGAACAATGGCACCTTTTTTTATCAGTAAAAGAAAAACAGCAAGTAGTAGGATTGTTAAATTGTCTTAACAATTGATAATAATATTTGCAGTAGACATGTAATAAAAAAACATATATAGAAGAATACTGACATTTATTTTAAAATAATCATAATGTCTTTGTAATTTAACAATAAATCCGAAGATTTCCTCACAATGCATAGCAGGAGACATAGTAAGTGTACACTGATCAGCTGAATAACGCTTATCTTTTAGCTGAAATTTAATTCACATAGCACCTTTGCCTGACAACCAAAGTTCAATATTTTTGCCTTAGTAACAACAACTAATAATCTTTAGATACTATCATAGTTTGTCAGCATATAATACACTATTCTGCTGAAAGGATGTATACAGATTTGGGGGTAAATGTATGAATCTCCGGATTCTTCATCTCCGGCGTGTTCAGCCTCTTCAGCGCTTAAATTTAAAGCGGTGCTGCATTGTAAAGGGAAACTTCCCTTTACAATGCAGCGCCGCTTTAACTTTAAGCGCTGAAGAGGCTGAACACGCCGGAGATGAAGAATCCGGAGATTCATACATTTACCCCTTGAAGTTAATTAGAATTAAATTGTCAAATGCAGCTATGTTAGTTTATTTTTTGATTCTTTCACTTCACTTCCAACTCAAGTGATCCCATAATTATGATGGCCAGAACCATAAAGCTCTTACAACTTTTTGAAAATATTACTCACTTTTAGTCCCTAATGATTCTGGTTTATAAGCATCGCTAATTTTAAAGAATTCAGAAAAGAATGTTGAAACCTGTGACTCAAGATTACTATATTAACTGCTGTTCTGGATGCTCGGATAATGAAGGCTATCTTCAATCTGGTCACACAATTCATATTGGTGGTGATATTGGTAAACTTACCTGACATCAATGTGGCTCCAAAAGAAGCTTGTGTAAACAGACCACCATGTGATATAGATCCTTTTTTGAATGTCTAATAGCTAAATATGTTTAATTTAGCAATCCAAGTGTGTGGTCAAATTCAGTGCTCAACCTGAGTGTGCCCAGATATAAACATTTGGTTTAAATTGGACCAATTTCAGAATTAGCTGATGTACCCCAGTGTATTAAAATTGTGTGGTTTTTTAATCATTATTGACTATGACACCTTTTAATATACTAACTTAAATAACAACAACTAAACAGAGCAATGGCCATTTAATTAAAATGATCTACCTCATTAGCTTAATGTAGTGTCAGACTTGTAATAAAGAAGCTTCTGGTTAAAGCATAACACACCTTGAAATAACTGTGTTCCCACCTGTGTATTTGTTGAACTTACCTGGGCAAACTCCATGTTTAGAATCATTTGTTCCACCAAAGAGGACTCATTATTAAAAAGATGAGGCTGCATATGACTCCACATGTGAGGGAACCACCAAAACTCGTGCACTGAGGACAACAAAAGGTCATCTCCTTTATCCTCTTCGAAAGAACCTTTAATAAAATATATATTTAAATCAGTTAATCACATCTAATATATTTGTTTGCATTAATACATATCTGGCTGAATGAGATATAGCCTGCTAATGTTAAGTTTTACAATTTGTATAATTGACTTACGGTGCATAAATAGAAAGAACATATGCAGAAGTATAGATATGTTGAGAAAAAAATAAGTGTACAGTATAATGTTTAATTAGATTTTTATAACTGTTTTTTTTCATATATTTTTTATCATTCTTTAAATTTTATTAATTTATTAAGGAACCTGTAACAAAAAACTCAAGTCCGTGCTTCCAGTTCACGTGCACATGTGCAAGTTTGCTCACACAGTGCCAGGGAGCTGAGCTATGTTATGACAAAAGTGCTGTGTGGTAGTAATGCTAACCATCATGCCACCATTGCTGCCTACTGTTCCCATAGAAGTACCAACATGTCCTGATTAGAAATTATATGTGGCTTTCTAAAACAAGAGCACTATGTGATGAGAGTACTACCCAACATTTTTGCAAGAAGTCAGAAGAGAAAGTTTCCATCATTTGTTAAACAGACTGTGTGACTTGAGGGGCCCAGTTCAGACTTTCACCAGGGCTCATCAACTTTTATCTTCAACAGTGTGAACAACTGCATAGTATTAACTGTCATGCTCTGTATCCTGAATGTATTTATATATTTCTACGTATATGTTTATGTTTTAAATGCATGGTCAGCTACACACACAAATGGTACAACCCCTCACCAATTGCACACAGAAAAGGTAATTATGCAAATCTGTAGAGAAAAGAAAATGCCTTGTTGTGAAGTCATGTGTCTATTTCTGCATAAAAACTAACCATTTATTCAAACATTTTTTAACTCTTTATTTTGGAATTTTCAAATTCAAGCACAAACGTACAAAATGTAGAATATACCAGGAACAATCACAACTAGAATAACAGAATACTGGAAACATAAGAGCAGAGATGTACATTAGAGCCAATAGATTTACTTTAAATTAAATTGAGGTTGGAGGCACAGGAGAAGGGGAGAGGGGAATCTGGTCATCACAAGTGTGAAAATCTTCTCAAAAAAGTATGCAATAATAAAGTGTTGGTGGGGGGTTTAACTCGGCAAGTAGGGCCCTTAAGCCCTAGCATGAATGAAGTATTGGAATTTATCTTCCATGTCCTGCAAATGGTGGGTAATCTTCTTCATCCAGGCAATAAACCAGAAATAGGTCTTCAGAAATATGAAGAGGGTTGCTCTGTTTCCATGTTTTGGCAATTAAGCATCTCACACAGTGGTGGAACTACCATTGGTGCGGCAGGTGCTGTGCACCGGGGCTCATGAAGACAATGGGGCCCGCTACATGGCAGATGCAGAGGGTCGGGGGATCCGTTCTTCCTCCCCGCCTTCCACAGCTCACTAGAGCTGCCTATGATCTCACAGCAGCAAAAATGTGGGAGGCCAATTTTGCTGAATGCTTATCAGCATATTGGATGTCCATATTTTGGAATCTTATCAGTAGTGAAGTACCATCCATTATAAACTTTATATGTGTTTTCTTTAATCAATGTAGTAACCTGTTCTCTAAATTCTCAATAGTCCTTCTCGGTGGGATAGATGGGGGGGCAGGTCCTTTTCCCACTCCCTCTTGTGTTTGCAGTCAGGGATTAGTACAGCACTTAGAATAACACTATATATGTAGGATATCATACCGTTTTGAAAGGGGGAGAAGACACATCATTTTTCAAATGGCTAGGTAGGTGGAGGGTTGGAGGGATTGCCCTTCCAGAGATAAACCCCACAAAATGTCTAAGTTGAAAGTTCTTAAAGCATTTCAGTTGAAGATGTGGAGATTTGGTTCGTAATTCATTGAAGGATAGAAAGGTACTCTGGTGTGTTATGTCACCCACGAACTTTATATCTTAATTAATCCAAGTACGAAAAAAGATGGTGGAGGCCTGGGGGAAGTCAGGGTTGCCCCTAAGAGGGGGAATGTAAGAGGAAAATGGCTATATGCCTAGGTATCATTTGTAATTTTCCCATATCGTACCCAAAAACTCACATGAGAGCATAATTTTATAAGAGAAGGTTTAATCTGTTTATGGAGACCCCAGATGTAAGAGAGGGATGTCAGTTGTAGCTTGTCTCAATATCCAAAAGCGAAAAAAAGACCAGGGGAGCAAGGATTTGCAAAATGTTGAATCTGTTGTGAGAAGCCAATCAGTAGGTTCAGTTGCATGAATGCAGGTTCAGTCCAAGTGCCTTATATTGCAAAACTTAAATTTAATTTCACATCAGGAAACATTTAAATGAGATTTCAGTATTGTTGGATGCATATTGACGGTGACCTTCCTGATTAGTGGATTATCTGAACATTTTTCTTCCCATAACATAAATTGATTCTTAAACATCCTCAGAGCTGCCAGAGTTCAAAAATGTTTCCATTCATTCAATGGGATGTTTTTTTGAGAAGGACACATTGATATGTGCACTATAGTAAATACCCCCAGAGTTCCCAAGACAGACCTTTTATTACATAAAAAAGTCCCCAACCACATACATGTAATCACATACAAGCCCCCACACATACACAAATACAGGGTGTTTCAAAAAGATAAACCCAAGTTCAAAAAATTATATTTCATGTTACCATTACGCAAAAAGTTACAAATGGTTTAATGAGTTATCAAATTTTACTAACATTTTATAAATGCTCTATGTGCCCTCCACCTGCTGGATGGACAAAATCGAGACCATAGTTGAATTAAGGCAGTGTGTAATTTAGAAAACGTTGAACCTGCAGGTGCCAGACAGTTGTATGAGGAATGTATGAGGGGTCGCAAGTTCTCGCCTGGCACGATGAGTGGAATGGCGTGGGCTACGCAGAAAACTCTTGCCTTATATAAACAGACTGTTTCCTTAACGTGTCAGGAACCAATGAAGAGTGCTTTTTGGCATTGGCGGATCAATGCCAAAATGCTATTGAAGCACACGCTCTACTGTAATTACGGATTCAGTCTTGCTGAACTGCAGAATGCTAAATGACTTTTGTAGCGGGGTCGACATCTTGCGAATGACTGAGGCTAAGGGTTGTTGGTTCGCTGGGAGAGACATTTAGCTGAAGTCATTTCAAACTCGATGCCCCCGCCCTTTCAAGTGTTAAGAGTTTCATTCATGGGGGGTTCATTCATGGTTGGAGATATATAGCAATTTCAAATCGGATCCATCTTTTTGAAACACCCTGTATATATTTATATAGGCTACAGTTGTCAACACATCCACAAAATGACAATAGCCACACACAATATAAGTGTGATTTGCTTACTATTAGCAGAAAGTGGGAAAAGTAATTCTATGGCTGAGAATAAAAGATTGGATGCAAAAACATCCCTTGTGGGTCTGGTATCTTCCTTTATATTCAGTTCAAGGGCAAAATTAGCTCAGCCCATAAAATGTCTGCCTCCATTGTGTGTAGGTGTGTAGGCAAGAAAGACATTTTAAGTTTTATAAGCACAGATAGGAAACACAGATAGGAAAGATTCATTCTAAATGAAATAAATCGCTTCCATTTAGTATTTGTGTTCACAAAGCAGTGAGTTCATTATCACAGCTATTATTTTATGAAGTAATAAATCTTGGGTATATAATTTCTGAGTACCTTTCAAACATGATATTTCACAGACTATAATTAAGTTTTGTGTAGAAACACAATGGCAAAATGTAATTGTGTTTTGCATTAAAATGCCATGATAAAACCACCATAATAGACCATTATCTTTGTTTTGTGATTTGTATCAAAACAATATCATAACTTTTTCTGAATAATTCTTTCCAGTTACCACTTACATCTTTACTCACTGCTAATGTTTTTCACATGAAAAATAAATCTATCTTTGTAGTAGAAAATAGAATAAAAATTAAAGTTAAAGATAAGAAAATATTCTTTATTTGATAGCATGTATTATTTTAAAAGGAAATGTAACTTTGTTCATCAGTTTTAATTTGTAGAAGTTTTCTTAGCCTGGATTTAAAAAAATGTAAGAAGGTGATAAATCATTTGTTATCACTGCCTCTTTGAAGCTGATATTTGCCTGTACAGTGTGGGGAGCTGTGCTGGTGCAGGTTCATTTATTGTTTCATCCCAGCTTTAGACAAATCATTAATAAAAAAGGCACAGTTAATTTGTCTTCCTGAGTTATCCCCCTACTGTAGTCTGCCTATGTTCCCAGCAAACTAATGTTACATCCTTGGTTGTCCTATACAGTTCCATGAACAGCAAAATAATGTCATAGCGCGTGTTATAAGTCATTTAAAAAGATTAAAGGAAATTCATATAGTTAATGTGACTCAAACCAATGCCTAATGAACCAACTGTTTCATATTTAACTAATATTTATTGCAAATGCACAATAGCGGTCACAAAATAGGTTTCTTTAGTCGTATATACTGGTCAAATTAGTGTCTGATAAAGAAAAAAATGTAAATTAGCCTATGTAGAAATTAGTGATATGCTTTTTAATTTTTTTTTAAAAAAAAATTTGTTTTATAATTTTGTGTTCCCATTCCTCTAAAATTAAACTAAGAGAACAAATTCAGAACAAAAGTTAGGAAAATAGAAATGACTGCCAAATACGTTATTATATTGTTTAATGATTATTATTATTTAATTAAAAAAACAAGGTTATCAATATTTGTAAAGATAATAAAATAAATTGGTATTCGTGCCTTTCACAAACCATATGTATGTTTTTGCATGGCATTAAGTACAGTGCAGTAAATTTAAATGGGGCACTCTTTCTTAAGATAGCTCACGTTATTTAGTTACCATACTGATTATAAACCACTTTGCATACAGTAGGTTTCTTCAACTTTTCCAGGACCAAACAGTCATTGATAATCACTATTTTTACATACTTAGCCTTTAATTAAAATTAAATTGCAATTAAGATTATCTGTGCTCTAATTAAAATTGTGCGATATTGTGGTAGAAAATATATTTTCCCAAATCCAAGAGAAGAAGTCATTATTATTTTATAGTAAATATACAATTCTAGTAAAAACAGTTTATCTTAATCTTCATGCAATACCTTGGTCATTATAGAGCTTAGGGTATATATTTTTATATGACAGGATTACTTACAATCACTGCCATCAAGGTAATTAGGCATACAGTCAAATTTAAACTTTACAGGACCTTTAGTAATACTGACAGTACTCTATTGGCTTATTATTTATTGAATATCAAACAAGCATACTTGTCTTTGGCATGTATATCCAATACAAAGTAATTTATATGTTCTTTTATTTGCTATAATCAAAGTGAGGATAAAAAAATTTGACTTCCCAGTTGGAGTTATAACCACTGCATACCACATACGGAACTCACAGTTAATAACCATAACATACAATCAATGAATGCATTGTATCATTAAGCAAAGAGCTCACATATTCACTAATTATGATACAGCGTTCAAATTTGTGTTAATTCGTCAAGTAACATTACTGTCTGTTTAAAAAAGCATGCAACCACAACATGTTTGTCCTGTATGAATCGTTAAGACACAATAACACATGTTAGGGCATATTTCAAAAAAGTGATACACATTAATTACATTTGTTGTAATCCATAGTATTATATCAGACATTGTTTTTAATTTCTAAACTGCACTAGGAAAAATTCAGAATGTTAATGGTTACAGCAACTTTTTCTTTGCATCCTGGGGTCGGCTACAATTAGGTGAACCTAGGCAGTTGCCTATGGCACCAATGGATAGTGGATGCCTAAATAAGTGGATGAGTGTCATGATGTTACTCATACAGCTTTTTTTCTTAATGTTCATGCGGAACCCCTCACCCGGACTGTCAGCCAGTGACCTAAAGTAAAAGCAGCCAACAGCTTGCTACATATAAAGCTGTCAGTTGTTTCTCTTTAATATCAGTGTTAAACATGGAGTGTGGTGTTTGGCTGTGGTGCCACAGGCAAGCGACACATACCCCCAGTCTGAAGAGCAGAAGGTACCATCCTACCTCCCTCCTGCTAAGGTAGCAGAATGCCCGAGTGGTTGGGGTCACCGCTTCTAAGCTTAGGACATCCCCAGTGCCCCCTTATGTTATGCTGCAGAAAGTGGGATCTATGTTTTTTTCTACTAGTTCTACTGTTATAATCATTGAAAGTACTATAAGTGCCCCCTTATGTCAGGAATAAAAACAAAATAGTGTAAGTAAATGGGAAAGCATTAAAAGGAAAATATTAGATGGTTTAGGGAATCCGATTTGCTGGAGAGGAAAGTGTAAATGAGGAAGAAAGCAAGTTAAACAAGCTCTTTCATCATCTCCAATTTTGACTATTGCAACCTCCTACTATCTGGCATTCCTGACACCCATATAGCCACACTTCAATCCATCCTAAATGCAGCTGCAAGACTGATCTTCCTCTCTCACCACTCCACATCTGCTGCACCACTTTGCAAATCCCTAAACTGGCTCCCTGTGACCTCCAAACCAAATTCAAATTACTCACCCTTACTTACAAAGCCCTCAACAACTACCCCTGCATACATCTCAAATTTCATATCAAAATATTTTCACTTATGCCCTATTAGCCCTACCTCTGACCTGTGATTTGTCTCATCTCTGGTAGCCACCTCTCACTTCCGCCTACAAGTAATCTTCAGTGCGCTCCCCACTTATGGAATTTCCTATGATGCTCAATCAGACTTTCCACAGCCTTCAAATCTTTAGATGCTCTTTAAAAAACCCATCTCTTTTTTAGAGGTGACCTTATCCTCAATAACACTATTCACACTAATGCACGCTCACAGCTATCCCAATGTCCACTCTGAATCACATTAACCCCTCTTGTTTCAGCTGTGCCCTCTTCCACTTAGAATGTAAGCTTTCTAATGAGCAGGGTCCTCCACACCCTTTGTTTTCATGTCTGCGTGTAATTTGTCTACCTTGTATTTCCCTGTTATATGTATGTTCTGTTTTCCGTACTGTATGGCGCTGCGGAGCACTGTGGTTCCTTACAAATCTATGATAATAATAATAATATTAATATGCTAAAAAGAAAAATAGAATGCCAGGCAGGTTGGCTTCTGATGTGTAGTTCTTCCCCAAGTGGTTTGGCCGCTTTGACAGGCGAGCGAGCCCTCCCTAACTGTGGTTCCCATAACACCTGCACACCTGGCTACTACAATGGTTCCATCTATAATTACAAACCATTAAGTGCTCTTTTGAAGAGCACTGTGAGCAGCAGTATAACCTATCTTTAAGTAGCAAGAATTGTTGTATGTTAAGAGTCTTGTTCAAATGTAGTCTACACATTTAAGCAAATGCAAACTATGTAAAAGAAAAAGATCTAGTTATCAAACTAAATTATTTTTATTTTTTATTGCTAAATTCTGAACTCAAATTCCACATTATAAATACATAAAGATTTATCACATATCAAATTTTCTTTCAATTCTGGGCATCATCTAATATTAAATACCAAATACATTTTATTTGAAATACCATGGAAAAAAGGTTTGTTTACTGAAGAATCATTGTAAATAAATGAGGTTGTAGTGAGAACAGCACTTTTTTTCAAAGTTTGAGTATTTTTATTGCTATTTCAAAATACAAACATACACTAAAAAAAAAGAGAAAAAAGAAAACATACAAAGGAAAACAATCACAAGTATAACTCAAACAGAGTCTGGAGAATTATGCACGTAAGTACATTGCAAAATTACATCATGTGCTAAACTTGCTAAGGAGCATGAATCCAAAATGCCCACACATAAATATCCATACAGATACAAGAAGAGGCCCGCATCGTTTACCCGTGAGCTATAGTGGCGTAATTGGAAAATGCATGCATGTTACAATTTGTGTGACACTTGACATTTAACATATGACCTGGGGACCTGTAGACCTTGAAGCGCAACTCAAATAGAAATGTGGCCGGTGACCGGAAAGGAACCTCAATTCCAGTTTTTTGAATACAGTGAGTGACCCTGCGCCAGAAAGTTTGAATGTAGGGATACTCCCAAAGGAAATAATAAAAGCTACTAATTTCTGTGTTACATTTCGGGCAGTTAGAAGTATTATCAGGGTGGAATTTTGCCAGTCTAATAGGGGTCAGGTAGGCCCTATGTAAAATAAGAGAACTGCACTTTTACTAAATGACACCACACTGTGTGGTGGGTCATTTGTAATGTAATAAACAAAGAAACAGAAAAAGGGAAGTGCATTCCCCAATCCTCAACCAGCCCCAGTTCTAGACTGTTTAGAATGGTTTCTATTAGACCAGAGAGACCGCAATCAAAGTCTCCCTGTTATAGTGAAAAAAAATCTCAGATGGTCACTAATGAGGGGGCAAAAAAACCAATATGCCCCCTATAAAATGTACTTATACGCACAGTGCAAATGACTCCTGCTAAATGATGAAAGTTGGGATTTCTTAGGTCTTCCCTTCAATGCCAGTCAATAAAAAGTATTACCCCACACTGGCTGCTTGTGATTGCCTGGAAATGAAGAGGAATCCTTCTTAATCTTGGCTTTCACCATTTTCTAGTGGTAATTCATAGTGAACAACTGAGTTTTTCTTTTATGTATTGAACAAGTGGGATTTTGTGTTTCCCATATGGACTGCAATAGATTTTGGACTAGGGACAAATAAAGGAGAAATTATTTTCTGTATTTAATAAAGTGGTGAACAATGGTTTTCTTGAGACTTTTATAATCCAAGAAAATAATATGATTGTTATTTTTGGTTTAAGAATATAAAATGACATAGATTTTTTTTTTGTTTACCCCTGGATCATCACCTTTGAGTATAATTGTGCCTTTTGTTAACTGTATAAATATATACCTATTTTCACCTAGCGGGTTAATTTTACTCCTACTGTATTACCGTATATACTCGAGTATAAGTCGACCCGAATATAAGCCGAGGCACCTAATTTTACCACCAAAAACTGGGAAAACTTATTGACTCGAGTATAAGCCTAGGGTGGGAAATGCAGCAGCTACTGATAATGGTAAAGCAAAAATCAATGTAGGGTGCTGTCACCATAACAAGGAACCCACAGGCTCTTTATCTGGGCCAACTTTTGGAGTGTGTAACCAGGGTTAACCAGCAAACACACACTGCACCAGATCACATCTTACCAGGCTAACTGCAGCCTATCATTCGTCTCCAGTACTATGGAAATGTAAAAATATTTTCACATTTAAGAAAGTAAAGAATACATAAGTTTATTAATGCAAAGCACCAAGAAAGATTTTAAGCAAGGATTAAGTTACACATGTAACATAACACATAGTACAGTACCATTCAGATGCGCTGGTAGCCAACCCTGGGGTATTCCTTTTTAATGCGTAATCCTTTGTGACAGAGGTGTCACCCCACAGATCCACAACAACATCCCCAGAGATTCAAGAAGAAGAATGAACTTACTGGTCCTTCACTTTATGCTCTGATTCTTCAATCAGTTCAGCAGCAGCTGTATTCCCGCGTTAGTCCTTACATCTCTCTCTCTCTCAGCCCCGCAGTGGAACGCATGTGCGTTCCACATACAGGAAGTTCGGCATTTCTGTTACAAATGCAAAACTTCCCGTCAGTGGAACGCACATGCGTTCCACTGCGGGGCTGAGAGAGAGAGTTAACAGCTCAGGGACCGGACACTAGGTAAGTTCACCCGTGTATAAGCCGAGGGGCCTTTTTCAGCATACAAAAATGTGCTGAAAAACTCGGCTTATACACGAGTATATACGGTATATTCTTCATAACGATATTTGAAAAAAGTGTGTTTATTTTTATTTTTTACTATTTTGGTATGACAGGCTGAGGCTATTATACTAAAAATGTTCAGAACCAATAATTGGTAACTATTTAAAAAAAAAAAATGACACTCAGGATCTAGTAAATAATATAATTTTCTCTATGGGGGTTAAAAAGAGTTTTCCCTTCTTAGGTTAAATTGAGGTAAATTGATAGAGATTTTGCTTGGCCCTCTTATGAATCAACACAGGTAGAATTTTCAGCTTAATGGTGTCTTTTTTCACTGCAATAAATATAAACCTGGTTCATTTTACACTTGCTATATAATAGTCTTCATAAAATAGTGAAACACTGTAAATTCACTTTTGCTATGAAAAAAAGTAAGACATTGTACAGTACCATGCCAATACCATGCTGAAACTCACTTTACAATATCAGTAAAAAAGCAAAGCTAACATTCTGCAGTTTTTATATTCTTCATTTTCCAAGTAACTATTATTTTCAGTTTTTTTAGTAGTAGGGAATTATAATAATGTTTCTTTTTATTTATACATATTAGTAGTTATACTCACTAACATCACTTGCATCTTTGTCTTCTATTACTCAATATATTTGATCCTACAAATCCCATTTCCTTTGTTTGGTATCAAGTATCAATACATAGACTACCTAGTGTACAGTAAGTCAATGTTTATTATTTTATTGTGCTTGTATATTATATTATTTCATATATTAGCCGTGTCCTTAAATCAAAAGGCATATTTTATCACATAATATTTTCTATCCTTGCATGTAATTGTTATTATTCATATGGTATTAAATTCTTACCTGTGTGATAAAACTTCCCTGAAAATCCAAGATTGAAGGTGAAATTTGCAACCTGAGTACGCAATAATTTTTGCGTGTCTAGTAACGCCTGTAAGAAAATAAATAGAAAAGAATAAATAAAATACAGAAGTAGTCAATGATGCAGTTACAGATTTATTTAAAGAGGACATATTTGAAGAATATAGTGTGGTTTTTATTTCCTTGATTTTGAGCAAAGGGTGGAGACAAGGTAAAAAAAATAAAAAAAAAACCTTTATTCCCATTACTTTATATTAGAAAAAAAATCCTTAAAGATCTACTTTAAGAATTTCCATTAATTACATGAACATATTGAAATTAAACCTGCTTTTATTCAATTCATTCAATTAACATCCTGTTAATAATAACCTTGTCAAAAAACATTTGTCTAATACCTTTTCCTTTTGGTTAATACTTGCATTTAAGTATTCTATTAACAATCCGCTTTTACTTAATCCATATTGTACAAGAGGTGATTTTTTTTACGGTGGGTCATACAAGTTTGATCACCCTGCACCTGTAAGCAAAAAATACCCACACCATTTGAACATGATTCAAAATTAAGTCTTATGGGCAATAATTTATGACATGATCCAATTCCATTCATATCAGAAATTCAACCCAATTATAATATTTGAACACTAAAACAAGAGTGCCATAGTGTCATATATAATATCCATCATACAGGGTATCCATTTTTTCCCAAGGCAACTATGTTTTCAGACTCCCTGAAGAGCAGTCTGATAAAAAAGATGCAATAATGTGTGTATGCTGAACTTCACATGTCTGTTTCAGCATACTATGCAAATTTTGTGTACTGCATGACGATACATTTAAAGTGCTTTATTTGCTTTAAACACATGGATGTAAACATACACATTCACTGCCAATACTACTTTTTTAACTAGATGAGATTGCTTAGAGAATGTACTACAAACAGGATGGTAGTCATATCACTGGAGGGAGGAAAATACACAAGAAATTAACCGCTATTTATGGACATGATTTAGGAAGGTCAGGTGAGAGTTGTAAAAGTTTACAGGGCAAAGAATGATATACTTTGCTCCTCGCACAAATCTTGCAAGTAGCTACAAAATAATTTACATTGCTGTATAAATTGCGCAACCAGAAAGCTCTTCTAATGTATACGTAGACTCTAGGAGACCTGACTAATTAGAATCATGAGATTGCTGGAGTATTTTGGAATTTAGCTTTCATGGAACAAACATTAGGAGCAAGTGTAGAATGAGGTTGAGCAGTAAAAATCTGGGTCTATAAGTCAGGAACATTTGAAGCCACAAAAAGGATTAAGGGAATTTTGGCTTATTTGTCCATGAAAGAAGATTTAGAACTGTCTTGTAAGAGCATCTGCTTTAATAATTATTAAAACCTGGGCAGAAGGAAATAATAAAAAAACAGAAAAAAAAAAGGCACAGGCGAGATTATCTGGGGTAAAGTCTCCAAGGTGTCTCCAAGCCTTCAGAGCCATCTTAATAGCCAGGAGTTCTCAGTTGCTAACATTATAATTTTAAAATGAATTAACTTCTCAATCGCTCTAATTTTGATGCTTCACAAGATATACCAGTTATCAGACAAAAATATTAATCTGTCTTAGTCAACTAAGTATGTAAATAGGCGCTTCAATATATGCATGCACAAGTAAAAAAGAAATAATGAATTGATAGTAAAAGTCCATCAATAAAATCCAACTTTGGTGTAGTGTAAATTCTTTCAACATCAAGCCTTGTATTTTGATGTAACATAAAAAAAAGTAAAAATATATACAGTGTAGTATATTTTAAAATCAATAAATCCAGACAAACTGCCAACAATTGTATTGATTATTCAGTGAATATAAAACAAATTTCACAATTCTTATAACCACTGGTGATTCATTTACAATTTCTCCACTAAGCAAATTCAAAGGTATAACGATATTGTTGATCAACTCCTGATTGTAGGATGATTTAGACAGACCACTTAAAAGCAAAGGGAACTTCTGCGACCAATTTTTTTCTATTTCTTTTATGCTATATTCCTCAAAGCACAGGAAATAAAAGAAAAAAATAAATTATCTGGTGTATTACCCTTAAGAAAAATATCTACTTTGCAAATGAGTTTCAATCAAATTTAAATATCTCCTCTGGGGCGCAGCATGTGTCCTACACAGAAGCAGCTGCCTAGTGAATGCGATAAAATAAAAGTAATATTGTTGTTATTCCCATGTATGGAATCCTCTTTTCTTCAGCATTCTTTTCCTTGATGACTAATAAAGTGCCTACAGCCACCCAGATATAAGCCACTAACGCATTTCAACTGATTAAGGCTTTTTTGAAAAATTAATTTTGCTCAGGAGGGGAAAACTTCCTGGAAAACAAGGCAGTTTCCCTTGAAAATCTTTGCACTGTGAGATGACAGCTCTAGCAGCAGTCTCAGAAGCATTATCCTCCAGGAAAAAAGGTAGATTAGGAAGGAAGCCTTATGAGCATCCCCAATCCTGATTGGTGGAAGACCTGTTGAGGGGAGTGATTAGAGCTATTATTTTAGAGAATCTCTAAAATCTCTACTATATCAGATGAATCACCTGTAAAAATGTGTGAATTCAATGAAATGTTGGATAGGTTTAATACTAACAAGAGTTGGACAATCCAAAACTACTGACACCTTGACAAAATCCATCTGAAATCCTTCTTTAGAAATTATGCATCCCAGGAAGGAAGTTTCCCTTTTTCAATTTGGTATTTTTTTAAAATTATTTGCAAATAATCTTTACTGCCATAATCTCTGGTGGATGATGATGATTGTTATTATTATTATTATTATTATTATTATTAGATAATTTTCCGACCTGATTTTGATCTTGTGTAGATCCTTAAATTAAATTAGGATACTATCAAAGTAGAAAAGAAATCAAACATTTTGATATTGCAGTCCTGGAAAACTAATGGGAATATGTATATCTTGAAAGGCATGATAGTAAACTCATAGGGTTTCATGTAGAGTTTGACATATGCCACTTTTCTGGCATAAGATATTCATATCTGTACTGCATATGTGCACTACAAATGTGTATGCATATAGGATTCTTGCTTATAACTGACTTGTATCCTCTTGTGCTTAGATATGTGTGGGCACAGGCGGGCAAGAATAGGCTGAGTACAGTGAGGGTGCATCCATGTAATTACAACATAGCTAGATGTGGATGAACCTGTGGATAAACCTGCAAGCACGCCTATTTGGGGTGGGTGCAGGTGAGCTGGTACAGCGATGTACAATGATGATGATGACTATAAGCAGCACCATCTATTCACTTCTGATTGACTGACTGCATATCAAGTTGCAACTGTTTATTCACAATACTTAAATGACATATCCATTTTGAATACTGCGGGAAAGAAGATTTCCATTTGACTCATAAAGTTGATGTAGACAGCACATGTGTATGTGCATGTATTTAATTATATTTGGAAAGCACAAGTTTCATATTTATTATTAATGGTCAATTCAAAATTCTCCTTTGTGTACATGAAACTTCATTACATTGTTATATTGTACACGAACAGGGTATTGCAACTTTATCATTTACTACTAACACCCTCATGCCTCATCCCCCTATTGTGGGGAATAAGTAAATACACTTGTACGTCTGATGTATGCCTAGGTGTAAAAACTACTGTTTTTGAGCTGGATGAATCTTGAGATGTGTTCAACTTAATGTATATACATAAGTTTCCTGTTTTTGCATTGTTTCCTACGCATGTTTGGTGCGCAAATGCATCCAACTCTAAATCAACCCCATAATTAGCTCCTGTAAGTAGTTTTCCATTCATTACCTTTCTAATGAGGATGAGATTATAGAATCTCTATAAATCCAGTTTAGTATAGAATTTGGTGAGGTAAGACAGAGCTATAATCAGGGCCTGATTAAGGGTTCTGGCCGCCCTAGGCTAATACGGCCGCAGCGCCCCCCCCCCCTCCTCCGAATATATAGGTGTATAGGAACACTCCTGAATATGAATGTTCAGGTGTATTCTCCAGCATTCAAATTTAGACAGATTGTGCCATTGTCTCTTACCTGTTCTTGCTCTTCTCTCTTGCAACTTTGTTATCCTCTCGCTGGCTTCTGGAAAGTTGGCATCCTGTTTTAAAAATGCAAAAATGTATTATAATGCAAACCCTGAATGATTAGGCCCTTTAGTTAAAACAAAACACTCCATTATGGCCAGCTAAAAGTACCCCATTGGACAGGCATATATAAGCAATATCTGAATATTTGTTGTCAATCAAATACAAACCTCTACCAGCCCCATCTCACTAATATTTAGTATTCTAGTGATTGCTGAGACCACCCATGTGACCACCACACAATCATGAGATTCTGCACCCCAAAGCTGCTATATTTTTTAAATACCCCCTGCAGCCATTTTCCTTAACCACAACCCCCCCACAGCCATTTTCCTTAACCCCTGCTGCAGCCATTTTCTTTACCTCCCATCCTGCATCCATCCCCCTTGCAGCTATTTTCCTTACCTCCACTCTGCTAGCTAGCTATCCCCCCCCCCGTCACATCAAAACTCCCCCAGTCACATATATTAGCCCCCCTCCTCTGCCCTCCTTCATACATATCAACCTCTCTCCCCCCTATAGATTTGTATGACAGTCCCCCTCTCCCTCCCTATACATATGCATGACAGTCCCCCCTCTCCCTCCCTATAGATATGCAGGGTAGTCCCCCCCCTCCCTATAGATATGCAGGGTAGTTCCCCCCCTCTCTATAGATATGCAGGGCAGTTCCCCCCCCTCCCTATAGATATGCAGGGCAGTTCCCCCCCTCCCTAAAGATATGCAGGGCAGTTCCCCCCCTCCCTATAGATATGCAGGGCAGTCCCCCCCTCCCTATAGATATGCAGGGCAGTTCCCCCCCTCCCTATAGATATGCAGGGCAGTTCCCCCCCCTCCCTATTGATATGCAGGGCAGTTCCCCCCCTCCCTATAGATATGCAGGGCAGTTCCCCCCCTCCCTATAGATATGCAGGGCAGTTCCCCCCCCTCCCTATAGATATGCAGGGCAGTTCCCTCCCCCTCCCTATAGATATGCAGGGCAGTTCCCCCCCCTCCCTATAGATATGCAGGGCAGTTCCCCCCCCTCCCTATAGATATGCAGGGCAGTGCCCCCCTTCAATTACCTGTAGTTGTGCCAGCGTCGCTCCTCTCCTCAGATCAGCAGATAGGAAGTGAAGACGTCCTGCTTCCTGTCTGCTGCACAGCAACAGGCAGCCTGGCGATTGGCTGTGTGTTGCTAACCACTGACCACCATTGCTTTTAATTGTCGAGCCCTCCACCCCCCCGCGGCGACCCCCCCTCCCCCACCCCGAAAAAAAAAATGAATGAAGAAAAAAAAAAGTAAAAAAAAAAAAAACATTTTTTTTTTTTTAAAATACCCACAGGGCAGCGCCCCCCGGGACCCAGCGCCCCAGGCTGCAGCCTGGTCAGCCTAGTGGTTGATCAGGCCCTAGCTATAATAGACTTCACCTTCTTAGTCATGGTGTATTGTTTTATGCAATGTTCCTAAAAGGGCCTAGACAAATTGGATTTAATATCTGAAGTATGAACCCAATCATAGCTTTTACTAGTATTTTACAAATTGTTTCTGAAATTCCGACCGGGTCAAAATTCAATAAACTCCTACATAAATATATTAGAGACTGTATAAAGAAGGGCAACTAAAATGGTTCATGGCCTACATCACAGAACTTATCCGGTTTGACTAAAAGATCTTAATATGTATAGATTGGAGCAAAGAAGAGAAAGGGGGGACATGACAGAAACTTTCAAATATATGAAGGGTTTTAACAAAGTACAGGAGAGAAACATTCTTCGAAGAAAGAGAAATATAGAAACATAGAATTTGACAGCAGATAAGAACCGCTTGGCTCATCTAGTCTACCCATTTTTTAATTAACCTATGGTAACCTCAAACCCTATTTGGTCCATATAGGTAAATTTAAGAACATGGGGCATTGCAAAGCCTGCTATGTAAAAAATCATAAGTGTGTTACATTTTATTTCCTTCTATTCAGTTAGCTGTAATACATATTGCAAAAGTTCCCCAGACTCTTTGCATTTTTGTTTTACTTGACACTCACTGCTACAGTATGTGATGTTTTTTTTCTTTGCAGTCTGTAACGGGAATTATGCCAAAATATTTAAAGTGCTGTCAATTGTCAAGTCTTATCAAACCATCAGCTCCAACTGAAAAAGAACAGAAGTTCACACACTTTATAATTTTGAAATTTAAGACTATTACGTTAAAAATACACATTCTGTTCAGGTTCTGAATTATTTACAAAAAGTGTACTTTGGCTATTTTACTTATAAAGCACAATTTCTCTATTACAGTACCAGATTCAAAACCCAGGTCCACAAACCCTAGCCAAAAAAGATGCAGGAGTTCAATTCACAGACTCATATTCCTTATCCAGTCATTTTCTTTTACTTAATCTGTATTTCCATTACGAATATAAAACTTCCAATAAATGTGCAGCGCCGGTTGTCAAAATTCATTGTTGGTCTAAGGCTTGGTACACACTACAGAAAATTTCTCCCGATGCAATATCATTAATGACTTTACCAACGACTGAAAAAAAAAGTCTCAATCAGCATGCTGATTCATGTGTACACTTTAAACACGTTTTACAAGATTTATATTGTTCCATCATTGAACAAATTTTTTAGTTTGGCTTAAAAATCAAATGAAATGATACAATTTGTTTTGGAACAATAATCGTTCATGTTTGGAGCATACACACTAATGCAATATCGGGCCGAACAGTCATTTATTGTGTTATTGGTCCGGATATCAACTGAAAACCATGTAGCATGTACCCAGCCTAACATTCAAACCCGATATCTCTCTTTGTGTCGTCCATTGTGCAGCCTGATCAAAATCTAATTAGAATTAATTGGATGGCACTGATTAGCTGGTTTTCTGATGCACAGTGGTTAGCTTGCCGCTTAGGTCAATTCTAACCAGGGTACTGTCTGTGTGGATTTTGTATATCCTCTGCACATGTCAAGCAGCAAAACTTGACTTAGCACAAGAGCATATGGAGTAAGTATAGTGTAAAATAGAGGACCATCCCTACGTTTGCATACAGCTTGCATAGCTTTTATATGCTTTCTCTTTCTTGACCAATCCAAAACCTTCAGTAGTCAAGAAAGGTTAACAAGTATTCACTGTCTGCAGATGTAAGACTAAGAACAATTCTATGTTGCTTTATCTTCAATTAAATAACGGTGTTTAATAATGAACAACATATGAGAACAACCAGTAACAATTTTCATCTGCTACATCCAAAAACTTTATTTATCATATCATTGCCTTGGACAATGTAACCTGCATTTTTTCTCTATATATTTCTATTGTTTACTTGTCCTAGAACCCCCCTTCCTATTTCCAATTATCATATCCTACAATGTTCAACAAACTGTTTTTCTTACTATAATTCTATGACATTATCATTAGAACTAATACATCCCTTGTCCACCTGCTTCACACCCTTATATCCATATTCGCCCTCACTATTCCACAACTTCTTTCCTATATTTGATCCTTAACTGCTATATCCTCAACATTTCACCTTAAAATAAGAATGTTTAAATCTCATACTAATCTTTGCTACCTCACTGTCCTTCTGCATATACTAGGTAGTAATATATCACCAAATCCAGGACCCTGTATGTCTCCCAAACTCTTCATTCTGCTCTACAGCCAAACTCAAGCACATTACCTGTCTCCCATCAATTTCAAAATCCTTTAAATGTGCCATAGTGAATCCATGCTTTGTTTGTAACAAACTAACTTCCATACATAACATATTTCCCTCAAATTACTTCTTCCTTCTGGAAATATCAGGAACACGGTTCACACAATGAGACCCTGCCTCAGTTGCAGCCCTTACACAATATGGTCTCCACTTCAGCCACATCTCAAGGCCTGGGAGCACAAAGGAGGTGAGTTCGAACTCCTCCTTTCCCCACACTGCACATTCACAGTTCTACCAATGTTCCCATCTTTTGGAGTATATACTATGCAGATTTTCAAACCATTCTGTTGCCATGATTTATTGTCCCCATGGACCAAATCGCCAATTAAATGAAACTTCTATTCTTGCCTATCTGACATATCCACCATAATTTTGATTGATTTAAACATCCCAATTGATTTTCCATAAGCTCCTTAAGCCTCCATGCTACTAACTCTACCAGTAACTACACATTGTGATGACCACTGCCTTGTTTTCTTAAGACTTTGTTCAGTTTCTGATTAACACTCCTTTCTTACGCTACCTCTGTCTGTTGAGGTTCTTCAAGACTCTTTTCTTGGCCCCCTACTTTTCTCTCTTTATACCTCTTCTCTCTGTGGACTAATACGCTTCTCCACTACCACCTCTAATCAAATAATAAACAAATTTACCTCTCCCTATTTACATCTCTCCTTGTCTTTTTTTCCCATGTGTCTGGAACTTTTTCTCTGCAATCTCCACGTGGATGTCCCAGTGTTACCTATAGCTCAACATATCAAAAATGGAGCGCATCATCTTTGTTCTCTTAAAGTCCATCCTGGACATTTCTCTAGATGCACAGAATTCTGCAGAATTCTCTCCCTTGTATGCAACTTTCCCCTAGCCTCTAAACATTTCCTGAAAACTTACCTCTTCAGACAAGCTTATCAAATGCTTGAACCACCTTCTTAACCTCCTTAGGCCATTATACCAGTTTACCTTTACTCTGCACTACCCCATGTATTCAACTCCAATTTTCTTATAGATTATAAGCTTGTGAACAGGGCCGTTTTACCTCTTTGTCTGTTTGTTTATAACCAGTCTTGTTTTATTTCTGTGCTTGTTCCAAATTCTAAATTGCCGTGGAGTACGCTGGCACTATATAAATACACAAGTTAACCCGTGCATGATACTCATGCATTCTAGTCAAATCAAGCTACTAAAGGTGTTAAAAAAGGTTCTTGTCATGCATTTGGGCCTAGCCCAGGCCTCCTCAGGGGAAGAGCGTTACTTCCCGACGCAAGCGCCCTTTTTTAATGTGGTTTTGTCCACATGTCACCACCTCATCATTTTTCTAAGAATTTGGTTGCACAGATAGATATGTTTATTTTTGTTACCTTTAGACGTGACAACATATCTGCTCAGCAGATATATGCTTATCCAGTGCTCAGAAATTATCTGATTTGTCCATGTAAGAAAATTCAACAAAAACAAGCAAACTTGCATTGACGACAAATTTCTTAATGCCGAGTTCCCTATTACTCTTGGGGATTTATTACATACCATTAAATGTGCTGTATCAAGTGGTTTGATAACCAGGAAGGATATATAAGTATAATAGGTTATGACTGATATAGCAAATATAGCAACTCTTTCTTGTTCAGGGAACAGTGCAAATTTTTTGTAACAGTTTATTAAAAAATATACTACCAGCATTTTTTCCTGAACTACTATTAAGTTACACAAGCTTTCTTTAATTGTAATAGGATCAAGAAAAGATTAGTGTCTAAAACTAACCCCCTCTTACAAACACTGCAATACAGTGAATATCTGCTGTATTTCTGTAAAAATGTACCTCAAACATTCACACTTAATAAGCTTCAATTGGCAGCAATAGTTTGTCACTGAGACTAATAAAATAACCTTCTGCACAGGCTATTAAACGGTTGTAGGTAGCATGCGATTGAGGGTAATTTTACTTATAAATGTGGCTCCTGGACTGAAGTAGGATTGTAGCATATTGCACCAAGTTTACCAAGTTCATCTGGTGGAGTCGGTTCAGGGTTAGGGGTGGGAGCATGGGGTAGTGACAGCAGGGGAGGATTGGACCCCAGTATACTGCTGCCAATCTGACTTAATGTTGACTAGGAACAGCCAATCTGCATGCCACGTGACCTTCTCAGCTCAATGTAGGGAGGTCACACAGCTCATTCAATCAGGGGAGGAGAAGGCATAGGATAGAGTCAAGTTTCCTCCCCATGTTTCCTGTACACAGACCTCAGTGACAAAGGTAAGTTGGGGAGATGTGAAAGGCATGTAAGAGGCATGTGGAGAGATCTGATAGCATGTGGGAAGGTTAATGGGCATGTGGGGAGCTATGATGGCATGTGGAGTGGTCTGATGCATGTTGGGAACCTGATGGGTTTGCAAGGTGGATATGAGATTTGACAGTATGTGGGGTGGTATGATGGACATGTAAGAGGCATGTGGGGAGGTCTGATGACATGTAAGAACTATTTCAAATGATATAATCCATGAAAAACTTATATTATGTACCATTATATATTTACCATTAAAAGTCAAAACTCAGGGCATGGATGTGAAAGAAAAACAGATAGAGGTTTTTGCAAAAAACAAATTTGCCTTTACCGTAACTTTCGGTAATAGCAACAGAACTGTGAATGCACTTGTGGGGCTGTGCAAAGCTGATGAAATGTTCCCTGACTTCTGGTCATTTCACTGCATTACTCATCGAGGGAACCTCATGTCTAAAAAAATACATTTGAATCACATAATGGGGGGACTTCAATTGGCTGTGTTACGGGTAAAAGTTCATTATTACCGTTATTATGGTAATAATGTGCTTAATTACTGTTATTATGGTAGTTTCAACGCCGGCCTTTTGCTTGCAGCTATCTGTAATAACGGTAATAACTTTAACGCCGCGCTAATTCGGGGGGAATTGAATTCCCCCATTGAGACCTGTCTTGGAAATAGTAAATTATATTCGCACACTTACACTCACCCACTGACAATTCAAGACTCTCTTCACTAAACTCAACCAAGGTGTTCCCGGTGATATGTTGCTTCACTGTACTGTAAGATGAATTTTAAAAGGTAAAGTACTATTTATTTTTTTTGAACTTTTGGACGCTGTGAAACTTTTCATGGAAGTGAAGTAAAAGGAATACCCTGAGCTCTCTGACCAATAATAGGTTTAAGAACTGGCACTTCTGGAGGACATGTTGTGGCATCTGGAGAAATTCAACCTGGATCTCTAAGGGAAATTGAAGATGCTTAAAGAACCTCACAATACGTCCCTTCTCAATCCTTTCAGTGCTGACACGCAATGCTCGGCAGCCCCTTTAAGCACAGATGAAGCAACTTTCCAGATTGAGGTGAATAAACTTTCTGAGGATGACAGATTATTCTCAAGAAAGGAACCATTGAGTTCTTAAGAACTATTCTTATGGAGAAATACTCAAGTGTCAAACGGCCTTCACTCAGACTACTAATAATGTTGAACACTGAAACGTAAAATAAAAATATTGATCTGTTCTAACTGAAACACTAGGGAATTACTTTGCGTGGCCTCAACTAGCCAGATTTTATAAAGATTTTTGAAAGCAAGGATTGACAAAAGTCCCATTGAGCCAAAAAGTGCAACACACAAGGTAAATAAACATTTTAATCATTTTGTTTTAGCAAGATATTGTAAATTATTTATAATGTCAATGTATTTGTGTATGTATTTGTATGTTTACACTGTGTATATGCTTTTTGTGGTATTTATAGATATTTTAGAGGTCTTGGTCTTTGACTAGATGGCCACAGCTGGTGTATATGTAAATGCACACACATATAAAATATAAACTTATATTTCTGGCTCTTAGGGGCAGATTCATTTCCTCGCGTTGTTCTAAAGAACAATGCAGGATATGCACTATTACCATTAGTATGGTAATAGCTGCGCATTATTACCAGTAATTGCTCTGTGAGTCGTGAGCAAAAATCAATGTGAAAATTACCGTAGTAATGGTAATAATGGGCACCTCGCTTGGTTTTAAGGAGCAATGCAGGGATTTGAATCTGCCCCTTAGTCACTGACTAGTTGGCCACCCATATTAAATTGTGTTAAATTAAGTAACTGTCTTGTGCTTCAGATAGTCAGAAAGTATAGCTTGTGTAACTTTAGAAAAGGCAGTTTATATGGTATAGTAAATACACAAAAGGCATACATGAACATTTTTAAATTAAAAACACCTCCCTAACATTTTAATGTATGCAGTTACGAAATGATTCAGTTGCTTAATCTTTAGAATCAACATTTGAATAAAGCTTAATGCTAATTGCTTTTGATGGTTCAGTAAAAGCTGGCTTTAATATTTTATTAATTTACCCTTTGCTTTGTCACTTAAGCGTTTTAGCGCATCATGCTGAAGATGTCATTTTATCTTTTGTGTCAATGATGCGTATTAATTCATGTACTTACTTGTTCGTGGGTCAGGATGGCTTGTCTGTATTTCTCTTAATTGGTGAATCTATTTCATCGTATTGATTTTTTTGTAACAATGTTGTGGCTAATTACAGCAGAACCCTTCATTTGCATTCTAAACTTTCCAGGACTATTTTTACTGCTAGCATTTCATGTCTAATAGAAAGTAATTTACTTTTCTTTATTAAGTGCATTAAAACTTCATGCCTTGGCTATCACTGACAATACGTATTCGATTCTTCTCAAATTGAATGTGCCAAGACATTTTGCTGTGCCATATTACTTTTATTTATATGCTATGCTCCGAATTGTTAGCTGCTAATGAGACTTCAGCACTTACAGCTCTAGGGCCAAACACTAACCTCATTTTAATGAGTTCATTATTTGCTGTCTTCAGAGCGAAGGACAACAAATTTCTCATTTAATTAAAGGTCAGACGAACTCTGGGTTAAGAAAGTGAGCAGGTTACCAACAGTTATGTCTCTTCTGTCAAAACTGCTGCTTTTAGCATTAAACCAAACTATTTAAAATAGTTTAAAAGTAAAACACTATGGGGGGTATTCAATTGTTCCTCCGGGCGCCGCCGGAACGAGCGCGTTAAAACTTTTACCGTTTATACGGTAAACTTGCGCGTAAAAAACGTTAATACGGTAGTTTACTCGCTGAATTTCATCTCGCAGCGAAATTCAGCGAGTAATTACCGTATAAACGGTAATAGTTTTAACGCGCTCGTTCCGGCGGCGCCCGGAGGAACAATTGAATACCCCTCTCTGACCCTGATTCATCAAGGAATTCAAATCATACTTATATGTATGTTTTAAAAAAAACAAAAAACATAATATCAGGTCAGCAACTAGAAATTTTAGCTCATGGGGCAAGAAAGGGAAAATGATATCCCCTAGCCCATTATTATTATCATCATCATCATAATTTATTTATATAGCGCCACTAATTCCGTAGCGCTGTACAGAGAACTCACTCACATCAGTCCATGCCCCATTGGAGCTTACAGTTTAAACTCCCTAACACACAAACACACATACACACAGACAGAAACACATACTAGGGTAAATTTTGATAGCAATCAATTAACCTATTAGTATGTTTTTGGACTGTGGGAGGAAACCAGAGCACCTGGAGGAAACCGATGCAAACACGGGGAGAACATAAAAGCCAATAAGCCACCAATTATTATGATGAAACTAATGTAAAAAATAATTTATCCTGCACCCCCTTCTGTTTTGCTCCCTGGACAGCTCTAGTTATGGCCTTGTATCAGGTATATGCATATCCATATTCAACAAGATGCAGATCTGAAAATACATCTGTTGATGAATATGGGCCCGCTCTGCTCTAACAGACAAGACACTGCAGGATACGTCCAATACATATGTGCAATATCAAGTCACAAAAGAATGCACAGAAAAAAATAAAACTATTCAATGATTATCACCTGCTAATAATTTAGTCTGTAATGAGCAAACATTATAAAATAAAAACACATTTATTAGTATTTTATTAGTATTTTATTAATGTCTACTTTACATAAAATAATTTTTTACAGTTGTTCCTGATTGCAAACACATGCTCTAGTTTGCATACACAGCCGTCATCACTAATAATCGGCACTTACACCAGAACTGTAGCAGGTGAATGTGTTACACAAATCACATACCTTTGAGATGCTCAAAGTTTGAAATAGACACTACTGCATGCACTCGAGCTTCACATGCCCTTACTGTGCGCTGACCTGTGAATACGCCCATTACCCTCCCCATTCCGCCCCTGAAATAGGAGGCTGTCATAAGTGTCCTGTGTGCTCAAAGATGACTTGGATGTTGCTGCATTCTCTGGCGTACTCTCTGGTTCTGGGCGTGCGCAGAGTGATTTTATGCAAAATACAGCACATATTGGCATAAATGCTCCTTAATGAATCATGTCTAGCTTCCTCATTTAAAGATAAAATCCTGCAGCAACACTACAGGTGTAAAAGCCGCTCTATCACATCCAGTTTATACTTGTATCCTTTAGTGCTGTCTCCACAAGTAATACCATAAAAATAATACAATAATTAAAATAATGTTTACAAAGTTAAAACACATGCTTACACTTATAACCACTGCAGCATGACTGTTCTTCCTCTCTCACCACTCCACATCCACTGCACTGCAAATCCCTGCATTACCTCCAGAATTCAAATCAAGCTACTGACTCTCACCTTCACAGTACTCACAAACTCTACCCATTACATCTCTGACCTCATCACAAAATACACTTCCTCTTGCACTCTTTGATCTGCCTCTGATTCATATTTATTCTCCTCTTTCATGACCAACTCTCTCTCCTGCCTTGAAGATTTCTCCTCTACTGCTATCTACTTATGAAACTCCTTACCCCACCTGACCAGACTATCTCACAACCCACCTCTCATTATTTTGCACGCAGCGGCTAGATTGATTTTCCTTGCAAATCGTTTTACATCTGTTGAGTCACTCAGTCAGTCTCTACATTGATTGTCAGCTTTTCAACAAATTCAATATAAAATTCTTCTACTAATTTACAAGGCCATCAACAAAATTGCACCAACACACATCTCCTCACTTGTCTCAAAATATCTCCAAACTCGACATCTCCGTTCTGCACAGGATCTGCGTCTCTCTTCTACTCTCATCACTTCCTCCTATTCTCGGTTACAGGACTTTTTTTGGGCTGCACCCACTTTATGGAATTCACTCCACTGCACCTCAAGACTTTCCTCTAGTCTTCAAACCTTCAATCGTTCCCTGAAAATCCACCTCTACAGACAAGCTTATAATATTTCTATACCACCCTCTTAATCTCCCTACGTTACCCTATTACCACCCTCTACACAGCTAGCACAAGACAACAACCCTCTGACCAACATAGTTGTGTGACTGAGCATGCAGCCCACTAAATACTTTGCAACCTTTGCATTCCAGCTGGACAAATATTCAATATGATGTAGGACTTACCCTTGTGTATCAAACCACTGTCCCATAGATTGTAAACTTGCGAGCAGGGGCTTCTTACCTCTACGTATGTATTACCCAGTATTGTTTTATTACTGTTTGTTCACAATTGTAAAGTGCTACGGAATCTGCTGACACTATATAAAAAAATGTTGATGATGATGATGATAAAATGCATAGTTCTGTGAAATGCAAATTTAAAAAATAAAGTTTCAGTCAGTGGAATGGCAAAGCAAAATAGGAAATGAAACACTGAAACGTTGGAAAGTGCCAATTCCGCTGCAAACTGTGATTCACAGGAAAATGAATCAGCACTTTCCCTCATCTCAAGCTATGCCTCTCACCTCCCATCCAACAAACAATTCTTTTGAGTACTGCCTATTGCCTAGATGAGGCCTGGCCAACCTGTGGCTCTCCAGGTATTGTGAAACTACAAGTCCCAGCGTACCCTGCCAGCTATCGACTGGCTAGGTACTGGCAAAGCATGCTGGGGCTCGTAGTTTCACAACACCTGACCTAGAGTGTTAAGAAAGGTGAGGGGAGGCAGTAATTAGGAGGAAGACTGATGCCCAGTTTAGCAATCAGTATACTGTAGATGCTCATTACAGGATCCTATATTGTTTGATGTGTGGGGAGACATGAGTTGGAGGAAATCATTTTATCTTTTTAGAACACAATTTATTCAAGATATCAGTAATGATTTACAAACAAAATTAATTTAGTGTGTGGAAGAAAGATGTATTATCTGGGAAAAAACATTTCAGTAGAGCAATTAGGATTGTCTCCCTCAGCTAAACAATAATTGACAATGTGCTGCTCCAGATTTGTTTGTCATTTGTATTTTATATAATGTGTAGCCATTTATTAGCCTTTTAGAAAATCGCTTTATAATATGAATGTTTATTATATCAGCCTGGCTGGCTTTCTTCACACAAGGTCAAAAATAGGACAATGGTTATGCTTGCTTCTGCAATTTACTCACATTAACATTTGCAAAATTTCCACACAACTCATTTCATACTAGTCTGTGAGGCAGCTACTGGCAGGGCAGGTTAGTTTTAATTGATCAAATTGTCTTTGCTATGCAATTCTGAGATTCAATCATTTCTACTTTACTCTCCAAAGCTGCACAGACATCACTGAAATGGAAGCTGAATTAGTGATTTTCACTATCTATTGACATCCTGATGAAATTTAAATAAAACGCTTCTTTGAATAACGCATATTATTTTGATACTTTTTGATACCCTTACATATTATAGCATTGACATTATGCGTGTGAGGGTCTTGATTCTAAAGGATATAATGTCCTTGCTTAACTATTTATTAAAATACAATAACTACATTTTGCTCATATGATAGATGCTACACTAAAGTGAAACTAAGAGCAAACACCCATTTTTTAAATACATTTTACAATAATTTCCCTGCTTGTGAAATGCATGTAAATGGGTCTTCCTCTAAAGACGATTGCTTCTAGTGTAATACCCCATTGTATGCATAGGTATGGGTGACATCCCTGAGTGATGTGCGCAGGGCCAGACTGGCCATCTGGCATTTCTGGCAAATGCCAGAAGGGCCGATGGCCAAATGGGCCGGTCTGCAAGCCCGCCGAGCAGCAGCACTCTGCGCGCTGCTTGGCGGACGGAGAATCAGTAACAGCCGCCTATGCGACCAATCTGCTGCTGGAAGTAAAAAGGTAAGTGTCTGTGTGTGTGTGTGTGTGTGTGTGTGTGTGTGTGTGTGTGTAAGTAATAGTGTGTCTGTGTGTGTGTGTGTGTGTGTGTGTGTAAGTAATAGTGTGTCTGTCTGTGTGTGTAAGTAATAGTGGGGCTAACAAACTGGGGCAAACATTGGGGCAAATAAACTGGGGCAAACAAACAATGGTGCTAACAAACTGGGGCAAACAAACAGTGGGGCTAACAAACAGTGGGGCTAAAAATAATGGGGCTAACAAACAGTGGGGATAACAAACAGTGGGGCAAACAGTGCATCTAATAGTGGGGCTAATAGGGTGGCTGTGGGGCCCCATGTTGCTATAGTGTGCGGTTGTGTTTGGCCATGTTCATATAGTGTGCGTGCGCAGTATTTTATATATAATATGTGAGGGAAGGGAGGATCTTAATATAGTGTGGGAGGTAGGCTATTTAATTGTGGAGTGTAGGTGGGGGCTAATTATTTAAGGTGAGGTGAAAGAACCTTTAATTTAATGCTGGGGTGGGCTATCAATTGAATATGGGGCTGATTTTGGGGAGGAGAGCTATTTATTAAATGTGAATATGAATTATTTATAGGGGATGGTTGGGGAAAATGGCTATATTTATTAAACTTTAATGCTATTTAATTTATTGTTGGGACTGTTTGGAGGGAGGCAAATATGTTTTGAGTAAATGGGTATACTGTTAATTTAATGTTGGGGCTGGTTGGAGGAAAATAGGTCTACTTATTAAATGTGAATATTATTATTATTGTGGGGACTGTGGGGAGGCCTAATTATAAAATGTGAGTGCTATTGTTTTAACCCCATTTTTTTCAAAATAGGGCATCCAATATTCCAGGATCAAGACAAGAAAGAACTGAGCTAAAGAAACGAGCTGCTACAAGTGGTGAAAGTAAGCAAGACAGGTAGGAGAGAGCAGGGCAATCTGCCAACTGTCCTGAATCTGGTGGGGCAGTCCTGAATTTGGGTGACTGTCTCACATAGTCAGGATTTGGTTTGACTGCAAGGACAGTTGGGAGGTATGTCCCGCTTCACTACGTACTGCTTGTGAAGGCAAAGCTGTGTGCTTCTAACAGTAGGGTACACAGTATTGCCTGTGTATTTGTCTAAAATGATAACCATGGGCCTGATTCATTAAGGCTCTTAACTTAAGAAACTTCTTATTTAAGTCTCCTGGACAAAACCATGTTACAATGCAAGGGGTGCAAATTAGTATTCTGTTTTGCACATAAGTTAAATACTGACTGTTTTTTCATGTAGCACACAAATACTTGATAGATTATTTTTACACTGAAATTTAAAGTTGATATTTGTGTGCTACATGGAAAAACAAGCAGTATTTAACTTATGTGCAAAACAGAATGCAAATTTGCACCCCTTGCATTGTAACATGGTTTTGTCCAGGAGATTTAAATAAGAAGTTTCTCAAGTTAAGATCCCTAATAAATCAGGCCCCATGTTACATAATAGGGCCCTGCTGTCTTAAATACCCGGGGCCACCTGCGCCTTAACCCAGCTCTGGTTAGGGGAAGGGAACTGATAGCTGCTCTCAGTTCCCGGACAGGACACAGCCTGCAGCAAGCCGAGGAGCTCTAAGTATCACAAGATTTTGTAATCTCGTGAGACAAAGAGCTTCCCTGCTCACTCTGCAGGAAGTTCCCACCCTTATGGATGTCAGCATCACCAGAAGCAGAGATAAATGTAATGCTTTATTATGTATGTATCAATGCCCCATGTTGGCCACACCCACAACACAATGCGGCCACGCCCTTTTCGGCTCCGCCGCTGTCACACGAATTCTTTCATGCTTGAACTGAGGTGGGCCTGTGTATGTTAAATGCCAGGGCTGATTTTTAGTCCCAGTCCGGCCCTGGATGTGCGAATGAGTGTACAACCACTGGGGTGGGGGAAAAAGTAGTAATGGGACTACAGTAAATACCTGCTATGAGGCTCTTTCTCTTCTCACTTCTCCCAGTGAGAAGAGAAAGAAACTCTCAGACAATGAGGTTCTGGAACCTGGTTCTAATGAAAGGAGTCAAAGATAATGCTGTGAGTATCAGTGTGAGCTAGAGAGCTGTAGCCAAGCTAAATGCTGACTGGATAGAGAGTTAAATTTCATGAGTGTGGCTGAGCATGGATGCTCAGAGGGACATCCAAAAGATAGTCATGCAATTCAAACCTGATTAACTGAGAGAACTAACAGTACACAGTTGTGAAACATGTGAGAAAAGGGAAATTAGAGTTACCTTGGTAGTGCAGAGGACAGCAAGAGACAGAGTAGCAGTCCAACCATTGAGAGTTGTGAGGATACCACCCTTAGCTGGGATGGAAGTTACCCTCTGTGGGATTCAACTCACTCGGGTAGACCAGGATATATCCAAAATAAGACTTTATTATGACAGCACAACACCACAAGACATTCACAAGTTACAGGGTAAATGGTAGCATGTATCCTCCAGCAATATTACCACTACCGTTTAGCAAAACAGTTATGGTGTCTCCTAGCCTGGGTTACTAGCTCACACCAACCCTGTCCTGGTAGGGTTCCCTCCAGCGGCACCACAATGCCTGGCCCAGAGTCCTTTTCACTGATGTCTTCTACACCAGGATCCTCCAAACTAGCATAGCTCTCCTGGCATTCTCCTCGCCCTCTCTTATTTTCTCTATCCACAGGAAGTAGGGTCAAATGTCTCAAACCTCCCCTTTACAGAAGGGGTCTCCCAGTCAACAATTTAGCTCCTAGACATACTGTCCCTGTTACCTTGATTAGACAATAGAATGGCTTGACTCAATTAGCTGTTTTGGCTGGATACACTACACATGGGGTTACAATAGTACATCAAGGAATGACACTGCACGCTTACATGGAACAATAAGACTTTTGACACATTATTTCAGCAGGGTTACACAATATAAGTCTGTGATACCTTTTGATACAATTACATTTATATTGACACATATTGATACATTTCCCCATGCTATTTCAACCAATATATTACTGTGGAGGCACATTGCATATGAGTAGAAGTTCTAACCTCATTACCTCTCAGGTTATCTGTTGACCTAGCTAATTAACATGGGCTGCCAGCTAGTTAACTCAGACATTGTTCTGATTACAAACCTCATCTCAGCTGCACCCCATACAATAGACATTTGAGACAAATGGTAATTACATTAGCTAGCACAAACAAAATGACTGCTGTTGTTCTGATATTTTCACACAGTATGGCAATATTGTTTATATTTATACTACATACAATATCACAGGTAATAGTATGGGCAAAATGTATCCAATAACATGAAATAATAATACACATAATACACCAATGCTCTGGTGTATATACTTAGACTGGGCCAAGGATTAAAAAGTACAATAAACCGTGAGAAACGGGTGATGATTACATAGTTCTCAGTCCAGTAGCACCCCGTTTCCTCACATTCCTCCCCTACTTTTTAAACTTGAGCCCCATTCTCTTCTGCAGACACTACTGCAGGTTTTATGTGGTCTCCCACGAGATGAACCAATTTCATGCTGGGCTGTGCGCAGCCTCCAGAGTTCATTTGCTGCACCTTGTTATATTCTTGTAGCCGCCAGCACCTATCAATTCCCAGAACCTCTGCAAAAAGTCTCGGTCTCCTGCTCCAGTAGCTACTCTGAGTCCTGCTGTCTAAGAGCCTTACTGACTGCCTTTCCCTGGTTGTCTGGGGTCCTGTCTGGCTACGCCTCCCCCTTCCCCAGTTCCCTTCTGCACTGGGATTAACCATTTTCGCAGCCTGCGTCCGCTTATGGACTGGCTTCTTGCTGGAATCCTGCTGCACACTATCTCCTACAGGGACTACTGAGAGTAACATCACGCAGTCATCAATGTCCTGCTTTCTATGCTGCCTTCTCCCCTCCTGTGTCCGAATGTCACTGTTGCAGCCCTGCCCTAATATTCTTGCAGTCTGCACAGTTGGCTATGTAGCGGTCTACATCCCTCGCTAAACCTAACCACATGAACTGCTGTCTGAGCCTGGCACGTGTTCTCCTTTTACCTCGGTGATCAGTACCCCCTTCCCCATGGGCCTGAGCTATAAACCGATCCCGATGTTCGGGTGAGACTACCAACCTGTACTTATGATTTGGGCTGCACACTGTATACAGTAACCCATCCAACCAAGCACAATCCTCTACCACCCCAGTCTTATATGACATATCTGCTAATGCCCGCATCCCTTCTAGATTTGGATCTAGTAGCTGGGCATCTTGCATTCTAGATTTATCCTCCTCCCCCAGGACTAACCCCCCCTCAGGATGGTCTTGGCTACTCACCCTCAGAGGCCCAGAGATGGTAAAGTGAGGTTGCTGATACCCGTTAGTTACTGGCGTGTAGAAGTGGTTGTTCTTCCTCTGCCTGGGGCTCACCTTTCTATGGGCTTTTCCCACAAAATAATTCCTGAGGTCTTGCCCCAAATCATTGCCCAAAATCCCCTCATTGGACATTCCTGCCATAACTCCAACTTCCACCAGGTTGTTACAATGGCCCCAATGCAACTGGACTCGGGCTGTTGGAATCTCTGCCCATCGTCCATCCTCCATCCTAACTTTAAAGTACTTGTTGGGGATAATTCTTCTTGAATCCACCAACTCGGGGCGTACCAGGGTGATGGCTGCCCCACAGTCCCTAATCCCTTGGGCTTTTCTGCCATCCACCCATACAGGTTTCAAGTGCCTGTAAAGGCGTTCTCCTGTTGTTTGCCTCATGTCAGCCACAGCATTGCAAGTGGCCTTTACCCCCCTCGCCTCTGGCGCATCAGGTTGGTAGTGTTTGTTTTTCCGGGGGTGGCTCCTGCCAACAACCCCCGTGGGTGGTAATTGGTCTAATTGACCTCCTTTCCTGGGACACTGCTGTTGAAGATGTCCCCAGTATCCACATCGATGGCACCATTTCCAGACTTGTCCCAAGTGTGGTATTGCTTGTCCTTGGCTGCTGAGTCTCCTTGGGCCTTCACTCTGCCCCTTTTCTACTTTCTCCCAGGACTGTGGGTTACACTTTGCCACCCAATCCTGAAGGCTGGGAAATATCTCAGTCAGCCCTGCTTTTACCAGCTCAAGCCCTTTTTTCCGGATCCACTGACCAAGGACATGCTGCAGCTCTTGACGAAGCTGACCATAGTCATAGCTTCCACTGTGCACTGCTGACTGGCCTGGGGTGGGGGATGTTTGTATTGTAGCTGCAATCTCCTGAATCCTTACTGGCTGCTCCTGGTCCTTATACAACTCCTTGGCTTTCAGGATTTCTGCAACATAAGTCTCAACTTGGGTGGCTTCCACTGCTGGGACGTCTGATATTTCCTTCCTGCCCGCAATATCGAGTAGGCACAGGTCCCATTTGTGTAGTTTTTCCACTAGTTGTGGCCTGAAGTCATCCTGGGTAGTAGGAATTTCCCTTGACTGGCATAATCCCCGGAGTTCATCCAGTTTTAGGGAGTTATACTTGTTCATGATTCACGTTTCTTGCAACTCCTCTGATAGGCTTCCTCTGGGTGCTGTGTAGCTGGTGCTGTGCTGTGCTGTACCTACAAGGCTCTTGGACCGCAACCGCTTGCGTCCTTTGCAGCCTTCCCAGTTCTTGTGACACCGGGCCGAGTGATCCCACTGCAGCCACCAAATGTGAGGATACCACCCTTAGCTGGGATGGAAGTTACCCTCTGTGGGATTCAACTCACTCGAGTAGACCAGGATATATCCAAAATAAGACTTTATTACGACAGCACAACACCACAAGATGTTCACAAGTTACAGGGTAAATGGTAGCATGTATCCTCCAGCAATATTACCACTACCGTTTAGCAAAACAGTTATGGTGTCTCCTAGCCTGGGTTACTAGCTCACACCAACCCTGTCCTGGTAGGGTTCCCTCCAGCGGCACCACAATGCCTGGCCCAGAGTCCTTTTCACTGATGTCTTCTACACCAGGATCCTCCAAACTAGCATAGCTCTCCTGGCATTCTCCTCGCCCTCTCTTATTGTCTCTATCCACAGGAAGTAGGGTCAAATGTCTCAAACCTCCCCTTTACAGAAGGGGTCTCCCAGTCAACAATTTAGCTCCTAGACATACTGTTCCTGTTACCTTGATTAGACAATAGAATGGCTTGACTCAATTAGCTGTTTTGGCTGGATACACTACACTACACATGGGGTTACAATAGTACATCAAGGAATGACACTGCAAGCTTACATGGAACAATAAGACTTTTGACACATTATATCAGCAGGGTTACACAATATAAGTCTGTGATACCTTTTGATACAATTACATTTATATTGACACATATTGATACATTTCCCCATGCTATTTCAACCAATATATTACTGTGGAGGCACATTGCATATGAGTAGAAGTTCTAACCTCATTACCTCTCAGGTTATCTGTTGACCTAGCTAATTACATTGGGCTGCCAGCTAGTTTACTCAGACATTGTTCTGATTACAAACCTCATCTCAGCTGCACCCCATACAATAGACATTTGAGACAAATGGTAATTACATTAGCTAGCACAAGCAAAATGACTGCTGTTGTTCTGATATTTTCACACAGTATGGCAATATTGTTTATATTTATACTACATACAATATCACAGGTAATAGTATGGGCAAAATGTATCCAATAACATGAAATAATAATACACATAATACACCAATGCTCTGGTGTATATACTTAGACTGGGCCAAGGATTAAAAAGTACAATAAACCGTGAGAAACGGGTGATTATTACATAGTTCTCAGTCCAGTAGCACCCCGTTTCCTCACAAGAGTGTTAACTTTGAGTATTAATTATGTTATATAATAAAAGTAACGTATAATTAGGAGATTGCACTGCACTGATATGCCTGCTTCTGTATTGTGTAAATGTTTGTCTGATAAAAAAAACTGAATAAGTACATGCACCTGCTTGCTTAAAACACCTACTGTCACGATTTGCACTCTGCAGCTGCTGTCTGCAGTGACTCTATTGGATTTGGTATGCTTTCCACTTGTAGTACCACTGCCCACCAAAGGGGCCACTGTGCTACTTGATTATTCTCCTTGATCACTGGGAGTGGTTTCAGCTGCATGAGGCCTATTTATACCTGCCTGCTTCAAACAGTCTGGGCCAGATCATCAGGTCATTCTGAGGAGCATTCCCTGTGCTCAGCTTCTATCTGCTATCTGGACTCCTGCATATTTCTTCGTTGAAATCCACTATTTGCTGTTACCTGTGTCCTGGACTCCTGCATCTTCAACCATTATACCTGGTACTTGTAGTTCTACGCTGCCTGTTGAAATCCACTATTTGCTGTTACCTGTGTCCTGGACTCCTGCATATTTCTTCGTTGAAATCTACTATTTGCTGTTACCTGTGTACTGGACTCCTGCATCTTCAACCATTATACTTGGTACTTGTAGTTCTACGCTGCCTGTTGAAATCTACTATTTGTTGTTACCTGTGTCCTGGACTCCTGCATCTTTAACCATTATACCTGGTACTTGTAGTTCTATGCTGCCTGTTGAAATCTACTATTTGCTGTTACCTGTGTCCTGGACTTCTGCATCTTTAACCATTATACCTGGTACTTGTAGTTCTACGCTGCCTGTTGAAATCTACTATTTGTTGTTACCTGTGTCCTGGACTCCTGCATCTTTAACCATTATACCTGGTACTTGTAGTTCTACGCTGCCTGTTGAAATCTACTATTGCAGTTACCTGTTTCTCATCCGCACTTTGAAATGTCTCATGAGTTACCTTGTCATCTCTGTTTGTTAATAAACTCATTATAACCACTTATCTCCTCTCCGTGGTCATACCTGGGAAATCCTGACAGTATGATCTGGCCATAAAACCAAGCCTGCTGCTGCACGGCTTTCATTTCTTTTGGAAAGGATTTCCAGGGAAGTGACCTACTCCGTTTTCAACATTAAGACCATGGCTGCTATTTCCTCAGAAAATTCCCTGTTCCAGTTGCTCCAAGTGGACATTCTTCAACTTCGCACTCAAATAGCGCAAGTATCTTCCTTGCTGAACCAAGTGCTTAAGCAACTTCCAGTTTCCACCCCTAATACATCCTGCTGTAAGGAGTCTAACTATGCTGCTAACATTTCATTACCAAATTTGTCTGCCTTTGACTCTCTGCAAGCAGTACCTCCCAATATTCCTGTAACAAATTCCAGGTTTTCAGGTGCTCCACGCCCTCACCTGACCGAAGAGGAGCGATGGCACAGGATGACCTACAAACTGTGTCTTTACTGTGCCAGTGATGTACATTTTTTACAGGATTGCCCGCTCCGTAGACTCCGACCATCTTCAACCTCTATCTCCAGCTCTAATTTACAAGCTTCTGTCTTCATTCCAGACATGTTATCTGCTCCCATGAGAACCCAGGTTCCCCAGTTCAACCCAGAGGGGGCGCTGCCCTTAAAGACTTCTCCAGAGGGGGCGCTGCCCTTAAAGACTTCTCCAGAGGGGGCGCTGCCCTTAAAGTCTGCTCCAGAAGGGGCGCTGCTCTTAAAGTCTGCTCCAGAGGGGGCGCTGCCCTTAAAGACTTCTCCAGAGGGGGCGCTGCCCTTAAAGACTTCTCCAGAGGGGGCGCTGCCCTTAAAGACTTCTCCAGAGGGGGCGCTGCCCTTCCCGTCCGCTCCAGAGGGGGCGCTGCCCTTCCCGTCCGCTCCAGAGGGGGCGCTGCCCTTCCCGTCCGCTCCAGAGGGGGCGCTGCCCTTCCCGTCCGCTCCAGAGGGGGCGCTGCCCTTCCCGTCCGCTCCAGAGGGGGCGCTGCCCTTAAAGACTTCTCCAGAGGGGGTCCTGTCCCTCCAGTCTGCTCCAGAAGAGTTGCCAGTCCATGCGGTCCAGCCCGAGTTGCCAGTCCATGCGGTCCAGCCCGAGTTGCCAGTCCATGCGGTCCAGCCCGAGTTGCCACTTGGTGCTGTCTGCCCTCAGGCTTCTCAAAGTGCTGTCTGCCCTCAGGCTTCTCAAAGTGCTGTCCCTGCCAGGCCTGCGGCCCAGTCCGGGCCTGCTCCCGAGTCTGCGGCCCAGTCCGGGCCTGCTCCCAAGTCTGCGGCCCAGTCCGGGCCTGCTCCCAAGTCTGCGGCCCAGTCCGGGCCTGCTCCCAAGTCTGCGGCCCAGTCCGGGCGCCCTGCCAAGTCATCTGCCCAGTATGGATTGTCTTCTGCCAAGGGGGTCCTACCCAAGTCCCAAGGGATGTATGTTCAACCCGAGCTGGCCGAGTCTCATGCTAATTCGAATTCACCTTCTGTTCAAGTCTTCCAACCACCTACTTTCAATGGGGATATTCAGCAATTTCGTGCTCTTATTAAATTCTGTATATCCTATTTTCCCTCTGTATCCAACCTCCTTGATACTCAACGAAAGCAAGTGTTTTACATGTTGGCCAACTTTACAGGGGAAGCTCTGGAATGGGCAGAGCCCTTAATTGAAACCCAAAATCCCATTCTGTCTGATTTACAGCTTTTTACTGAGGCCGTGATCAAAGAATTTACACCAGCACCTGCTATTCTCACTCCCAGTGCTTCATCTATGCCACATGTTCTATCTCCAGCTACTCCCACTTTGAGATTATCGTTTTCTTCACTCCATTTCCAGCAACCCTCTAAAAACCATAAAAAGAAAGTGAAGAAGAAGAAGAAAGATTCTCCTAGATCTCAACTCCCCTGTGGTGTGGTTTCTATACCCTTCCCGTCCTTGCATGAAGACTTCTCAAATACATGCCCAATTCTGGACTATGACTCTGACTTTTCTGACCATTTCTAGTATTTGGGCGCCTGGAATCCGCCCTTTAAGGAGGGGGTACTGTCACGATTTGCACTCTGCAGCTGCTGTCTGCAGTGACTCTATTGGATTTGTTATGCTTTCCACTTGTAGTACCACTGCCCACCAAAGGGGCCACTGTGCTACTTGATTATTCTCCTTGATCACTGGGAGTGGTTTCAGCTGCATGAGGCCTATTTATACCTGCCTGCTTCAAACAGTCTGGGCCAGATCATCAGGTCATTCTGAGGAGCATTCCCTGTGCTCAGCTTCTATCTGCTATCTGGACTCCTGCATATTTCTTCGTTGAAATCCACTATTTGCTGTTACCTGTGTCCTGGACTCCTGCATCTTCAACCATTATACCTGGTACTTGTAGTTCTACGCTGCCTGTTGAAATCCACTATTTGCTGTTACCTGTGTCCTGGACTCCTGCATATTTCTTCGTTGAAATCTACTATTTGCTGTTACCTGTGTACTGGACTCCTGCATCTTCAACCATTATACTTGGTACTTGTAGTTCTACGCTGCCTGTTGAAATCTACTATTTGTTGTTACCTGTGTCCTGGACTCCTGCATCTTTAACCATTATACCTGGTACTTGTAGTTCTATGCTGCCTGTTGAAATCTACTATTTGCTGTTACCTGTGTCCTGGACTTCTGCATCTTTAACCATTATACCTGGTACTTGTAGTTCTACGCTGCCTGTTGAAATCTACTATTTGTTGTTACCTGTGTCCTGGACTCCTGCATCTTTAACCATTATACCTGGTACTTGTAGTTCTATGCTGCCTGTTGAAATCTACTATTTGCTGTTACCTGTGTCCTGGACTCCTGCATCTTTAACCATTATACCTGGTACTTGTAGTTCTACGCTGCCTGTTGAAATCTACTATTGCAGTTACCTGTTTCTCATCCGCACTTTGAAATGTCTCATGAGTTACCTTGTCATCTCTGTTTGTTAATAAACTCATTATAACCACTTATCTCCTCTCCGTGGTCATACCTGGGAAATCCTGACAGTATGATCTGGCCATAAAACCAAGCCTGCTGCTGCACGGCTTTCATTTCTTTTGAAAAGGATTTCCAGGGAAGTGACCTACTCCGTTTTCAACATTAAGACCATGGCTGCTATTTCCTCAGAAAATTCCCTGTTCCAGTTGCTCCAAGTGGACATTCTTCAACTTCGCACTCAAATAGCGCAAGTATCTTCCTTGCTGAACCAAGTGCTTAAGCAACTTCCAGTTTCCACCCCTAATACATCCTGCTGTAAGGAGTCTAACTATGCTGCTAACATTTCATTACCAAATTTGTCTGCCTTTGACTCTCTGCAAGCAGTACCTCCCAATATTCCTGTAACAAATTCCAGGTTTTCAGGTGCTCCACGCCCTCACCTGACCGAAGAGGAGCGATGGCACAGGATGACCTACAAACTGTGTCTTTACTGTGCCAGTGATGTACATTTTTTACAGGATTGCCCGCTCCGTAGACTCCGACCATCTTCAACCTCTATCTCCAGCTCTAAATTACAAGCTTCTGTCTTCATTCCAGACATGTTATCTGCTCCCATGAGAACCCAGGTTCCCCAGTTCAACCCAGAGGGGGCGCTGCCCTTAAAGACTTCTCCAGAGGGGGCGCTGCCCTTAAAGACTTCTCCAGAGGGGGCGCTGCCCTTAAAGACTTCTCCAGAGGGGGCGCTGCCCTTAAAGTCTGCTCCAGAGGGGGCGCTGCTCTTAAAGTCTGCTCCAGAGGGGGCGCTGCCCTTAAAGTCTGCTCCAGAGGGGGCGCTGCCCTTAAAGACTTCTCCAGAGGGGGCGCTGCCCTTAAAGTCCGCTCCAGAGGGGGCGCTGCCCTTCCCGTCCGCTCCAGAGGGGGCGCTGCCCTTCCCGTCCGCTCCAGAGGGGGCGCTGCCCTTCCCGTCCGCTCCAGAGGGGGCGCTGCCCTTCCCGTCCGCTCCAGAGGGGGCGCTGCCCTTAAAGACTTCTCCAGAGGGGGTCCTGTCCCTCCAGTCTGCTCCAGAAGAGTTGCCAGTCCATGCGGTCCAGCCCGAGTTGCCAGTCCATGCGGTCCAGCCCGAGTTGCCAGTCCATGCGGTCCAGCCCGAGTTGCCAGTCCATGCGGTCCAGCCCGAGTTGCCACTTGGTGCTGTCTGCCCTCAGGCTTCTCAAAGTGCTGTCTGCCCTCAGGCTTCTCAAAGTGCTGTCCCTGCCAGGCCTGCGGCCCAGTCCGGGCCTGCTCCCAAGTCTGCGGCCCAGTCCGGGCCTGCTCCCAAGTCTGCGGCCCAGTCCGGGCCTGCTCCCAAGTCTGCGGCCCAGTCCGGGCCTGCTCCCAAGTCTGCGGCCCAGTCCGGGCGCCCTGCCAAGTCATCTGCCCAGTATGGATTGTCTTCTGCCAAGGGGGTCCTACCCAAGTCCCAAGGGATGTATGTTCAACCCGAGCTGGCCGAGTCTCATGCTAATTCGAATTCACCTTCTGTTCAAGTCTTCCAACCACCTACTTTCAATGGGGATATTCAGCAATTTCGTGCTCTTATTAAATTCTGTATATCCTATTTTCCCTCTGTATCCAACCTCCTTGATACTCAACGAAAGCAAGTGTTTTACATGTTGGCCAACTTTACAGGGGAAGCTCTGGAATGGGCAGAGCCCTTAATTGAAACCCAAAATCCCATTCTGTCTGATTTACAGCTTTTTACTGAGGCCGTGATCAAAGAATTTACACCAGCACCTGCTATTCTCACTCCCAGTGCTTCATCTATGCCACATGTTCTATCTCCAGCTACTCCCACTTTGAGATTATCGTTTTCTTCACTCCATTTCCAGCAACCCTCTAAAAACCATAAAAAGAAAGTGAAGAAGAAGAAGAAGAAAGATTCTCCTAGATCTCAACTCCCCTGTGGTGTGGTTTCTATACCCTTCCCGTCCTTGCATGAAGACTTCTCAAATACATGCCCAATTCTGGACTATGACTCTGACTTTTCTGACCATTTCTAGTATTTGGGCGCCTGGAATCCGCCCTTTAAGGAGGGGGTACTGTCACGATTTGCACTCTGCAGCTGCTGTCTGCAGTGACTCTATTGGATTTGTTATGCTTTCCACTTGTAGTACCACTGCCCACCAAAGGGGCCACTGTGCTACTTGATTATTCTCCTTGATCACTGGGAGTGGTTTCAGCTGCATGAGGCCTATTTATACCTGCCTGCTTCAAACAGTCTGGGCCAGATCATCAGGTCATTCTGAGGAGCATTCCCTGTGCTCAGCTTCTATCTGCTATCTGGACTCCTGCATATTTCTTCGTTGAAATCCACTATTTGCTGTTACCTGTGTCCTGGACTCCTGCATCTTCAACCATTATACCTGGTACTTGTAGTTCTACGCTGCCTGTTGAAATCCACTATTTGCTGTTACCTGTGTCCTGGACTCCTGCATATTTCTTCGTTGAAATCTACTATTTGCTGTTACCTGTGTCCTGGAGTCCTGCATCTTCAACCATTATACCTGGTACTTGTAGTTCTACGCTGCCTGTTGAAATCTACTATTGCAGTTACCTGTTTCTCATCCGCACTTTGAACTGTCTCATGAGTTACCTTGTCATCTCTGTTTGTTAATAAACTTATTATAACCACTTATCTCCTCTCCGTGGTCATACCTGGGAAATCCTGACACCTACTGTATCATGAGGTGAAGTAGATTGAGCTATATCCAAGTTCCAGAGTTTTTAGAGCTCCCCATAGATAAGCACCAATCACAATCCACAAACAAACAGGGTCTACACAGCTGTTTGGTAGCATTAGTCAAAGCACTATTTGTCACATATTTGTGTCTCCTGCATTTAAACACTAAGCTAAATAACCTCTAAAACACCAGTAAAGGCACTAGTAAATATTACAGTTGTGCACAGACCCCCAGTTTTGCTTTTTGGTTTTGGTTCCATCTTAGTGTATTGGTTTTGTAGTAGGTTTTGGTCAAAAATCCTCATGTTTTTTGGTTTTGGATCTGGACTTAATTAAAAAGTTTGAAAGTAGGTAAAATCATGTGATTTTGAACTGTTTTGTTCCTATAATACTATTTATAACATTAACATTCATTTACAGTCATTTACAGGCTGTGCTCTCTTCACAACTGTCCCAATTTTTACCAATTTTGACAAAGACTGCAGCGAGCTGTCTGGCTAAAATTAGTGACAGAGCAGTGGCACAAATACATGGCAATTTAATAAAATATACAATCCTTATGAAACATAGCGGCACATCAGTGTGCATAAAGTGTGGAATTCCTCGTTTCTACCACTTGCTTCAGTTGGTGGCATGGCAGGTCATTTTTTTGGGAATCTGCTGCAATGATCTGAAGGTCAAAAAAAACTCAGAAATGTTATGGACCAAAGACAGCATGTCCTGTACCAAACTCTAATTTTTGTAAGAAATTCTCCATCACCAAGTTTATTTTGCGTGCAAATCATGGTTCGTATTGAAATTCATCAAGTCATAATGCACACACAATGTTCACTCCATTATCTAGAATATAGAATCCTGAGGATAATGTTAGTAGGGTGAGCCATTTTGCTATAAAAGTTTTCCAACAGATTGACACTGGTACGTGTCTATGTGAAACCAGCAATACCAAGAATAATTTGTCTGTGAACGACCTGGCTAGTGTGCTAGCACTTCTATGCTGACAGGATGAGGAGGATGATGATTGAGCTACCAGTGTTGCTGCTGTTGATGGCGATACAAATGCCCACAGGGCTGTCATGGTCATGTAGTATTTTGTTTGACCAGTACTGCTTGTTCACATATCCATAGTTAAGTGGACATTTGGAACAATGGCATTTTCTAGGGAAAGTTTTACTTTTGTTTAACCTCCAGATACAGCTGAGGATTTGCTGTTCGGGAGAAATAGAATCAAGATGGAATTTGCTAGCATGACCACATGACCTCAACTTCGGAAAGCAGCACTCATTCACCCATATGTTAAAGGGGACATGCACTTAGTTTAACAAATCAAGCACTTCAACGACTGTGGCTGAAATGCTTGATTTGTTTGGGTCTCCAATAGGGATGTGCACCGGCGACTTTTGGTGTCTCGTGTTTTGTGTTTTGGATTCAGATTTGTTTCGCAAAACACCTGCCGAAAGGTTTTGGTTCGGATTTAAGGTGTTGGATTCGGATTTTTTTTTGAAAAAAGCATAAAAAGATCAAAAATCAAGTTTTTTTGGTTTATTTTCACTCCTACGCTATTATTAACTTCAATAACATTCAATAACAATCATTTCCACTAATTTACAGTGTATTCTGAACACCTCACAATATTTTTATTAGTCCAAACCATTGCAACGAGGTATCTTTCTGGACTGCGTAGTGGAGTGGTCCCCACAATATAATAAGAAAACCATCAACTGGTCTTAATTACACCAAAAATTGTACCTGGACTGCGTAGAGGAGTGGTCACCACAAAATAATAAGAAAACCCTCAACTGGTCTGAATCGCACCAGAAAATGTACCTGGACTGCATAGAGGAGTGGTCACCACAATATAATTTAAAAACCCTGAACTGGTGTGAATCGCACCAAAAAATGTACCTGGGCTGCGTAGAGGAGTGGTCACCACAATATAATAAGAAAACCATCAACTGGTCTTTATTACACCAAAAATTGTACCTGAACTGCATAGAGGAGTGGGTCACCACAATATAATTTAAAAACCCTGAACTGGTCTGAATCGCACCAAAAAATGTACCTGGACTGCGTAGAGGAGTGGTCACCACAATATAATAAGAAAACCATCAACTGGTCTGAATCGCACCAAAAAATGTACCTGGACTGCGTAGAGGAGTGGTCACCACAATATAATTTAAAAACCCTGAACTGGTCTGAATCGCACCAAAAAATGTACCTGGACTGCGTAGAGGAGTGGTCACCACAATATAATTTAAAAACCCTGAACTGGTCTGAATTGCACCAAAAAATGTACCTGGACTGCGTAGAGGAGTGGTCACCACAATATAATTTAAAAACCCTGAATTGGTCTGAATCGCACCAAAAAATGTACCTGGACTGCGTAGAGGAGTGGTCCCTACAATATAATTAAAAAACCCTTAACGGGTCTGAATTCCACCAAAAAAGTTTATGGACTGCATAGTGTAGTGTTCCCCACAATATTATTTAAAAATTTTGCAGCAACAGTCAACGTTGTTTAATATCTGATACACCTCTATCTGGACTGCATAGTGGAGTGGCCCCGGTACTAAATTTGGTACCGGGGCCACAATACCTCCTCCATCTTCCAAGTGTAGTGTTTATAACATATAGACACTACAGTAATTCTAGCACGCCAATACCTCTTGTTTTAAATAATGACAGGGCATTTTACTTTTGGTTTAATTTTTTGAATTTGTTGTCATTTTGTTTTACTTTCTGAACATGGCAAACGACTGTTGAATGGTCACATAATGCCAAAAAAAGAGTTGCAAGATGGAATTGTCCTTGGGCCCTCCCACCCACCCTTATGTTGTTGAAATAGGACATGCACACTATAACAAACCAATCATTTCAGCGACAGGGCCTACCAAACAACTGTGGCTGAAATGATTGGTTTGTTTGGGCCCCCACACCAAAAAACAATTCATCTCTCCCTGTACAAACTAAACAGGCTCTACTGAGGAAAGATGTCGTCCTCATTCTCAACCTCTGATTCCTCTCCCCCTACAGTGTGTACTTCCTCCTCCCCACACATTATCAATTCGTCCCCGCTGGACTCCACAACCACAGGTCCCTCTGTACTATCTGGAGGGCAGTGCTGTACTTCATTGAGGAATTGATTATTCATTTTTATAAACATCATTTTTTCAATGTTGTGAGGAAGCAACCTCCTTCGCTGCTCACTGACCAGGTTCCCCGCTGCACTAAAAACTCTTTCCGAGTACACACTGGAGGGGGGACAACTCAGGTAAAATAGAGCCAGTTTGTACAGGGGCTTCCAAATTGCCTTTTTTTCCTGCCAGTAACAATATGGACTGTCTGACATGTCTATTTGGATGGTGTCAGCAAAATAATCCTCCACCATTTTTTCAATTGTGACAGCATCCAATGCAGCGACAGTAGACATGTCTGCAATGGTTGGCAGGTCCTTCAGTCCGGACCAGATGTTATCAGCATCCCCGCCAGCGGCTCTTTTAGGAAAACTGAGCTTTTTCCTCGCAGCCATAGATGTGGAAGAAAATAAGGGTGGAGCTGTTGGCATGTCACGGTCCTCTTCAGAGGACAATCTCCTGACCAGCAGGTCTTTGCACCGCTGTAGACTTGTATCCGCCGGAAACAGAGACACAACATACGCTTTAAACCGAGGATCGAGCACGGTGGCCAGAATGTATTCCTCTGACTTTAAAAGAGTGACCACCCTCGGATCCTGGCAAAGCGTACGAAGGGCTACATCCACCAGAGCTACATGCTTGGTGTAATTGCAATGGTTTACCAGCTCCTCCCTCACTTTCTCCAGCTGCTTCTGCAACAGCCTGATCAGGGGAATGACCTGACTCAAGCTGGCAGTGTTGGAACTGACTTCTCGTGTGGCAAGTTCAATCGGCTTGAGAACCTTGCACAACACGGAAATCAGTCTCCACTGCGCTTGACTGAGGCGCATCCCCACTCCTTTGCCTATGTCGTAGGTGGCTGTGTAGGCCTGAATGGCCTTTTGCTGCTCCTCCATCTTCTGCAGCATATAGAGGGTGGAGTTCCAGTGCGTCACAACCTCTTGTTTGAGGTGATGGCAGGGCAGGTTCATGGTTTTTTGATGTGCCTCTAGTCTGCGGTAGGCACTGGCTGAATGCCGAAAGTGTCCAGCAATTTTGCGCGCCACCGCAAGCATCTCCTGCACACCCCTGTCACTTTTGAGGTAATGCTGCACCACCAAATTAATGGTGTGGGCAAAACATGGGACGTGCTGGAAATTGCCCATATTTAATGCCCGCACAATGTTACTAGCATTGTCTGACACCACTATGTTGTCTAATATGTTGTCAGCGTTGTGCCTCTTATTAAAGCCTGTAATACACAATGTTGCCTTTGCACAAGCAGCCATTTTGTAGATGCTGCTACTGATGCAGCTGTTGCTGCGGAAGGGGATGCATCTATCCAGTGGGCTGTCACAGTCATATAGTCCTTCGTTTGCCCAGAACCACTTGTCCACATGTCCGTGGTTAAGTGGACAGTGGGTACAACCGCATTTTTTAGAGCACTGAGGACACTTGATCGTACTTCTCTGTACATTTTTGGTATCGCCTGCCTAGTGAAGTGGAATCTCGACGGGATTTGGTACCGGGGACACAATACCTCCATCAACCCTCTAAATCCCACTCCACTGATGGCGGACACTGGGCGCACGTCTAACACCAACATTGCAGTTACAGCCGCAGTTATACGCTTTGCTATAGGGTGACTGCTATCGTATTTTGTGGTCATGGCAAACGACAGTAGTAGGCGTACCGCTGCAGGATTCCTCGGATGAATCCCGTATTGAAGAGGACTCAGTCTGGCTGCTGACTTGGGCTGCAGGACTGAATCTGATGGAGATTGTGGAGGAAGTTGACGAGGAGGGTGTTGCTGGTGTGTATCCAACTGGACCACGGGATTTAGGTGTCCCTGTACTGATGACGGTCATAGCCCCAGTTCCTGAACTAACCACTGAACTATGAAGGTTATTCAGGTGACGTATAAGGGAGGATGTCCCTAGGTGGGCAAGATCCTTACCCCTGCTTATTTGAGCTTTACATAAGCTACATATGGCCATACATTGGTTGTCCGGATTTGGATAAAAATAACTCCAGACTGAAGAGGTGCATTTTTTGGTCTTCTGACCAGGCATGACGATGGGCTTTTTCATCTCATGGACATCAGCTGTTTCCCCCCCTGGTGCCTCATTTTCAATAACCACATCACCATCCTCATCATCAAGTTCCTCCACAGCGCCAGCTACATCATCAATAGCCTCCTCCCGAGCCACCTCTTCCCGTACAGTGATGGGAAGGTCAGGCTTGACAACCACCAACACCCTTGGACTCGCCTCGGGATTTGTGATAATTTCTCTTTAGAAGGCAGAGTTGTTTGCTGTATTGTTGCTGACAGCATAACTCTCTTCAATTTTTATTGTAGGGGGGGGAGGAGGAGGAGGGCTAAGAACCTTGGGTGAAGCTGAACCACTAGTCATGAACACGGGCCAGGGCCTAAGCCGTTCCTTGCCACTCCGTGTCGTAAATGGCATATTGGCAACTTTACGTTTCTCCGCAGATGATTTAAAGTTTCTCTTTTTGCTACTTTTACTTATCTTGGGCTTTTTGGATTTTACATGCCCTGTACTAGGAGATTGGGCATCGGGCTTGGAAGACGAAGTTGATGGCATTTCATCGTCTATGTCATGACTAGTGGCAGCAGCTTCAGCATTAGGAGGAAGTGGGTCTTGATCTTTCCCTACTTTATCCTCCAAATTTTTGGTCTCCATTATATGTAGCACAAGATACTGCAAAATGTGTGAACTTGATAATATTGCAGTACCAATGGACTTTTACTGGTGAATGTGTGAACTTGGTAATATTGCAGTACCAATGGGCTTATACTGCAGGATTGGTTTTGCAAATTTTGTTATAATTCCCTTTTTTTTTTTTTTTAAATATATATATATATTTTTTTAAGTTTTTTTTTTATTTTTTAAACACTTGGGAATAATGGGGAAATAACTATGCCCTTAGAAGCACAGAGCACAGGACACAGCACCACTGGACTGAACAGGACACAGCACAGGACCCAGCAGCACCACTGAACTCAGAAGGACAGAGCACAGGACACAGCACCACTGGACTGATACTGCTGAATGTGTGAACTTGGTAATATTGCAGTACCAATGGGCTTATACTGCAGGATTGGTTTTGCAAATTTTGTTGTAATTAATTTTTTTTTTAATTATTTTTGTGTATTTTTTTTTAGAAGTTTTTTTTAATTTTTTAAACACTTGGGAATAATGGGGAAATAACTATGCCCTTAGAAGCACAGAGCACAGGACACAGCACCACTGGACTAAACAGGACACAGCACAGGACCCAGCAGCACCACTGAACTCAAAATTGACAGAGCACAGCACACAGCACCACTGGACTGATACTGCAGAACACAGCACAGCACAGCACAGAACTAAACAGCACAGCACGAGATCTACCAGGACAGAGGACCACCTAACACACCCTCCCTCTACCCTGATCAATGCCTGAGTGAAGATGGCGGCGACTAGCGGGGAATTTATAGGATCCGAGTATCGCGAGATCCGACAGTGGGATTATGACTCCGAGCCTCGGTTTCAGGTTTTCATTTGGCGCCAATACCCGGATCTGTCTTGGATCCGACTCGGATCGGAAACGTTCGGGTGGGCTCGGATTCTCGAAATCCGACTGCGCTCATCTCTAGTCTCCACAAAAACAAACATTTTGGTTGCTAGTTGTTCAAATGGAGAATAGATTTTATAGGTATATAGGGATATAGGAAGTTTACCAATTAAGTAAAGGGCATTTTTTTTTAACAGGGGTCATTTTCATCAATGATGACAATGTCATCATCCTCATCATTATCCTCATCACAGATGTCTACATCAATTACATTTTCATTTTGCAAAAGATGATACACCAAGTAGGTAACTGCAATTCAGCATGTGTGACACATTGGAGAAAGATAGCAGTGACGCATTGGAGAGGAACAACAGCGACAATTTGGAGAAGGACGGCAGCAACAGTGTGAAAGCTCATTAGGTGGAGAGTGGCAGTATCAACAGATATTTAACAGATGATGATAAACAAAGGCTAGATTATAAAATGTTGGAAGGTGAAATGGACCTTGGGCCCTCCCACCAGGGTATGATACATATTTTCGACAGTTACATGATCGTCATTTATATAGTGGACACCCTAAAATAGACAGGGTTGGTACATCGACAATAATGATGTCAACAGTATTATTAGGTGAATAATTAAAATGTAGACATTATAATTAGGTTGACAATTCAAATGTAGACAGTGTTATTAGGTCAACAATAATGCCGCTTTATCTGCTGTGTTGCTGGGGACCGGCTGGACTTGCCTCACCACCAGCCAGTCCCAAATGCACCCTCTAACCACAGTAGGTGGGGCATCTGCTGCTGCCAGCACTAGGCTTCTTAGAACAACTAGAACCACGTTCTTCTGGGGAATCTCGCTGCTAGTTTACCCCCTTGCTGGAAGCCCTGACCTCTTGCCTTCAGATAAGAGTTGCTGTGGATGGTTCTCACACTGGCCAGAGTTGAGGTAATGGGCAAAGCGTTGGTACTGGAATGCTGGGTCCCAACCTCAGAACAACCAGATAACCAATTGGATTTGGTGTAATCTGTAGGTCACAGGAATTACAGCAGGGTAAGTAGTCGTCAAAGCAGGTTCTTGAAGTAGTGATGTTTTATTAGCTCAAGTAGCCCTTGTAAGGACACTTAAATCCACTAGTTTAAGGTATTAGGGATCTCCAGAATACAGATGATATAACACATTACATGGTCATTAGAGTCCGCTTTTTATACAGATTTACACAGATACCACTCTAACCAATCCAGGTGCTTGATGCAGCCAGCGCATAACTCAGCCTTGAGTGATTTAACACTTTTTACACTGATGTCAGCAGCACCATTATGTTTGAGGTTTCCTATTGAATATCTACTATAACATTTTTCTAACCTTGCTTTGAATGCAATTTAGCTTGCAAAATTCACAATAATCTATAATCACTTGCATACGGAGTCTAACAGCAAGTGTAATTACCTCCTCCTGTCTTTCAGGCTCAATAGACCTTTTGGTTACTCAGTGTTAAAAAGGTCTAATGAACATGAGATTTCCTGTCTCCAGACAGTTTCAAAACACATCCCCTCCACTTATATGCTTACTCCGAACTTCCTATGGAAAAGTTACAACCCCCAAACATGACATACTGTCTCCGAAATCAATACATTTCTATACAAACACATACCAATATAAAAGTAATAAGTACATTTGCAATGATGAAAAGTGGCGCCTGCACCACTAATTGAAATAACAATAAATTACTCCTACATGATCCAGCGACAAGTATCCTCCAATGATCACTGACAATGTTACTCGCTGTGCTAAACACACTTTCCAAGTACACACTGGAGGGTGGGCAGCTTAAGTACACCATAGCTAATTTGCACAAGGAGCTCCAGACTTTTTTCTGCTAGAATTCAAAGGGACTGTCTGAGATGCTAATTGCTATTTTATCATTAAAGTAATCCTCCACCATTTTACTAATACAAGGTGTATCAAATTGAGACATGGTAGAAGTATCAATATATTTGGGCATTTATTTTAAGCCTAACCAGATGTCATAATAACCTTTCACATTGGTGCGCTTTGTTGACTCATCATCAGTGTGACTCTTACAAAAGGGAAGTTTTTTACTCTCAGTACCATTATTAGGAGAAGCTAAAACTGGGGACGTGCCTTGAGTGACTTGAACTGACAGTTTGCTCACAAGAAGCTGCTTGCATTTGTGAAGATTTGAGTCAGTTGGAAATAAAGGCATTACATATGTCTTAGAACCTAGAATCAAGCATGGTTGCCAAAATGTAGTGATCCAATTTCAAGATACTGCAAACTCTTGAGTCCTGGCTATGTGAGTAAAGAACTTGATCTACTAGGTCAACATATTCAGCAGAATCATCTCCTCCTTCAGCTTCTCCAACTGCTTTTCTAGTGGTTTGATTAGTGGTATTACTTGACTTAGGTTTGCAGTGTTTGAACTCACTTAATTTGTTACAATTTCAAATGGTTTCAGTAGCTTGCATAAAGCAATAAGGATTCTCCAATGTGCGTAAGTAAAGTAACATATCCCCCTCTCCCTATCTGATGACTTGATGTGTAGGTCTTGATGGTTTATTGCTTTTCCTCTAGGCACTGAAGCATATAAAGTGTGGAATTTCACCTTGTTAATACCTCTTGCTTCAGTTGGAGGCATGGTAGATGATATATTTTTTTGAAACTGCTGCAATGTTCTACAAGCGGTCGCTGTAAGTCAAAAATGCCCAGAAATTGTATGAGCCATAAAGAGCATCCCCTGCACTAACCTCTCATTTTTTAAAGAAATTCTGTGTCACCAATTTCATAGTACGTGTTGAATTTCACCTAGTCGTAATACACACAATGTTCTGTTATCGGTCACGAATAATCCTGAGGAGATTCTTTGCGGGGTGAGCCATGCTATGACATTCCTGAGTATTTGTAAAAGATTGACACTGGTATGTTCCTTTGTGAAACCAGCAATACAAAGAGTAGCTTGCCTGTGAATGACCGGCATTGTGTGCTATCATGCTGAAAGGATGAGGAGGATGAGGATGAAGATATCGGCCCTGCTGCTGATGGCGATACAACTGCACAGTGGGCTGTCATGGTCATGTAGTCTTTTGTTTGACCAGTACCACTAGTCCACATATCCTTAGTTAAGTGGACAGTTGGTACAATGGCATTTTTTAGGGCTGAATCACTTTTCGTTTACCCTCTTGAGACATCTGAGGAATGTTGTTCGGGAAAAAAGGAATTAAGATGGAATTTGTTAGCGTGAACACCCAACCTCAATTAATGAGCGAAAACCTGATGATTTGATGGTGGAAATTGGATGCACATCCAATACTAACATAGCTGACATGGCCTTAGTGATCCGTTGTGCAACAGGATGCTGACCATCATACTTGTTACCTCTTTTAAATACTTGCTTCACAGACAGGTATATAATCTGCTTGCTCTTCTTGGCCCCCTTCTGTATAGATGAGTAACCCTCACCAGCAGCAACTGTAGCATGCAAAGATGTCTCTTGGGAATCATGGATTGCATTAGGGGAGCCAGTTTGAATAGGAAAATTTGATACAGGACTACATACTAATAATGAGGAGGTTGATGATCATGGTGTTAATGGTGAAAACTGCATGAGGTGTCTATTCATTCGGCTGCTAGCTAAGGCTGGACAAGTTGCTACTATACACAATATGTTTCTCGTTTTTAGAAAAGTACTTCAATGAACTTGCTGCAAATGACGTAATAGTGAGGAGCTGCCTAGACAATCATCATCTCTACTTTCTCTCCCCCTCATCTTCTTGCACATTTGCAAATTCCAAACTAGCATTCTCAATTTCCATGTTTAAATCATTAGCATTATTACTCATTCTCTCATTTCCAAATGTTTGAGATATTTTGGAAGGAGACTGCCCTATAATTAAAGTGTCAAAATTTTAAACGTCAGACTCACATACAGCACTCATTGATACCATTATTCTCTCCTCAGTATTCTGTGAGTTCCTAAGTTGTTCTTCAGCCCCAGTGTTCTTTTCATGCACTGATGTAGCTGCATTGGAGATGACAGACCAACATTCTGAGCGAGACGATGGAGCATGGGAAGTTAAGGAACATGCATGACTTTGTTGAACACTCTTTTTTGCAATGAGCATTTTACTACATGTACCATCAGTAGCAGGACCCCTACAAAATTGGGTGTGACCTGATCCTTTTCTTGCCACTGAGGAAGGTGTATGGAATGTTAGCTATTTTCCTTTTTTTGCACAAATCACTACATTCATCAGAAACTTCTCTCTCAATCCTCCTTACATCAAGTTCTGATGTTTTCTTTGAGATTGACAAAGAGTGTTTGGATTTTGAGCATGCTTCGCTACACTTTCTTCCCACATGGCCTTTTTTACTAGTAGAGGTCAAAAAAGTACTAATACTGACAGCACTGGTACTTGAATGCTCCTGTAGCCTGATCCTTGGTTGACAAGAGTAGTAATGCTACTTGATGTTGGAGCTACTTGTTGCTGAAACCACACCAGGTGAATGCCCAATCAGAAAAAGGAAGGAATGTTGCCTTACAACTTATCTGACACTGCTCCACATTATAATTCTAATTTAGACAATTGGCTCTTAACAAAAAATGTTTTATATTTTTTTGGATGGGTGTTGCTCAGATTCAAAGAGCACCCTGCTTTTTGGCTGCTTACTAAATATGTCACCGATACCGACCCTCACAAAATTGCTTTCAGCTTGAAAAACTTGGGATTTAAAAATTGAATAAACTATTTGTTTTTTTGGGTGTGCTACTCCCAGTCACAGAGGGATATACTGTCCCTCTCAAACTTGGGACTTTAAAAGCAAGAAATTTATTTATTTTTAGGGTGTGCTGCTCACAGTCAAATAGTTTTTTCTCCACTAAATAGTTCATGTTACTGATACAGCCCCATCATAAAATTGCTTTCAGCTTGAAATATCTGGGATTTTAAAAGCAAGAAATGTATTTGTTTTTTGGGGATGTGCTGCTCACAGTCAATCAGCACTTCTCTTCAATCTCTGACCCCCAATTGATCAGCACACAATTCTAGCAGACTGATCTCTAAATAAACCACAATAAAAACACAGCTATTTCTTTATAAATTGCTTCTTTAACCCTCTACAACCTTCTACAAGTGATTTCTTAGCACAAAATTGCAGCCACCCTCCTATGCACTGCTATCACTTCTAAAATGACAGTTGACAACAGATATGATGGCTATACATACAAGATATTGATCCAAAACTCGCTAGAGCTGACATTTTACTGGAAACAACATTTTGCCTTGTTTTCAGATCCCAATTTTGTGCGAGAAACAGTCATGACTCAGTTCAACTCGGTGCCCCAAAATTCGGATCTGTTGGATTTCTCAGAATCTGAACCACTCATCTCTAAAATGCATGTCACTGTTGTGTACACATACGGACAGCTAGATAGACTGATAGTCAAGCAGATGTGTTGAACATTTAGGGGATGAATCAGAGTTGCATTTGAGCTGCATAAATACACATCTCTCACAAATTTATTGCACTGTGCATATGTGCAACATACTATAGTATTTTGAGCCAAACAACTAACACTTGCTGTACCTTCCTGTTTAAGGGCAGTAAAGTAAAGCAAGCAGACACAAATTTAACACATCCCATTGGGATGCTTCTTGATAGTGTGTGTGTAGTGTATGTGGCAACTTACTGATTTAGCTAATGCTTCAAATTTACTGCACTGCAGGTGTGCAATACCTGAACAGCCTTTTCTGCTGTGTTGACAACACTATGCTCTCTGATTTCAGGAAGACTGCACAACACTGCTTATTATAGTTAATGGTGAGTTTCCTGTGAAAATATGAGCTAAATGGGCAGGGCTACCTAAATGGATGGACAACACTTTACTTTTTAATCTAATGACTCATCAGTGTGAACAGGTGTCATTGTCCCTCAACTATGAAGTTTTCATTTATTTATTTTCATTTATTTTCAAATAGACCCAAATGTAATAATAAAAAAAAGGGTAGAGGAGCATTTAACCATTATTTGTATCAGTTAGTTTATTTTAACTCATCGTATTCTATAACAATTTTTTTCTAGCTGTGGGTGTTGTTTTTTATTTTATCGGTTGCTCTTGCAGATAGCTGTACTTTAACTTGTTGTAGTAGGAGTTATATAGGCAAAAAAGATGTTAGCAGTTAACTAGCTATATTAAACACTAGTAAGTATTAGTTTTTTTTTATTGCTAACCATGTTTCTCTGCCTTTTTTCATTTTATTTTATATTGCTATAGACCTGATGCCTAAAGTATTATTCCATCAGCTTCCACAACAAGTAATTTTAATTAAGCTTTGCTTGAGGCTTTGCAGACAAATAAAAAAAATTCTTGATCTCCAGCTGTCTTATCACCTGGTATAAGACTTTCTAACAATAGCATAGTTCTCATATAGGAGGTAGTATTGGAAAAGGTCAAATCAGTTACTACCAATAAGTGATTGAGACAAATTCTTAACTTCTACCCTGCACAAACATTAATTTGGATTTTGCTTTTTTATTCACAGCCAGTTAATATAAATCTATGTAGGAGGTAGAGAAAATTGATTGAAGACCTCGCTACTAAGCTATGTAATGTTATTTGTATAGTTGTTATATAGTTATGCAGATCTCCTTTTTGCATTCAATTCTAAGGAATAAATAAATACCTTACAATTTTAAAGTTGCTTTTATCCCCCACATTCCTCATTAACAGGAATGATGGAGTTTCTGAGGGTGTCAGAATGGCATAATTAATATCTCACTGTTTTAAACTGCCCCATACAGCCACTTCAGTCACTTTAGACTGGCTCAGAAATTGTATAAATATAGCGATTTTTCATAGGGCAAATAAATCTACAGATGGAACAATATCTAACAACACTAATTCTGAATCAATCAATAAACATGGTTATATGGTTTGTTTCTAGAACATTGAATAGGGGGTAGTGAGTTAGCATAAAGGGTGTAAACAGATTAAACAAGATATTCCACAATTTCCTTCAATTTGAAAAACAGGGGATGTTTAGTGTGCATTTTAAGACTTCATTGTTCATCAGAGTCAAACACCAAAATCAGATTGGACATCATCATTTGTCAGAATCACGTCTATGATGTATGAATCAGAAGTTATGCGTAAAGAGGGAGTAGCAATGAGTATACATTGAGTATTGAAGGATAAGTTAGAACTGACAATGATAAATGATGTGGAATGAGAGATAAGGGATGATGAACTCCCCAAAATTTAGAATGATATTGTTTATTTTACAATATCATACATCACACAATCTGTTTGATTTTTTAAATTAAAGAGAAATGTATGTCAAATATATTGTGCTAGTCATTGCTGATACTTCCACAATGTAATTGCATTTTCATTTATGACAATCATAAACCAAATAATTGCTTATTTTTCATCTCTTTGCAATGCTATTTGCACAAACACTACTGGGGGTAAATGTATTAAAAGGCACCAACGTAAAACTGACGATTCTCGATAGTTTGCCATCATATTTTAAAACGGTAATTTTTTTAAAGGCAAAGCCCATTGTGCTTTGTCTTTAATAAAATTGCCATTTTAAAAAATTACAGACAATCAATGGTTTTACATTAGTGTTATTTGGTAAATATACCCCCAACCTCTTTCACATTCTAAGCAAATTGGAAAACAAACAGCAGCTGATTTGTTTAAATTTATTTGGCCAGCAAATTCTGGACAGTTTTCTAAAGAAGTATCTGAGAGTGGACATTGGGGCAACATGGGTAAAAAGTAAGTATAACTAGTCACAAAAACATTTTGTTTTCCTCAGCTTTAACCAATTAAAAAACAGAGATTTACCCCCTTCTAAACTAGACCAATGTTTATGTTTTATGCAACATATACACTGGGAATCATTGTTGTGTTTTTTAGTTTACCAATTATTTTATTTAATTTTTCTTTAAGAACAAACATAGCTTTTTTTAGTTTTGTCTGTTCTTGTCATTTTTAAAGTGATTGGTAAAATTTGACCAGTTAGGTCTCTTGCTGATATGGTCACTAAATTAAGTATAAACTGTACACTTATTTTTTGCAGTAATAGTGTAGAAAAATGCAAGTATACATTTAATTTTAGAATTGTATTTTTTGCTGTGGAGGTATACTGCCACTTCTCATGGATGGAAAGCATCAATATGCACAATTGCTTAAGGTTGGAATAGGCCTGGATAGGGCTGAGAGTGTGTGGACAGAAATTGGGTTGAAGCTAGTTTGTTTTGAAAGGAAGCACATGTCCTGTATTCTGTGGGACATTAATGCATTTTTGAATTAATGCAATGGATGATAGGTGACATAATTTTGGAAAACTGGCAAGTAATTTGGGGAGAGATGGATATAATTTTTTAGTTCTTATTTTTAATTTTATTGTTATATATTTTTTTAAGTTATTGCTCCATAATATCCTCTCTTTTTTTGAGGGGGGGGGGGGGGGGGGCATTGTAAGAAATTTCCACTGCAACAGGACATTTTTAAAAGTGATCTAATGCTAGCTGCAATATAAACTAGCAATGTATTACTATTATAGGTGTTCTGTTGATGCATACAAATAATGAAACATAGAATTTGATGACAGATAAGAACTTGGCCCTTCGAGTCTGCCCATTTATTGACCTATGGTATCCTCAAACCCTATTTGATCTTTAGTTCTTTGTAAGGATATCCTTATTTCTATCCCAAGCATGTTTAAATTGCTCTACTGTAGCCTCTACCACCTCAGATGGGAGGCTATTCCACTTATCCACTACCCTTTCTGTTAAGTAATTTTTCTTTAGATTCCCTCTGTACCCACTTTTCTCCAGTTGCAATGCATGTCCTTATGTTCTAATATTTCTCTTCCTTTAAAGAATGTTTCCCTCCTGTACCATGTCAAAACTTTTGATATATTTGAAAGTTTCTATCATTGTCCACCTTTCCCTTCTTTTCTCCAAACTATACATATTAAGAGCTTTTAGGAGTATATTTAATATTTACTAAACTGTGGGTTTGAAAATGTGGAGATGTTGCCTATAGCAACCAATCAGATTCTGTCATTTTGCTGAATGTACTAAATAGATGCTAACTAGGATCTGATTGGTTGCTATAGGCAATATCTCCACTCTTTCAAACCCGCGGTTTAGTAAATATACCCCTTAGTCTTTCCAGGTAAATTTTGTGCTGTAGGCCATGCACCATTTTAGTTGCCCTCCTTTGTACAGTTCCTTATGTATTTATATTCTATTGGAGATATGGCTTCCAGAAAAGAATAATAATATTACCAGTATAACCAATTTTCTAGATGATACCGTACCAATGACCTATAAAGCAGCTTTATTAATTCCTTCTTTCTGCTACTGATTCCTCTCCCGATGCAACCAAGCATCTAACTTGCCTTTCTCATTGATTTGTTACATTGCTTACCTGCCTTTAATTCACTTGGATTAGTGACTCCTAGATCCCTTTCCTCCTCAGTAGTTTCCATTATAATGCCGTTAATACTATATTTAGCCTTTGGGTTTTTGCATTTTTTTGGCTTTAAATTGTAGTTGCCACACTCTTGACCACTCCTCCAGTCTACCTAAATCATGAAATTATATATTTTACCCCTCCTAGTGTGTCTACCCTGTTGCATATCTATGTGTCATCTGCAAAAAAACATACTTTCCCTTCAATACCATTTGCAATGTCACCAATAAAGATATTAAAAAGTACTGGTCAAAGTACAGATCCTTGGGGTACTCAACTGGTAACCTTTCCTTCCTGTAAATGTACTGCATTTACTACAACTCTCTGTTTTCTATTCTGAAACCAAGATCTTATACATTCAATCATGTTAGACTCCAATCCCAAGCTTTCCAGTTTAACAGTCTGCGATGTGCAACAGTGTCAAAAGCCTTACTAGAATCTAGATAAGCTACATTTACAGCCCCCCTTGATCTATTACTATTATTTCTATATAAACTACATCTATGACTCCCCCTTCCTTCCCGCCTGAGCTATGACTTTAGTTACCCAGTCAAAAAAGTCAATAAAATTTGACATTATCTCCCCCTAGTAAATTCATGTTGTTTGGGATCCTGTAAATTGTTGGATTTAAGATAATCTACAACTCTTTCTTTTAAGAGTGTTTCCATCCATTTCCCTTCTATTGATGTAAGGTTCCCTAGTTGGTAGTTGCTTGCCTCTTCCTTACTTCCACTTTTGTGCAGTCAGAATACATTTGCTTCTTTGCAGTCTTCTGGAATTATTCCTGCAGCTAGTGTCTGGTTGAATAGCTCTGTTAATGGTGTTACATACACCCCTTTAAGCTATTTTAGTTTCCTTTGATTTATCCCATCTTGCCACATTGATTTACCCACTTTCGGTTTTGAGAATTCTGTTAGAACCCTCTCCTCTGTAAATGTGCTTGCATCAACCTCATTTCTAAGAAAATACTTGCAACTTAACTGTGGCACCTTCCCCTCTTTTTCTGTAGTGAACACTAAGCAAAAATAATTATTAAGATGATCTGCTATTACATTGTCTCCCACAGCAAGACTCTCACTCTGTCTTTAGTCTTATTATTTCTCCTTTTGTTTTTCTCCTTTCACTTATATACCGAAAAAAGGTTTGCCCCCTTTACCTACCGACTTGGCCATTTTCTCTTCAGCTTATGCCTTTGGACATCTAATTACCTTCTTAGCCTCTTTCTGTATTGTATACCTTTTTTTCTTAATTTTTCTGAGTCTGCTTGTTTCCTAAAAGTCATATTTTTGCTTTCACAATACTTGCAACTTCGTTGCACTGGCTTCCTTTGCCTTGTGTTTTTCTAAACCTTTTGATACACAGGTCTGTTGGTTTTAGCATTGCACTTTTAAATTTTTCCCACCTTTCCTACAGTTCTTTCAAGTTCCTTTACTTTACCAAAAAGTCACTTACACATTTTCCCATCTCTAGAAAATCAGTCTTTCTAAAATCTAACACCTTTGTTTTTGAGTCAGTCTCTGTCTTTATAAGAGATGGGCGGGCTCGGATCCCGAGAACCGAACCTGCCCGAATTTTGCGTATCCGAGTACCGAGCCGAGCAGGCTCGGTACTCTCCCGCCCGCTCAGATTCCAAATCGAGGCCGAACGTCATTGTGACGTCGGCAGATCTCGGGGCTCGGTTCTCGCGATATTTGAAAATTATAAATACCTGCCTCCACAGCAATCCATCTCCATTTGACAGAGGGAGAGAGCAGGGTGTAGTCACAGGCTGATTAGAGCAGGGACAGAGAATACAATTCCGATAACAATTCTGATTACAATTCTGATTACAATTCTGATTACAATTCTGATTACAATTGAAAGAGAAGAGAGGAGGATAGAGGAGTCTTTTTTTTTTCAATATTTGGCACTACAAGTGCTTTTGGGGTGTCCCCCATTCTTTTGCATTAATTTTTGTGGCTGTCAAAAGTCATATTTGTCAGCAGTATCTAAAACAATTTGTAGCACTATAAGTGAGTTTGGCTGAAAATGGATTCAAAGCAGTCCACATATGAGCAGAATCAGCAACCAGATTCTGTCACCAGTCCTGATGGTAGTGTTCCCAGTACGTCATCTGGGAAAGGCGATGTCAAACTACAGTCTTTTGAAATCAGTCACAAAAACACACACCAAAAATTTTCTTTACCGTGTTGAAGCGCAAAAGAAGTGTCACTGAGGAAAAGCTAACTGCTGATAAAAAAAAAATTGCCAACATGCCATTCTACACACGCAGTGGCAAAGAAAGAATGAGGCCTTGGCCTTTCTCTATTAATGGCAGATCAAAAAATGTTACTGAGGCTTTTTCTTGTATGGACACTCGTGACAAAGCAAAACCAAGTAATTCGGAGTCCAAAAGGGGTGCACAAGTACTGTTACGCGTGAAAGCCGAGCTGCAAGAAAACAGTAAGGCATTAGAGGATAATGTATGTTCTGAATCAGAAATGACACCAATCCCTGTGGAGAGTCCATCCACCAGTGGTATGTCTAATCGTGAGCATTCTGTTAGTGACAGTGTACCAATAAAGAATGTTCCTTTCAGCAGTCCTGCTGATGTGTGCCTGAACAGCCCGAGTGTAGTCGGTGATACACCAATTGAGGATGCCATTTTTGAATTAGAAGAGGATGAGAGGGAGATTTGTGTAGGCGACGAGGGCACTAATGATGATGTTGATGATGTTGATGATTATGATGCAGACAGATACCAAATTGCCTTTCTCAATTTCTATTTATAGTCTAGACTCTATAACGGCTGAATAGTTTACTATTTTACTCCTAGTGGAGAGGGGGTCTGATGCAGACAGATACCAAACTACCTTGGTTCAATTATTTTTACTTTTGTAATTCCACAATCTACGCAGTCTGCTTTTTTTTGTATTCAACTACAAGTGCAGGGCGGGGGGTGCATAGATAGCCACCAAACTACCGTGGTCCATTTATTTTTACTTTCTAATTCCACAGTCTATGCAGGCTGCTTTTTTCTATTCAACTACAAGTGGAGGGCGGGGGGGCATAGAGAGCCACCAAACTACCGTGGTCCATTTATTTTTACTTTCTAATTCCACAGTCTATGCAGGCTGCTTTTTTTCTATTCAACTACAAGTGGAGGGTGTAATATACACCCAAAGACGATGGCTGCATTGCCAATAGGCAAAGATGAAGATGAAGACAACCAGGTTTGTGTGGAGAATTAAGGACGGCCTACCCGAGATTAAACTGTTTTCTTCCTAATTTATTAGCTTTAGAATTACCTTACTTATTCAAGAAACAGGTCGAGCACTAAATTAGGTTATTTTATGCCGAAAAACATTGATTTTTAAACAAAATTGCAAAACAAAACCAAACAAAACCAAAACCAAAACAGGCAAGGGCGGTTTGGAAAAACCAAAACCAAAACCAAAACACGACGGTAATCCAGATCCAAAACCAAAACCAAAACCAAAACATGGGGGTCAGTGAGCATCTCTAGTCTTTATACTAATCCATACTGCTTGATGGTCACTGGACACTGGGGGATAAATGTATCAAACTGAGAGTTTTCTGGCGGATTTGAAAAACCAATCAGATTCTAGCTATCAATTATTTAGTACATTCTACAAAATGAAAGCTAGAATCTGATTGGTTGCTATGGGCAACATCTCCACTTTTCAAACCCGCCGGAAAAGTCTCCGTATACATTTTCCCCTAGGTTCGCAATTACATTAACATCAGAAATTCTATGATCATTTGTAAGAATTGATTCTAATATCGCGTCTTTGTGAGTGGACTTCTTCACCATTTATTTAAGGAATGCTCCCTGCAAGGAGTTCAGAATGTCTCTACATCTAGTGGAACTTGCAAAAGACCCCTCCCAGTTCACACCAGGTAGATTAAATTCTCCCATGAGTATTACCTCTCTTTTCAATGCCATTTTAGTGATGTCCTGCAATAGTTTTCTGTCCAGTTCCTCTTCCTGACCTGGTGGTCTATAGATCACCTCATTACGAAGAATAGCATTGTTCCCAGTTTCTATGGTCATCCAAAGGGACTCAGTTTTTTCATAAATACTCTGTACTAAAGTAATATTTATCCTTTTATTCACATACATTGCTACTCCTCGTCTTATTCTTCCCAGTCTGTTCTTCCTATAGGAAAGTACTAGATTGAGCTGCAGCTTGCTTGACTCAACTGCGCTGACATGGTTGAAGGAAAGTCATTTTAATGTCACTGGGTTTCCCTTCACAACCCCCAATGCGCAAATTAATTTTCAAAGAGTCTGGCTGTGCATAAAAAGTTGAAAATAAACAGCAATAAATATCTCCATTGGGATGGTATGGGCATATGGTAAAATAACTTGAGGTTCAAATCTGGCTGGCCTACTAATATACCTGTTAGAGTGTCACCAAGGTTTACCTTAATAAAATCTTTATTTAACAGCAGAGATGTGTTCTTTTTTAACGAGACTCCTTGGAGATTTCTTGATCAGTAAGCTAGTAGCCCTATCCCACAAGGGCTTTGGGGGTTGGGAAGTGACTCAACGCTTGTATTAATTGGGGAGTCTAGTAGGTCCCCATTCATATATAAGTGAATACATTAATAAATCCTATCCTCACACTACACAACATAGATAACTCACTATAGCTGAAGCAGAGTTTATTAAAGGCAAAAGTGCTCTGTGACTACAGATAAAGTAAAAAATGTGCAATCTTTTGACATATCTCTCATTATTTTAGTTATGAGTAGTGTGGGATATTTGAATGAAAAAACCATCTAGTTTCATAGTTAGTCATTCACTCTGATTCATCTGCAAGAGGGATGGTTGTTAAATGTTGCCCAGTTTCACACCACACAATGATGACAACCTAGAAAAAGCTGTGTTCACTTAACGGTAGAGCCTAGACCCTCATGTGTTATTGAAACCTTTGATTTCAAGAATTAACATAGGACTAAACCATTTTAAAACATGTTCATTTTCCATTTCCTATATTTAACCTATTTTTTAAAAATATTTATTTATCTATATTCTTTTTACATATACACATGATTTTGAATTAGGATACAGCAATTGGAATTAATTTGTTCAGAACAATTACACTTTAAAAAAAATAAATGAATGATATTTATTTTATGAAGTGTATATACCACTTTATTTGAGTCATGATCACTTTACACATTCTACCTCTGGACTTTCGCTACTGATTTTTATTACTGGAGCATATTTAGTAAACTAAAACTGCATGCTGCACAGAGAGCCATATGTTCTGCAAATCATACTAACTCTCCCAGGAGCACCATTGTATACACAGTAAACTGGCAGCCAAATTTGTGCCTGAGAATGTGTTTGCCAATTAATCTGAAATGGTGACCACGTTTTTCACCTTTTTTAAAGATGCAGGTGTTGCTATTGCTTTCTCCTTTAGTGCCTTTTACTATTATTTGATACAGTTTAATGTAATAAATTCTGGCAGAAATTAATGTGAATTTTAATTTTAGAATGTAAAACAACCATGTAGTTCAATTTATTTCCATCTCAAGAAATACATTTATTAGGCTGTTATAAATGTCTACCGTACAATAAAACTTTTTTACAGTTGTTACTGATTGCATACAATTGTTCTAGAATGCATACACAGCTGTCATCATTAGTAAGCAACATTTAGATTAACCCTGTACCTGGAGCAAGAGCTGAAAAACAAGTACTTTTGAAAAAATGAGTGTGGATCCGATGCTGCTGCATGCACTCGTGAATGGCATGCCCTTACTGTACATTGTCTACGGCCAAATGCCACTTTCTCACCCCGTTTTCTCCTTGAAATCGTAGGTTGGAGTAAGTGCCCTTTACATTTGAAGATGAATTGAACGTGGCTGTGTTCTGTGGTGTATTGTTTGGTTCTGGGCATGCAAGTAATTTTGTGGATGATAAGCACAAAATTGACCGTTACTTTCCTTGATGAATCGGGCCTATCATGTTTTTTTATCAGCTGGGCTACTTGTTTAATACAAATGTCTTAGTGTTGCTGAGAGAGCACAATTGAGTGAAGTGAGGGCAAGTTAGAGTGTACGTGTCAGGATGTGGGATAGTAGTAATTCACCACTCGTTTAATAATCAGGGGAGGTCTTCTGGTTGCTGAATCACCAAGTGGTGGTTTGCACTGTACAGTCTTGTTGACATGTGGTGACACTGTTACTGATATGCAGTGTTGCACTGGCCCACCGGGAAAATCCATGGTACATCACAATCTGTAAGCACCACCCCCTCCAGAGAGCAGAGAGGATGAAACCAAATTTGCAACAATCGATCTCTCCATTCTTTCCCCTACATTGCTGACTTTATTATACTGCCACATTTGCATTTTTAGTCAGAAAGGTACTGCAGATGATGGCCTACTGCAGGTGCTTCACAAGTTTCGAGTAGAAAGTACAGAACAGATGCTGTGATGACAGCACTGCATTAATGTAGAGTAAGTACCGGTCACTTTGCAGCTTTGATTCTCAGTGTCAGATGAGAGTTGAGCCATATTCAAAGAGGAACAATTGCAGGATAATAGTAATAATACTACTCCACAATCTATTCAACCCGCCATCCTTATTCTAATACCTTAATCTGCAGAGGACCCCCCTAAGCACACACATGCACCTGGCTTCCACCTTTACCCTCACACTCAGCAGCTACGAGATAGCATAATTCCCAAGTCATTTTAGCACTAGTTGATGCCAAAAGGTAATTGCTATTTTAAGCTTACTCATTATGGCTTTTGCATGTCCACTTTATGTCCATGTGAATTACTGTTGTTTAGCTATATATGAATCCCATGTAATGCACATACATAGTAATTAAAAAGCAATACTTTTATGTTCAATTAGTTGTGCTCATTGCATGGTGAGATCATCTACAGTATAAACTTTTGTTATGATTGAAATAATTCCCCTCTGGTAATTCCCATTTATATTTCTGGTTGGGCACACCAAAATCGAGCAGTATAGTGTGATCACTATGCTGTGAAGCCAGCTATAAAAATGATGTTTTTTTAGGTTCCTGTGTCTGTTTTCTAGGAATAGCAGTAGTGGACAGATCGTACCAGTAGGTGGAGGTACATTATTTCCTTTATATAATAATGGGGATAATGTATATTAAAATGTACCAGCCAAAAATCCACCCAAAAGATTTGCCAAATCAAATTTAATAAACAATAAGGCTGTGGACACTGTGCTGTGAGGCCAGCTAAACACAGAAAACATGTTTTCCCGAATGCATAGGTTGTTGTGTTGCTGAAGATGAAATTATGCATTAGTGGCACTGTTGAACTGCTGGTCTATAACATTATCCAGGCTGCTGTGAGACAAAACATTTCTTTTCTCATCTTTTGTCCCTCCTTCCTTGTTGTCCTGTCTTTTCTTGTAGCAGCACAGCATGGGGCAGTCCTTTCTTTTTTTCTTTAAACTTGATTACATATTTCATGTTACTGTAAATTTTTAGTTAAGTGCTTTTGTAAAGTGCTACTCTTGTTCTGCATGGGCTGACCACCTCCCTCCAGAACATGCTATTAAGCAGGCCCCTACAATTGGTTTCCCCATGGGCCATACATGCCCAGTCCGACACTGCATGTATGCACCACCTCTCTACTGGTACTTTTTTGCTGGGCCTTGGTGGCTTGTGTCCTGGGAAGTTTATGTGCTCTTCGTAAGCCTAGCTCCCAATGTTGGTGGAGCGCAAGTGGGCTGGAATGAGCCGTGGATCTGCAGTATACAGGGACCAGTGCCACTGGAATAGCAGGAAGCCATGGTTCCTGTTAGCAGACTTTTTTTTATTTTCCTTCTAGTTGGTATTGCATTGCTCTCATTTCCTACATGGCTGCTATAGGAGGGATAGGCAACAGGAGAAGGTTGGCTTGTTTGAGCTTACTGGCTGAGGCCTAGCTATGGGGTTGCAGGTCTCATACCCAGTCACCTCCAAATTTACTTATTCCCAGTAAAAACTGTGATCTACATGTACCCCCTGTACTCATTAGGGTATTGTAAAACACTATTGTGCTGCAGATTGTAGAGATATAGCACTGATTGCAGATAGTTTGTTTACACTGAGCTAACTTCTTACCAGAATGTCCTACAAAAATGATATTACCTCCACATAATAGGTCATAAGTTTCCCTTTATGTACATATTACACATGACTCCTGTAAGTATTTTATTTAAGAAAATATGACTTTTCCCTTTCTCCTTATTTCCCTTCATTTACACTTATCCCAGCAGCTCAGCTGCGGGACACCCAGTTGAGATGTACTTAGATTTCACAGAACCACAAGAATTGTGAGTGGAAATTTTTTGGATATTATTGATGTAACCATAGAGAGAAGTTCCATAAATTAGTATGGGCACCAATCTTTAGCTACATATCCATAAATATCTCATGGGGTAGAGCAGCAGTGTTTAGAGACAATTAAAGAGATAACTGAATGTAGCCTCTCCCTCTAAGGTTTTAACCCATTGTAATCCACACCAAGTTAATACTATGAATTATATTACAAACACCTATTTGCAGCTCTATATGCGAGTAAGTAGCTGGTATATGACACCACATTTGACATTTCCCTCTCCCCTTATTTCCCTTCATTTACACTTATCCCAGCTGCACCAAACAAAACAACTGCATTGATAAAAAAAAACAGTCCAGAAAAAAGAGCTGCAGGAAAATGAATGATCAAGATTAACTGAAAAAAATACCTGGTGCAATAATGGTAACAGTAACATTTCTCAAAACTTTATATAGCACAAATGGAAAGATGCACATTTCAAATAATTACATCTTTGTGGATGCCATAGCAGTAAAAGTATCCTCACACTGTTAGATGTGGTAGTTTGTTCAGATCCATTCAGTGTATTACCTGATACATGCCACATCTTTGTTGACTAACTGATTAAGTCAAGTGACTGAACTTTGCAGAACGTTGGCTCAGTGGTTTGCATTTCTGTCTTACAGAGATCCCTGACCAAGGCCTTATCCATATGGAGTTTGTATGTTTGTGTTCATGTTTACAAGAGTATACACTGGGTGCTCTGGTTTACTCACACACTGGTAAGTTAATTGGCTGCTGTACTTACCTAGTCTGTGTGTATGTGTTAAGGAAATTAAACTGGAAGCTTGTGGTGCAGGGACTGATGTGGATGTTAAATATTCTTTATACAATGCTGCAAAATTGGTTGTGTTATATGAAAAAAGGATGATAACAAATTTGACAAGGCCAAAAGAAACATCATTGAAGAATCACATTTTTAATTAAATTAAATTCTGTACGGATCAGGCTTAATTTGAATACGATTATGGCTGGTCTTAATAAGGCACACAAAACACTGAAAGAGTTACATAAAGTCACTCATTTAGTGTTCTTACTTACCCAGTGGTGTCCTCACGTATTTTCCCTGTGCCATCCCCACACTGAGCACTGGCCGCTGATATGGAGAGACATGTGAAGTTGCAAGCTGTTGCTCCTCCATGTTGGTAATGTGGAGAGATTTAGGCACTGGGCTGTGATGTCACAGGCTAGTGCTACACTCCCAAGAAGAGAAGATGCCACCATGCTCCCCTCCAAACAAGGTAAGAAATATGGGAGAGCAAAATGGACTGTTGCCTAAGGGGTCTAGGGTTCCTTGGGAGCACAGGATAAGATATCTGCCTGTTAGGCAATATACCCTAAAATGTTGGCTTAATTTGAAAAGTTAGACAAATTAGTCAGAGTCATCTGTACTTTACATATTATAGTCAGATGGACGGATTTGGCAACACACTTTTTTCACTAGCAATTAAATATGAAATGTAAAAATAATACAAACTCATTTGAAAATCAAATAATGTCATACAGATATACTTTCATAGCACCATTTGGGTATAGGGTAAAAAATGCAATACATGCTGTTATTTAAAAAAAATAAAAATCTTTTTTTCAGTCTAACAGAGTGTTTTTCAGCCATGGCAGTGAATATTTAATCTTTTTGATTGGACTCAGAACTGAAGCACAGCAAGGATTTTTTTAACTGCCATTTTGAGATTGTTGTTGTTGAGATTGTTAGGTAAAATATTCTCTGAGTAAATGCAGTCAAAAATTTTATATTCGCTTGTAGCTTTTTTTTCAACCAATTGAAAAGTGGTTGAACTCATATAACCATAGATAATAATGAACATTGTTATCTTTCTTTTAATTTAAGTGGGTATATGTCCATATGTTTTCTGCTACAGTACTTCCAAAAGAAGATACATTTTGTGGCCAGCTTGGGAGTAGACTTGACTTGAGTGATTATATAATATGCTCCATGTCTCTTAACTTTGATACACTTATAAGTATTAAATACTTCAATAATTTTACTACACTTAAGCTGCGCATTTGCATGACCAATCTGTCTAACATGTACGGCACCGGGTAGCAAAATCATTGTGTCAGCTCTATAGTAATGTTTACGTTTCAACAAAAACCTATAGTATATTAAACAAGCAGACAAATTCTAGTAACTCGGCATCTATGGCAATTGGCAAAAACTCTAGTATACCAGAGAAAATAAAGCGTGCTGGTCTAGGCACCCAAAAATTTATTAAAATAGGCTGCTAGTATCCGCTAGCCTCCCAGTTATGTTTTTAATAGTTTTTCCTTCTACACTGTACCTTCTGCTCTCAGTCTCCAGTATAATACTAATCTTTTATTGATGGTGGGCTGGTTCACACATATGGGCTGGTGCTGAATGTTTAGTCCTATCTGTCTCTGTAAATAAGTGTAGAGCTGCCCACACATTAAGTTAATTTCATCATTTTAGAGCTAGTGTACTGACTAATAGGCCCCAGTGTGAGATATTGACTTGAACCATATGTGGACATGTTCACACCAATACCTACTGTGTACAATAAAATCGCTGCTGTTCTGCACAGGAGTAACACTTAGAGATGCTTAAAAATGTTTTGAAATGGTTATCGCAACGGTTCTTAAAATAGAATATTTGTAATAGATTATCATTACTATTTGGAAACTGCAATACTCCAAGCTATATGTAAACATGTTTGTGCTTACTGGAAAGGGCTGCATTGTATTGTATTATTTAACATTGTTCCATGATGACAGCGAGTTTGAACTTAAAATGTTCACTGTTTCAATAATAAAAATGTAAAAAAATATTATAAAATGTAGTTCTGACCAGTCAGCAAATGCAACATTTAGAGTTGATTTTAAGGTCTTCTCACTGTGAGCTGCAGACATAAATTTTGAATGAATTAAAATACATACCTAGGTGCTTAAACCAAAAACGAATTTCTATATTTTTCAACCAAATGCTGCTAGACAAGTTTGCGTATCTCTAGTAAAATTTCCATTGCTGGGATTTTGTTTAGCAACTTAAATGCACTTTTTTTTCTGTCTAAAGTACTGTAACACATACTGACAGGATTCAACAGACTGATCATTATGCAATACAAATTGATATATTTTCCAAAAGTACCCTTGTGCCTCCAAAGCTGCTCTGACCAATTGAGGCATAGACTACACAAGACCTTTGAAGGTGTCTGGCACAAAGACGTAAGTCCTGTAAGTTTTGAGGTAGGGCCTTTCCAGCACATCCTACAGATGTTTGATCGGATTGAAATCTAAGGAACTTGGAGGCCAAGTCAATACCTTTAACTCTTTGTCATGTTCCTCAAATTCCTGAACAAATGTTGTAGTGTAATAGGGTGCATTATCCTGCTGAAAGAGTCCACTGTCATCAAGGAATACTGTTGCCATGAAGGAGTGTACTTGGCATGCAACAATGTTTAGGTAGCTGGCACATGTCAAAGTAACATCCACATGAATGCCAGGACCCAAGGTTTCCCAGCAGAACATTGCCCAGAGCATCACATTTCCTCATCCGGTTTGCCTTCTTCCCATAATGCATCCTGATACCATCTTTACACCTGGTAAGCAGCGCACACACAGCCAGTCATTCACATGATGTAAAGAAAAACATGACTCCTCAGACTAGACCACCTTCTTCCATTGTTTCCTTTGTTCAGTTCTGGCACTTTCATATGAATTGTAGGTGCTTTCAGCGATGGATAGGGGTCAGCGTGGGCGCACTGACTGGTTTGCAGCTACACAGCCCCGTATGCTGCAAGCTGCGATGCACTGTGTGTTCTGACACTTTTCTATCATAGCCAGCATTAACTTTTTCAGCAATTTGTGCTACAATAACTTTCCTGTGGGATTGGACCAGATGGTGTAGCCTTCGCTACTCATACGCATCAATGAGCCCTTGGCATTCATGACCCTTTCGCCAATTGAATGGTTGTCCTTCTTTGGACCACTTTTGATAGGTAATAACCTCTGCATAGCGGAAACACCCCCAAAGACCTGCAGTTTTGGAGATGCTCTGAGTCGCCTAGCCATCAAAATTCGGCCCTTGTTAAAGTTGCTCAGATCCATGTGCATTTCACTTAAAAAAAATCAATAACTGACAATTCACTTGCTGCTAAATATATATATATATATATATATATATATATATATATATATATACCGTATTTTTCGCTCCATAAGACGCACTTTTTCCCCCCAAAAAAGTGGGAAAAAAAGTGTGTGCGTCTTATGGAGCGAATACTGCAAGCCAGCAAGAAAGAAGAGCGGGGAAACTTACAGTTGGTGGCAGCGTGGAGAAGCGGGTCCAGCGTGAGGAAGCGGGCTGAAGAGAAGACACCAGTGCTGGTGGACTGCGCAGTCCTGCGGATCCTCCTGAGCCACCCGTCCCCGCCGCCTATCTGTGAGGACCTAGGTATCACATGGGATGGCACCTGTCATGTGGTGCACGTCCCATGTGATACCTAGGTCCTCACAGATAGGCGGCGGGGACGGACGGTTCAGGAGGATCCTCACAGATAGGCGGAGAAGTGCCGAAGATATCTTGCTCGGAGGGAATAAGGTAAGTTATGGGAGGCTGGAGGCTATAGTGTTATTATTATTATTGTTAGGGCTGGAATGTGTTTATGTATAAACAAACATAGATATCACAAAATGGTCACTTATGCCTCCCTAGGCATATATAAAGTGGTGCATTGAGGAAAAAATTTAAAATTGAGTATACAAACACAAAAAACACTGTATGGAAAGGAATTACCATTAGCCCAAACTCAGGAGAGTCCGTCCCGGGAAGTGCTGGGCTAATGAAATAAACACAGTATGTGGTAGTGTGTTTTTTTGTGTTTGTATACTCAATTTTTAATTTTTTCCTCAATGCACCACTTTATATATGCCAATGGAGGCATAAGTGACCATTTTGTGATACCTATTTCTTCTGATACTTTTTATGCCTAGATGTAATATGGTCTTTTTTGTACCAGTGTATACCCTTTATACATAAACACATTACAACAATTATCCCCTGTTTTGGTGGATTGTTTCTTTCCTTACATATCCTCTACCCCTTTCCCTTTGTGCTGGGAGATCTCTTTTTATTTATTACTACTAGGGGTGTGGGACTCTTCCCTCCTTTATCTCCCCGGCTGCCTATTTTCTCTTCACCCGGGAAGCGCAGACTCCCCATAATTTACGTTTGTGTGTGTGCTATTTGGTTCAGAATACTTTTTTTTCCTATTTTCCTTCCCTACAAACTAGGTGCGTCTTATAGTCAGGTACGTCTTATGGAGCGAAAAATACGGTATATATATATATATATATATATATATATATATATATATATATATATATATATATAAATATAAATATATATATATATAAATATAAATATATATATATATAAATATAAATATATATATATATATATATAAATATAAACACATATATATATACACATATATATATGACAGGTGCAAATTTTATTGGCAGATACCTATTAGATTGTAACAGTTGTCAGCTGTGAGTATGGAGGTTAATCCACACATTGTATCTTATCTAGAATGTTGGTTTATTAAATACAGGATACTGGTTTGTGAACAGTCTTGTGGAATTAGGAGAGATACACAAGGAGCGAAGTGCTGCACTACTCTACTCATACACAGTAAACAACAAGCATTGAATATACATCAGACATTGCAGGCAGATCGCATTGTGCGTGTGCAGTAGACAATGCACACAGGCAGGAAAGCACCATGCGCTCGCACCTGACCACAGGAGACAGATGCAGCACCCATCTGTCTATAATTGTAACGAGATATTCAATGCTATTCACTTATCAGTGATTTTATAGGAGAGAGAGAGAGAGTCAATATTAATTTTGTAATTAATGGTATAGGGAGTCTGTTGTTTTCTCCTAGTATGTTTGTTTAAAGGGGAAATAATAGCATATGTTCCTCTTTTTCTTTTAATTAGAAAGTCATTCTGAGGTAAATTTAACAGACATCCAAATGCGTGAAACATATTTTTCCCTGTAGTTTAAAAACTAGCATAGTAGTCAACATTTAAAAGCAAAAGAAAACATGATATCCACCACCCCCTCTATAGACCTGTATGTATTCACTCTATAAAAGAACAAAGGAAACAAGATGGGATTTGCACATTTCATAAGCTTCATACCAGATGGGAAAAATAAATTATCCTCAATGTTTAGTTATGCTGCTTAAAATACCCCTCTCGCAATATAAAATAAATCATTTTAATTATCATGCTTATGCAGTAAATACAAATAAGATATAGATTAGTTTATTGTAAACAGTCCTGCCTCTGTTCTTTTTCTTCTATACAAATAAATTGTATTAGTTTCATAATAATTAAATATTACTTCAGACAACGAAGTACACAGGATATAATAAAAGGAAGAGATGTAAGATCTGTGTGTTGTCTTCTCAGTTGCAGTAAAACTTCTGTCATACAAAGGTTTTTTCTTGACTGCTTCCATTCTGTTGATATTATGACACAAAAGTGGAAGAACTAGCACTACTTCAACAGAGTAACATTTGTGTATATTGGCACATTCACTGGTAGAACTTCCTCCTTTACAGGAGGTGCGGCTGCTATGGACCTGGATGAAAAGGACCACCCCATTGAGTCCCCTGCTCTGCCCTTCTGCGCATGCAGGTCCTGAACATGCATAGTGAAGACCCAAACAAAGCGCGAAAATTATCTTTATCTGAGCATGCACAGGAGGGCGCAGTATGCTTCTGGAGGGTGGATATGCATTGTAGGACCCTCCTTAAAAATTTTCCATGGGGCCAAGTACTGCCACTTTCTGCTCCTTAGTCCATTAAACCTGAGACCCTCGAACACACCGAGATCTCACATGAGCACTCCCATAAGTATATGCCTACTTTTTGGACACTGGAAGTAGGGACAGGCCCACAAAATTCAGGACTATTGGAAGGTGCCTCTTTCAATTCCCTGTCATTACAGGGGATCTATAATTTAAAAAAGGTATTATTTTAACAAATAACATTGTAAACATGTGTATTTATAAAATATTGCAAGAAAAAATGTATAAAGCAGTATCTACATATCATACAAGCATATACAAACTAAAAGAATGTTGAAATCTGATTGGAATGTTTGACTTTATATTTGCATACGCAAATATACTCTGACCTCTACTCGTGTATCATATTAATTGAATTATGGTTATCAAACAGGTAATTAGATCCTTACTGATATGGATGTAATGGTAACTGTTATTATAGGTACAAACAATTACAGTTTGCGAATTTTAAATAAAAGCCATATGTGTAACAAAATAAATTATCAAAAATATTCATCACTATTTCTGTAATATGTTCTTCCTTATGTTATCTTTTTGAAATTTTCGATCAAATTTTTAAATCTGCTCCATTACTCACAAACATGTTGTATATCACTCTAAAAATGCTACTTTATTGAACTCTATAAACAGTTTTGATATATTTGAATGTTTCTATCTTATTACCTCTGTCTTTTCTCTTCTATAGGTTGTATAGGGTCACAGCTTAAGCTTTATCATAAGTTGTGTTATCCACCCAATGCACCACTTTAATAGCCATTAAATTGATTTGTTTTTAGACTGTCTTAGGAGACAGGGCCTGCAGAACTGGACACAGTATTGCAGGTGAGGTTTGAACATTGACATATAAAGTGACAATATAACCTGACACTTCCTGCTACTAAAAGCTGTTCTTAGAAAATCTATTCTTCGCTTGCTTTTTACCACTGCTTGACTGCACTGCTTGCTTACCTTTCACACCATCTGAAACTATGGTGAAATAATCCCTATTGCCGGCCATAGAACTTTTTCTCGCTTCACCCTATACATCAAAGGGTTATTGCCAGCAATAGCACTATTATCTGTGGCAACATTTGTCAGATATGCAAAGTGAAAGGTTTTGCCTTTGCAAGAGGAGCCCTGTTTAACAAGCATTTTGGTGGTACATATTGTGCCACAAAACTTGATCTCAGAATGGCAATAACAAAAGAAAATAATAGAATTGAAAGAATGCCTTATTCTTTTAGTTACATTTTTTAATGATTACAGATTTTTAAATATTATTGTAAATATTTTTATATTTATATTTTATTTATTTAGCAGAGCTGAAAGCAAAAATTAGGTCCCACTCCTCATGCATAAGTTGACTAACTGGCTCATGCATGCACATATTGGTAGAGTCTGGCTCAGGTAAGTGGTACGTTCAGTGTTGGACTGGCGGATGAATGGTTAACTTGGGTAAGACAATGACAGGGGCCCATAAAATAGTATGTGCACCACCACAAAGTACTGGTGTGCCATAAAAGGGGCGTAGTCAACTGTGAGGATAATGGGAAATGTTTAGCTCTTCGCTCTAAGGTGAAAGACGCACAAACAGCACATCGTATAATAGAAAATATGCAGCAATACCAGAGGGTTCACTGCACTGCAAACTACTGTACACACTCCTATACCTTTCCAGCATCTTTTTCAGTCACTGTATGCATCTCAGCTTCTAAACCACACTTTTAACTCCTCTACCCACTTCCCAGCAAATTCTACTATAGAACATGTGTGGGACAAGTAAGTGTCAGGGCCACAATATAAAATAAGGTGGTAACGCATTGTTTAGCTGTCTTTTAAACTACACACATCAATATAAGTAAGGCAGGAGCAATATGCAGAAAAAACAAGTCGGTGTCAGGGACCCAGACAGTACATTGGGGGGCGAGCACACTGTCACAAGAGCACTGCTCCCAGGCAGCACTCAGTGTATTCACTGGAAGCAAGAAACCCACCTGAGTGATTGTGTGTTTGCAAACAGAACAGTATTAAGGGAGAGGAGAAGCAGGGAGGAATCTAATGAGATGAAGGCAGAGGACAGAGGCAGAAGAGACAGTGGGATATTAATTAGATGCATTGAACAATATACTGTAATAATGGAAATTCAAGGGGTGGTGACATGATGTAATCAGTGATGGGTGGAGTCCCGCTCCCTATTGTAGGCGACAGGGACTACAAACAGTGGGTCCCAACAGTAATTTCCCCGGTACCCCAGTGCAGTAGTCTGACTATGGCTAAGCTAACCCTTATTGCTTTGTACTAGTATTGTAGAGGCAACTGAGTATTTCCCAGCTGCCTCTCCAAAGATTTTTTTTTTTTTTATAAATTACAGTGATTAAAGTTTTTTTTTTAAAAAAAAGATTTTATTTTTATACTGCACCGTAGTACAATCTCAATTCCATCTCCAGGCATAGAGGGGGGGGTCTCTCGGCTGTTGCTAGGCAACCAGTAGACACTACAAGAAGATAGATTTTGGCGCAAGAGATACAGGTGGCGCAGTCCCAGTTTACTTAGTTTTAGAACTAGTAGAGAAAACATGTTTTCCTTAATCGTTGAGATAAGTGGCAATAACAAAATATTTGTTTTCTCCAGATCGAAGGTGAAAATGACAATAAGGGGCCTCTTTCTCTTGTCCTACATAAAACTATGCTTTTTTTCCTTGAGTCTGTCGGGGAAACTAGTATAGCAACTTCAGAGTTTTAAATGACTATATGTCTTTTATTAAATGGAAAACGTAAATTATATCATTTAGAGAGCAATCTTACACAAGATACTGTAAAATATTGTTGATAATATCTGTACATATGTGCAATAAGTATTAAATGGTAAGCTATGTTTAGGACAGTATTTACAATTCATTTTGTGAGGTAATAAATATCAAGTATACATATACTTAAAGTATATGTGCATATACTTTATATACAACGAAACATAAGTCAAAACAATCTATATCGTTATAATAATAAAAGAATTGCAGGGTAACAGCAATCTCGAGTCTGTGAAAAGCAAGGGCATATGTAGACAGTAGACAGTTACAAATCATCACATTCCAATAATATTTAAAAATGTTTTCTTTCAGCTAGTCTCGATATAGCAAATCAATATGCATATGTAATTAACCTTTACAAGTAAATGTCAGTTTATTAATTTAATGTATTGTGGGATACCATAACATGCCTTGCTAACATCTAAACATATCCACCAATTCCACCTTGATCAATAACGTTAGAGAAGGGGTTATATCCCTGTATGACCATCTTGGAAAATTGTTGATCACCTGTGCATAAATACATTGGTTTATAGTAACAGATGCACAGTGCACTACAGTCCACATTATATCTTTTAATAAATTGCTAAGCCATTATGTATATATATATATATATATATATATATATATAAAAGCACGTGTGTGTGTGTATATATATATATATATATATATATATATAATTTAACTTCTATGTTTTGAAGTGGTTTAAAAGCATTTTTTCCCACAACTGACAGCAAGCTGGCTGGTAGGGGGCTTCTGCAGTGAAAAGTAATTAAACAAAACACCTGCCGAGAACTCCTTTTTAAAGGCAACGTGTGTGGAGTGTCATCTGTCAATCAAGCTAGGACTGTGGGAGGAGTGTAAAGTATAAAAACCTGTATGTTTCATTGATTAGTCAGTGTTAGGTTGGCTGATGACATCCTGATGGAAAGAATGCTATTTTCTGTAAAATTAACAATATACATACAGTTTATTCAAAAAGAATTTGTTCATGTATGCATCACCAGAAGTGTGCCTGTGTCTATACATAATATATATATATATATATATATATATATATATATATATATATTGGCACGGGCACAGTTATGTTGATGCACATACAAACATCTTTTTGCTTTGTACTTTGCTCTATTTGCCAGGGTGGCATAGTAATCATAACATAAAGTTCCACACACTTTCTTGTGACCTTAATGCTAAATTAACAGATATCAGCTTCCTAGATGGTGGACAGCTTATTCGGCATTGGTCACTACACATAATCATCAACACAGGTTTTTATACTTTACACCACTCCCACAGTCCAACTTGATGAACAGATGACACAGGTTACACCCCTCCCACAGTCCAACTTGTCAAACAGGTGCCACTTTCACCTTCTGTTTTAGAGGAATTATCAGGTGTTCAGCATGATGAGTCTCAGTACAGTCAGCTGCAGTTAACTATGGAAAAGGATACCTCTAAACAACTGCAAAATATTATGGCCACCAGTGCGGCATAAACTCATAGAACAGGCAGAAGAGGTCTTCACCTTTAGCAGCCGCCTTTCCCGTAGAGACAGGTTATGCCCACAGGTACTCGGATGCTCCCAGGTCTTATGCTCAGAGTAGTATGAGTTTATGCTAACACGGCAGCGCACAGGTACAGGAGGTAGCACACGGTGTGGAGGCAGGCCAGAGATCAGCGGACTGGACAGAGCACCAGAGAGGATGTCAGGTACAGGCATAGGGTCAAGGTCACAGGCACAGGTTCAGAATCCAGGGACAGGCAATAGATCAGGGTCACTAGCACAGGTTCAGAATCCAGGGACAGGCAAAGGTAATCAATCTCAGGTTCAACACCAAACAATAGAACAGCAGCAGGCAGCAATACTAGAGACAGTAGGCTATAACCGGCAGTGAGGCTCAGTTCTCACTGCCTTCCATAGTACAGATGACCAATCAGGAACAGGCCCTGTAAGTGCTCCCAGCACTTGCCTAATTAATTACTGGCACTAGCAGCCAATGATATAAAGTACGCCCAGCAGAGTTTTAAAAGCTAATCATACAATAATTGGCTGAGTCAGTACAGCCCTGCGTGCGCGCATGGTTGTCTGACAGCTGGCCGGGCGCGGCGGCAGTGGTGCTCAATGCATCCCGGTTGTTGGCCAGGCAAACGGGGCGTAGGAACCGGAATTGACGCCCCGGTCACCATGGAGATGGCCGGGATGTCACTAGCAGGACAGGAAGAGTCGCGGCGGTGCCAGACACAAAATATGTTAAGTCACACTCTTTACAATTATTTTGTAACACATGTTCTCCACCTTTATCTCTTTAACTTAGGTGCACTACAATAGGAATTTGTAACCCAGTTCCATATACTATAAGAATTTTGATGTCATTATTTTCTACTATGGGAATTTACCATAAAGGTGACAATATGGTTTGTTACAAAAAAATTAAAGCTTCTATGAGAATAACCACTTAGGATAAATGTTAAACCTGTGAGCCATCTTTCTGTCTAGAAGTAAAAAAAGTTCTCCATTTCTGATTTTGACTTGTAGAGGCTGTTCACTAACATGAAATATAAATCAAGGGTTTTATTTAATGAATCACAAATACAGACAATATCTAGAGCTGAAATGTCAACTCTAACCAACTCTATATAATAATACAAGGATAACATTTTATATTCTATATTATTAAATCTGTTATTTAAGTAATTTTGCTGGCAATTGAAGGTGGTATTACCAACCTGAAAAGCCTGGCAAAATTACCAATACTAAGTGCAATTATATTTCCAAGAACTCTGACATTACAAATCCCATGCAGAGACTAGAGATACAGTATATAAATGGGACCAGACAAAACTGACCGTATCAAGAAATGAACTAATCACTCTGCAATTCTTTACTTTAATTCTGAAAATTGCCCAGTTGAAAACAGCAAATTTTCCTATATTGTACTATTGCCATTGGTATTTTATCAATGTTGGCAAAATTCCCCTTGCAGATGAGCCTTTACATTTGACCTATGTCAGATTTTTTTCTCTTTCCCCAATTACCATTACATGAAGTCTCACTATTATCTTCTATATTCTCTGGCAGTCCACTAATTGTTCATTTGATGGCAATATCTCACATCTCTTTATTGAGGATTCTATTAAATATGAAAATATCTACATATAGCTATATCTCAATGACAAAATCAGTAATTTCAGATCTCTTTGAGGATGCTTTGACTATAAGTCGAGCAAACCTGACCACTCAAATTCTCAACTGTCCACAAAAAAAACATGTAAAATTCAAAGAAACATTACATCCTCTAAGATGAAACCCTCTGAGGTTTTTTTTACAGTTCTGGTATCACTGCTACATGATAAGCTAACTGGCATGGAAATATCAATTGATACAACGAACCATCACACTGCAAAAGAAACTAATTAGATAGTTAGATGGCAAAGTACATCATCTTAAGAATTGCAGTTATCGCAACAACCAAAGAAGGCATCCCCAAAACTGTTAAGTGCCTAAATCTTTTAAATAAGAGAATTATAGTTGGGAGGAGGATTGATGGTGCTATGACAAGGGTTAATGAATAAGTTAAGTTATTTTATTTATATGTATAAATCAGGATGGAATTTCATTGTGTATATTTGTAATAATAATGTGATTGTAAGAAGAAACACTAGGCATATTTTTACATACATGTTTAATTGTTTCAGCTGGTTGCTAATTAATGTGACTTTATAATCATGCACTTGACATTGATTGCAATTATTCTGCACCTGAGAAAAAGAAATTGTCCCCCCGAAACCTTATGCACTATTTTGCTTATGCCCTTGGTTGTCTTGTAAAAAAAATATAATTTATAAGCATATAAGAAGAATATTGCCTGTATATCAGCACCTGCAATGTGTTACAAAAACCAGAGCACCACAGACTTCCAGCAAAATTGTGCTTTTAATGCTGTCCTCAAGCCTGCTTGCACCAAGGCAGCTGTCTCCTTTGCCTACACCTTGTTCCAGCCCTTTTTGGTGTCTTTTATGACGTATGAACCGATATCACTTCAATCATGTCAATATGAAAAGTTTATAGGCCTATTCACGATATGAGCGGAAGTAAATAAATATATTTTAGTGATCCATAAAAGCTAAAACAGGGAAACATTTTGTATGTGAAACATTTTGGTGGTGGTTGAATCTTATCTACCCTGACATGACTTTTCTATCCACATTAGTGAAAATTACAAGACTTTTGCCCATTTAATGTCAGTGTTAAAGTGAAACTGGTTTTTCATGTTTAAATAATTCTTTCCAAAACAGCCCTAATTTCTCTTCAAATGCAAGCCATTTAAATCTAATTCTTAATGCATTTTCTTTAAATTGTGTGTAGTTAAATGTATTTTTACTGAAACATATTTAAAATTACTTTCATTTTCAGTTTGGCATCTGAATGAAAAATTGTGATTCAATAGTTATCTTTTATAATGCTGAAAGCCACTGGCAGGCACATTAAGTATTTATATTGGAATGTTTCCAAAATGTTTCCATAAACTAAGTAATTTTAGGATAAATTTAAATATCTCAGTAATTGTAAGGATATTATCTGGAAACAAACAACACTTGAACAAGCAATTCTTATCTCACAACATGATGTAAGTTGTCATTGACTCAATCAGAATGAGTGAGTGAAACATGAAAAATCTTTGGTCTGTATTTCTTTGCATACTACATTAATTAAATTGGGCAAACATCTATATTAATTGTAATCTCACTTATACCAAACAGTTCATTAAAATACAGTGATGAGTCAAATTCAAGGTTTCAAAATCCTGTTTGTTATACTATCATTATGTAGCTCACTGTATACTTTATCTCCAATTGATTTAAGTACCAAAAAGTGGAAACTATAAATCAAACAACAAATATGTGAATGAAGTGATTTTACATGCTCCACTCTACAAACGCACTGGAAAAGACATTTTTCACACTTCATGAACTGTGCAAAAATGAGATTATTAAAATGAACAGAAGGTGCCCCAATGCACCTCCTCAGTACTTTGAAAGGATTGCCTTCGCCACTCACAACTCCTCTAATCTGCTTGTACAGACTGCAGCTCCTCCACCAATGTGGCCGTCTTGTTCCAGAAACCTATGTCCCCTCATGAATATCTAGGTGCACTTGTTCAAATTGAGATGTACGGCAGATCCAAAGGTGATTTGGAGCTGCAGACTACACATTCTGTGCTCCATAAATAACACTAACTGTGGGAAGTCAACAGTAGCATCCTAGGAATGCTCAATCACACACTGACAATAACCGCAAGACGTAGCCATAACAATTGGATACAACAGGACTGTGGTCAGGTCTCAACACCTGTAAATGTATAGAAGGGCAGAACTCACCTATGGTAGAGAGACCATCTCAGGATTAAAAAGAAACACCCCTACCTACCTTGCCACCCTACCCCTGGGTCATTGGCATATCAAATCCACCTCTAAACTTCAACCAATATGTAAATTTAATTATATATTTTTTCTAAATTGTCACAAGACAGGAACTGATACATAAGCACATGCATCCAAACAGAACATGTCACATATGGGATTTGTTGCCTATGTAAGTGTAAAACAAACAAAATAAAAGTCAGAATTTTCCATGCATATATGTATTTGACTAGTATAGTGCAGAACGAGAGGAAGTAGTATGATTTCTTTCTTTGCATTGTGCATGTTGGATTTGTCCAATGTACAAACAATTAATTTTCCCAAATGTGACAGATTCTCACAAATTATATAATACATATTATTTGGAAAGGGGGATTGTCTTTCTATTCTCTACATCAGTGGTTCCCAAACTTTTGCAGTTTGCGGCACCCTTAGAGTCTCCAAATTTTTTCAAGGCAGCCCTCCAAAATAATTATTGAGCAGTCCTGTTTTAGAAGTAGTTGGGTCAAAAAATTGTAATAAGTATTTAGGTCAGGACAGAAATACTTATTTAGTTGTATGCAAAAATGCCCCCTCTGCATCCAGGCACGCTGCCCCCAGGCACTCTGCCCCCTCTGCCCCCAGGCACGCTGCCCCCAGGCACACTGCCCCCTCTGCAGCCCTCTGTCACGCTGCCCCCCTCTGCAGCCCTCTATCATGCTGCCCCCCTCTGCTGCCCTCTGTTACTCTGCCCCCCTCTGCCACGCTGCCCCCCTCTGCTGCCCTCTGTCCCCATCTGATGCCCGCTGTCCCCCTCTGCTGTCACGCTGTCCCCCTCTGCTGTCACGCTGTCCCCCTCTGCTGCCCTGCTATCCCCCTCCGCTGTCACGATTCTTCTCACTCTTCCCCCCTCTGCTGCCCCGCTGTCCCCCTCTGCTGCCCCGCTGTCCCCCTCTGCTGCCCTGCTATCCCCCTCCGCTGTCATGATCCTTCTCACTCTGCCCCTTCTGCTGTCCTGTTGTCACGCTGTCCCCGTCCGTTGTCACGATCCTTCTCACTCTGCACCCCTCTGCTGCCCCGCTATCATGCTGTCCCCCTCTGCTGCCCCGCTGTCACGCTGTCCCCCTCCGCTTTCATGATCCTTATCACTCTGCCCCCTCTGCTGCCCCGCTGTCCCCCTCTGCTGTCACGATCCTTCTCACTCTGCCCCGCGCCAGCCATAAAAAAAGAAAGAACACAAAAACTTGCCAATCCGTGCGGCGCCGGGATCCAGCATCCACCTCTCTCCCGCAGCTATCACTGACGTCGATATTCAGTGACAGCTGCGGGAGAGAGGTGGATGCTGAGTCCCGGCGCCGCGCTGATTGGTACGTTTTTGTGTTCTTTCTTTTTTTTATGGCTGGTCCGCGGCACCCCAGTGACAGCACCGCGGCATCGCGCACACTTTGGGAACCGCCGCTCTACATGCAAATTCCAAAGCTGAGTCTATTTTAGGCACACCTCCCTAAGTATCATTCCTATTACTGTATTGTGGTTTCTCTATTGTGACCATTCTTGTCTATATATACAATGACATAACTTATAATTTAATCCAATATTTACTACACACTCTGTCATCTTGTCAGATCGACAGTTTTTACATTTGTATCAAGTGCAGTTATTTACTATAGTGTCAATAATACCAAGTTTATAGTGACTGCCTTTAACAGTGGCAATCCTTATATTTTTAGACAGACAGACAGCTAGATAAAAAGGTCCTGCATTAAAGGGGACACAAATTAAAAGGAATGGATATTTAAACACTGAAAACTACTCAGTGATAATTGCTGAAGATGACTGGGTTCTTCTCTCAGAAGAGCATATAAAGATATATTTACTTTTCAAGTAAATGATTTTAAACTCTTTCATTATGTATAATGTTTCATGTTAAAGTTTAAAATACTTTTTGTATAAGAAAATGCCCTTAAAATACCTTGGAATAAGCTCAAATGTTGTCTATTGCAAATTGTATACATATTTAGAAGTAATGTGAGAATAATATATATTGTAATATTTATGCATTTACAAAAATTCAATGCTATGGAAGATAACAATTTACTTGAAAATAGTCAAATATTAAATGAGAATAAAACAGGGTAAATATTTACCTTCAAATGCCTTCTCAAGTCAACACACCATTTCAACCAGCACAAATATTCTCCTTTCCATATATGACTTTGATTATGTCTGAATTGATCACAACTAAAAATAAAGGGGATTACTCTCTTCTAATTCTCCTGGATATCTCTGCAGCATTCAACACTGTTGACCACTCTCTCCTCATACAGACTCTACAATCCCTAGTTCTTTAAGACACTATCCTATCCTGGTTCTCATCCTACCTATCTAATCCATCTTTCAGTGTTAATTTCTCTGGAAAAACTTCCACTCTGCTTGCTTTATCAGTTGGAGTACCACAAGGCTCTGTCCTAGGTCCTCTGCTATTGTCTATCTACACCACTTCTCTAGAAAAACGAATATGCTCCTTTGGGTTTCAGTATCATCTCTATACAGATGATACACAAATGTATCTATCCTCTCCTGATCTCTCATCTTGGATGTCCTCTTGCCAACTAAAACTCAATCTTTCAAAAACAGAATTAATAATATTCTCACCCAACAATAGAAGCTTACTGCCTGACATTTCTATTTCTGTTGACAACATTAACATAAATCCCACCCCACAAGCTCGCTGCCTAGGTGAAATCATTGACTCACAACTATCCTTTGTTCCCCACATCAACTCTATATTTACATCATACTGCATACATCTAAAAAACATTTCCAGAATACGTACATATCTCACACAAGACACTGCAAAAACTTTAATTCATACACTCATGATTTTCCGCATTGACTATTGTAATTCCCTCTTTACCGGTCTGCACAAAATCAGGCTCGATCCCCTACAATCTATTTTGCACGCAGCGGCTAGATTGATCTTCCTTGCAAATCGTTTTACATCTGCTGAGTCACTCTATTAGTCGCTACATTGGTTGACTGTTTTTCAACGAATCCAATATAAAATTATTTTACTAACATACAAGGCCATCAACAAAATTGAACCAACATATATCTCCTCACTTGTCTCAAAATATCCCTCAACTCCACACTTCTATTCTGCACCAGATCTGCGTCTCTCTTCTACTCTCCTCACTTCCTCCCATTCTCGATTACAGGACTTTTTTCGGGCTGCACCCACTTTATGGAATTCACTCTCTCGCACCACAAGACTTTCCTCTAGTATTCAAACATTCAAGCATTCTCAGAAAACCCACCTCTTCAGACAAGCTTATAGTATTCCTCTACAACCTTCTTAATCTTCCTTGGTTACCCTATTACCACCCTTTACACAGCTAAAACAAGACAACAACCCTCTGACCAACATAGTTGTGTGACTGAGCATACAGCCCACTAAATACTTTGTAACCTTTGCATTCTAGCTGGACAAATTTTCAATATGATGTAGCACTTACCCTTGTGTATGAAACCATTGTCCCATAGATTGTAAGCTTGCGAGCAGGGGCTTCTTAACTCTACATATGTATGTATTACCCAGTATTGTTTTATTACTGTTTGTTCCCAAATGTGAAGCGCTACAGAATCTGCTGGTGCTATATAAAGGTTTATGATGATGATTATGTTTACTTTCCAATGCAGTGTACAAAGCTTTTCCCAGGACATAATTAAAGGCTGACACCACTTTGCTAATTTATGTATATAGTTATGTAAAATGCCTTCACAGGTGCACACCCACATCTATCTAGGTTTATAGAACAAGATGGGCCCTCTCTCCTCTTATCTTCTTCTCTGCTCCTAACTTGACCACTTGTGCATCTTTTGTATTATGCATGTTATATACTATGCTTTATGTTTGCCTGTACCTTCTATATAACATTGTATGCGTTATGCTTAAATATTTTTGTATTATTGCAGTTTTGCTTTTTGAATATTCTATATTGTGGTACCCTATAAACAGATGAATAAATAATACTGCAAAATAATTTTGTTGGATTCTGAGTCCAATTAGAAATGCAAGTGAAGAAAAGAATAAATGTCTCTTCAAAGTCCAAACTTCTGACATCTTAGCATCCTTTAAACGTAGTTCGAGTTTTTATCCTTTGAACTACAAGAGTCCAGCTATTACAATTTTTTATAATAGGACACTTCAGGACTTTATGTCAATATGTAATGGGACAAATAGAAAAAAGAGGAAGCTTTTCAGTGGGGGTGATACCCCTCAAATAGGCATCCCCCGGTGCCATTCCAACTTACACCTGAAGGAGATAAAAGCCATCAAAGAATTACGAAATGACACTTCGATAGTAATTAGATCAGCCAATAAAGGAGGGGGGGTGGTCATCATGGATCGGGAACAATACATTCAAGAAGCAAATAGACAATTATGGGACCCTTCATGTTACCAACTACTTCAAAAAGATCCCACTCAGAATTTCCAGTTGGAACTTAAGACTATGTTACTTAAAGCATTGAACGAGGAGGTGATATCTAAAGATGAGTACCTCTTTTTGTTTATAGAATATCCGGTGATTTTAATATTCTATCACCTTCCTAAAATCCATAAATCCCTAACCTCCCCACCAGGACGCCCCATAATCTCGGGCATTGGTTTGCTTACATCGATTCTTTCGTACTATGTGGATCACCATCTACAGGAGTTTGTTCCACACTTGTCCTCTTTTATAAAGGATACTATCCACTTTTTGAATATAGTTAACCAATTGGAATGGAAGCCAGATTATGGATTTTTGACGCTTGATGTCCAAGCACTATATACGAACATACCCCATGAGGAGGTTAGAAGGACTCTGGACCAAAATGCTAGCCTCAGCAGGGCTAAGCGTGATTTAATTTTAGATTTCATTAATTTTATTTTGATCCATAATTATTTTTTATTTGAAACTCGTTACTACTTACAGACTCTTGGTACGGCGATGGGGACCAGGTTCGCGCCGAGCTTTGCCAACCTGTATATGGGGCAAGTGGAGGAGGAGCTCATAATGGGGGGGGCGGTTTGGTGCAAGCCTGGTCCTATACGGCCGGTACATCAACGACCTGTTCTTTGTGTGGAAGAGTGGTCCAGATACAGTCTTGGAATTTGTTGAATTTTTAAACAATAACACATATAATTTGAAGTTTACCCATAACTTCAATAAATACACAGTTAATTTTTTGGATATTACAGTAACAGCTGATGGAAACAGAGTCGTTACTTCGAATTACAATAAGCCAACAGATATATGTAATTACCTCCACTATAAGAGTGGACATCATCGTCCATAGGTGAATAACATACCCAGAGGCCAATTAGGTAGGTTGAGGAGAAACTGTTCGGAGGATTCAGACTTTAAGATCCAATCTGATGGAATGGTTAATAATTTCAACAAGAGGGGATAACCTGAGAATGTACTCAAGGAAGCTGTTTCTTATGTCTCTACCCTAGATAGGGTTCTTCTATTAGAATCATCAGATGAAGGCAAAAAGAGAAGCAAATTTAATAACAGCAACCCAGCCTTCATCTCTGTTTATAATGCCAAGTCTAGACAAATTGGTAACGCAATTAGGAGGAACTTTAACATCCGAAAGGAAGATAATATATTAAAAAATGCTTTGGATGATATGCCCAAAGTGATTTTCAGAAAAAATATAGATCTAAAGAGATTATTAGCTCCAAGCATGTTAAAACAAGATAAATGTGAAAAAGATGCTACATGGCTTCCTGATAGACCTAAGGGGTGTTATAAGTGTGGCAAATCAAGATGTTTAACCTGTGGCCACATTATAAATAAAATTATGAAGGTGAGATCAAACTCCTGTGGAGAGGAATTTCCCATTAAACATTTTGTCAATTGTGACACTTCATATATTGTATATATGTTGGAGTGTGGATGCCACCATCAGTACGTGGGCCGGGCAACTAAGTCCCTTAAAGCAAGATTCCGTGAGCATAGATGTAACATTCTCAATGGTCTCTTGACACACAGTGTATCGAGACATTACCTAGAAGTACACGGAAAAAATCCAGAATGTCTGAAAATTGCGGGTCTTGAACAAGTATTACCAACTGTAAGAAAAGGGGATAGATTCCGAAGATTACGCCAATGCGAATCTTCCTGGATATTCAAATTAGGGACCCTCTCTCTGAGAGGCTTAAATGAATCATTGGACTTCTGTGATTGAAACAGCCACTCTATAAGAGGGAGCCATTTATCATACGATTAGTTAACATGGTATCACAATGTAGTCTTTCCAAGATATTGGATGTGTTATTAGTATTTTATTGTCACAAATAGGGGTACAGTCGTAAAAGATGTACTACCAGAACTATTTAGATATATGTAGTAGTACACTTATGGGTCATGTTGTGTCTTAGACGTCAATGATTTATTCGATTTTTCCCACGTAGTAATATTTATAGGTTCTATTATGGATCATTATATGGAATTAGGTGTAGGGGTAGTGCTGACCATTACAATGTAATAACCTATTTACTTTACATAAGAGAAGAGAGAGGGCTTAGATAAAAATGGCTAGAGGTGTTGAAATTGAGTAGTGGTTATTAGAGAAACTCACATCAAACACAATAGTATAATATTACAATAAGGGTGGACATACAGTGACATATGTGTTATATATATTGTAAGAGCAATAGCCCTATGGGCTATAATCATGAGAGATAACTTAACTTGGTTTTTCTTTCTCTCTTTCGTATTATATTGTGCATTTATTCACTCCTTGAGATCAGTTACAAATGATGGTATGTAGCTGTGTGTAGCATTATAGCTAATTGTTTCAGTAGAAGGACTAACTATATGCATTAGAAGAGGAGGGAGATTGATATATAAACGCAGCCAGAGGTGCCTGAATGAACAGCGTTTATTATATGAATACAAACTATTGCAATTTGGAACATTCATTAGCCGATGTATTTAGCTTAATCTTGGAATCATCGGACCGGTCCACTTTAAGACTTTGATTTCCGTGAGGGTAATTACTCCCATATATCTCTTAAATAGGAGCCAGTGGTATGGGATCATCAGCTTTGAGAAAGTCCTAGTTTCATAGGACGAAACGCGTCAGAGGAATCTACTTTCTATCCTTGAAGCACAGCGCTGTGTGAAGAGTTTAAGACTTCCAAGGTATAAGTGAGTGGTTTACCCCTTACTAAAATATATGCTACAATCGAATGGATACAATATTACTATATTGGCTCGAGAGACCAAGGGGCGTGTACCTCTACACGCATAGACGAAAGAACTTTCAAACGCTTAGGGTATTCTCTGGATCATAGATCCTATCTGAGTAAGCTCCATCGTGTTTTACCCCCCAATATCTACTGGATTAGACTGCATAACGCACCACTTTAAATTGTAGATTGAAGTCGGGTAAGTCCTATTCCACTTTATACCTGAAACGCATAGGATGATATAAGACTGTTATACGTGGCATCACTCACCTAACAACTGTATGGATTACAAGCAACATACGATGTATAGGAGCTCCAAATATCAGCTGCTGCCTATGTATAGGTGATATTTCACTATAACATCCAAATATTTGGACATATTACAACATCTCTCTCAAACATTTACCATCAATGGATATGCGATAGTGATTCGCGTCATGATTTTTTATACATATATTTTTATATTTTTTTACTTTTTACTGAACATTTTTTTATATATTTTTTTGGAATCATGCATGTATTCTCTTTTTGATTAATACCACTCTCAGATGTCCTCTGACATGTCAGTTGTGTTTATTTACCATTTGCATGCTTAGGGATTCATTCCCTTGTGTTGCTAGCATACAGATTTTGCAGGAATCTGCCCCCCTTTATAACTATATCGTGAGATGGAGACACTCATTGTTCCATGTATTAGATGGCTTGACAATTCTATGTACCATCTAGTGAAGATATATGTCTCTTCTCAGTGATATTTTTATGGTTTCTGTATTTCGTTATACTATATATTATGTGAATAAATTTTGAATGTGATTTGGTTTTAATACGGATTGTATTCCATGTGATGCACTTGAAAATATTACTATAGGTGCCCCAGCGCTTGACTTACTCTTTGCATCTTAGCATCAACCCCTCCACATTAAATTTAATTTTTTCTTCTAAAACACTGCTTGGTTTAGTCTCATTTATATCTTAAATTAATCATGAAAGATTTTAGTTAGTATTGAATCTTCACATTCAGTTGAATAAGCATAATAGGAAGCACATCATATGAAGGGTTGTACAGAGACTCAGAAAGCCTGTTTGCTTGATTGATTTGTTCCAACTCCTGAAATTCCTGCTCCTGCCCACTTACTTTCATTCATCTACAATCTCTGTGGGAACAGCAGGCAGCAAAACATGGTAGGCAAAAGCTAAAGAGGGTGCTTAAAAGTTAAAATGTAGAAGTTATTCAGTGTCGACATAAAAAGCAGGTATAGCTATGTTTGAAACAGGAACAGAAAAGTGACTAGGTAGTTACTTTCTCAGTTCTGCATGAGCCATTAATTCATGAAATGATGCAGATCTATCATACTTGAAACCATTATTTCAAAGCCAATATTTTTTGGTAAAGTATGTTTAAGGAGAATGCTGAACTTGTAATGGTTAGTGTGAAATTATTACAAACATTAAAATACAATGACTAAGATATAAATATTTGACATCAAATGCAGCTTCCATCTTAGAATTATCAAAGTGTACATTATCTTCCACCTTATCACTATAAGCGTGCTCAACACTGGTAAATGTATAACTAACTTGTTCATTTTTATTTGTGGAACTACTTTCTGGTTTATCAAGTATTGAGAATTTCCTCCAAAAGACACCATGATGCCTTTCCATATGTTGGATCAAGGTCAGTGTTCCAAGCTTTGCGAGGTTAGGTTGGTGGGGTAGGCATTTTCTTTTTTGGATGAGCCTCTTGACTGACACCTGCATCTGTGTAACGGTTTAGTCTAAATCATCCCTGCTTGGTACAAGTACGGAAGCAGTGTCTGAATATAAATTGTCTAACATGATTTAATTTTTTTGAGGCTACATCAACATAAGCTGCAAACAGATTGCTTTGCAATGCGCACAACTGATAAATGTCTACCACTCATTATATTTGTTAAAAAATTTGAAATAAGCTTTCATTGCTTCATTACCAATAGAGCTAGTACTGCTTATTGATACAATGTAATTAACAATATATCCGCTCACCTATGCCCTTTCTTGCCCATGCCAGACTTAATCTTCTCACTTGGTGGTAATTTTCATCGTCACCTGACCACCTTTGAGTATGGCCAAAAGCAACGGTTACTTCTTATCATTCCTCTGAAGATGACTATCACTTTATAGTGTATCTGTCTCATCATGCTCATTCCCAAACTGTGGAAAGTAGTCACTGGTATACAGTAAGTCTAATTTCAGATGTCCTTTTTTCAATCACTGCTAGCACATGACATATTGTCCTCAAAGTCCACAGAGGTGTGATTAAGTTGAAAATCTCTTTGTCATGATTTGATAAAAGTAATGATAGAGATTCACATGTTTAAACATAATCTGAACTGTATTTTAATATATAGTGCTAACTAAGCAGTATGTAAATTTTATTGAACTTTGCTAATTAACGTTCAATGCACATTTCATAGCCTCATTCTCCTTATTCTGGGACGTAAATCATAGTGAATATTGTGCACATCTAAATATATTCAGAAATTGATTTGTGAAATGCTGAAATTTGGCTAAAATTTCATTTGCCCATCTCTACTCATAACAAGGAAATATATATTAATGAAATGCAAACTATTTCTTCTGAATCCAAAAGTAAAAAATATTATTGTTTTATTTTCTTCTAACTTATGATAATTTGCACTAAATGCTATGTAGTTCTTTAGCTTGGGTAGTCTTCCATCTTGATTAGCCACCGTTCCTCCATTTGGCGCCACCCCAATCTCACTTACAGTTTGTGGTCCTATGTGCAACAGCTTATTGTAAAGGAACAACAGCCAAAACAATCAGCTGCTTCATACAATGTAAAACCTTTAATATGTAATACAATAATCTGGATGAGTTCAGTCAGTTATCTTGTTTTTGGTCAGACTGGCTATAAATTAAGCTTCTTTATAATTAAGGTAATTTTAGGCGATTAATGTTCCAGAGGGTGGACTGCTATTGAAGGATTAAAAATGGGGAGCTCAAAAAAAGAGTGGTTTTCATATATGGAAAACATTCTTTGTAAGTTCTGTGTTCACACGTCATTTGCAGAACTATTGACTTGACATGAGCGAACCGATCCATTTGAAAGCGAAATTCATACACTTGCAAAAAACATTTGTACATACTAGACAAGATCCAGCAAATACAAAAATGCTACAAATTAAGATCATTCACAATCAATTTTACAGAAAGTAATCAATAACACAACAGTAGTCAATAACTACCAACAGGCGCCATCACATGACAATAGCCTTATAAACATATTGCCAGTTTCCAACTCATTCTTTCTGTTTAATTAAGAGAAGAAATGTTGGTCAGAGAACTTGGCCAGTAGAATTGACCTGAAACATTCCTCATAGAATTCTCCCATCATTTTTGTTCCACCCAGATACCCACCAGGACAAAATAATTCCCATACACAGTGTAATTAAAAAAATGGGCATCATGTTTCTTCTCCATATCCCTAACCAGCCCCAGCGCTATAGAGCCTGAACTGGTTACTGCTATAATAGGTAGAACACAACTGTAGCAGCACTCGACTATAGTGAAAACCAGCACAAGCCTGGCCAGTGCAGAGCTTGTCTACCGCTAAAAGCATACCAGCTCTCAAGGAAGCTAAAAAAGCTCATGCTGAAAAGTGGAAAGGCTTTTCTCAACTCCCTGGGCTGTGGGGGTTTAGGATAAATACCAAGAGTGGAACCCATACAGTGGTAAATTTGCTATCCCAGGGGTACAAAAAACCTTGTTCACTATTTTATTAGATAAATAATTAAAAAAATTTCATTCTTGATCCACTATAGTCCAAATGGAAAAACAACCCCAAAAAATTTTCCTTAAAAAGCTCACCCACACACTACGATTGACTTTGAAGGTTACTCCGGTTCATAATCTTTTAACAGCTATCATTTGTATTAGCAGGTGGGCATTTTTTCTGGTGACTTTTCTGAACTTGACTTTTCCACTTACAAAAGGGTATTAAGAAAGGAAAAGAACAGATTTTATTTTATATTTAATAAAATATTGTACAAGGGTTTTAGTGAATAATTTATGCTTTTTCATTTGGGGCACAATTGTCCATTATACTAGTTACACTGGAGTAGCAAAGTTACATAGTACAGGAATGAATTGACAGTTGAAAGTCTCTGGTTGTAGTAGAAATAAGTCAAAGCCTAACAGATCTTAATGTATCTCTGAAATTTCACACTTCAAAACTTGTTCTGTAGCAAAACTCAATGTGTGTGAAGTGTTGCTACAAGTTCACTAATTGTATTTTGTCTTATAAATGTGTTAGTATTGTTATAAGTATAATGGAATTTGGATAAATTCAAGTAATCAGTATATATGTGCTTATTCTTTAAATAACTAATACAAGTTAATATTCTGCAGGGAAGAAAAGTCTGTTTGATTGAAGCCTAACAAAGAGGAAGATAAGGCACATTCTTCATGTTTGTCTGTACCAAGGTACCAGAAAACTAGATTAAACTAGATGTGTAGTGGACCCCTCCAGAGACAAATTCTGTGTAGAGGGGTAGTGCTAAAACATATCCATTGTTACTCAAAATCTGCCCAGCAACAGTAAAGGTATATCGAATTGTTTAAATGCATTATTTATGGTTCAGACTCTTGTTAGAATACTGCACCCATGCTTGCATGAAATAAAGAATTGAACACTTGGATCTTGTAGCTTATGTCTTTGACTTCATAATGATTGGTAAAAACTAACTATAACAGTATGGTGCCAGATATTGAGATATTATACTGTACCTTGTTTCAAGTGTGATGTAATAGTGACAAGTGATTCATTCTTCATTAAAAAAAATACCTTAATGTGTATGTGTGTAGTTGGGGAGGGAGTGAAAGTATTGTGAGATCTTGTACTTGTGGCAGAAAATTGTGTATGTTATAAAATGCTTTTTTCCCACTGAAAAAAACATGGTGGGCAAATTGCAAAAATATTGGGATACCGTACATCTTGTACATGTACATTATGTTTAGATATTTGGACACTTAACATAGAAATACCAAAACATATCATTCCACGTTGATGGGCAAGGTGGGAGGGAGAGTAGGCAAGTATGAAGAAAAGTGTCAGTCCTATAAATAATACAACTGAAAAAGTAACTGAGTAGTACAAAGTATTATTATACCTTGGTGAAATTGTAATATACTGCATATAAATTGTAATTGAAAGTTTACTGGAAAACATTTTCTAATGTACATGTGCTTCTAAATATTATACTAAACTTTATTCTAATTATGAGTGAAGTTTGGCTTTTTACCAAGTTCACAAAATGTTTATTGTTTAAACCACAATATATATTTTTATAGTGACAGTGATATATTAGAAGCAGGATGAGCACTTGCAACAATAAAATAAGAATTGGAAAACAAACAAAACAAGCTTTGTTTAAGTCAAGGAGATGCTTTAGTGGATATGACTTAAACACATAAAATTATGGACTGGCTGGAAAATGTTGGCAGATCCAATGACAATGGGACACCTGACTCCTCATCACTATCATTATTAAATATTGATACACAGGTGTCAAGGGAGGTGGTCGGTGAACTGAAGGACAAGCACAAAGCCAATTTATTATGGAACTGATTTAAACATTCTTTATTAAAATTTCCACTACAATAATCTTGTGGATTTTGCTTTTCAATCTTATTTTAAGGTGGCACACAGATTTAAATAATCAAATTCTTAAATAATAGTCAAATTCTTTTACACAGCAGCATCTGTGTAAAAAGGACATGCAAAGGTTAATCCTCAGTCACACAGCAACCCAAGCTTCATTAACAATATTAGGAAGGATGTCTATGATTGTCTCTTCCCAAGTCCTGGCAGACTCATATTCAGAAGAGCTTCTCAGCCTGCTACTACCAACATTAATAACTGCCACTCACACCTTCTATAAGCAGTTATAATAGCTATATGTGGACAAGCCATAATTTAAGGGAAATATGTTGTACAAGGCCACATGTCACTAATTTACAAAACAAAAGAAAACCAAAAACAGTATTTGGTACAACAATCTTCTTTATTTTGTCACATTGTTTCAAATTGTGATGAAAATGTAGCATCAGTGAACATAATGGTAAATTGAATTTATATTATATATACACAAACTGTCTAAACTTACAAAAATAAACTTAAATGAGCCAACAATATTAGTTATAAGTGAAACTACATTATACAACAACATTTCAAGAAATAATTACATTGCACATTTAAAATATAAGATGGAGAAATTACGATGTCCTCTTTCTCAGAAGGAACAAGTACAACTATTATCCCTCACATATGATCTATGCTCATCGCAGAAACAATAATATACTAAAAATATTGGTGACAATGAACATCATTTCTATGGGATCTAATTTTAGATATATATATACACATAAACAGTGAACAGCGGTCGATATGGGCTGGTATATGGTGGTATGCCATACTGCCACCTCTCCAACTGCCTTCACTGTAAAACTATCAAATCCCATGCACATACATTCCCATTACATTTTCCACTTCTAAATTCCCCTACCATTGCTTCCAAACTTTGACTACTGTATGTGTGTGCAATATGTGTATGTATGTATGTATGTATGTATGTATATATATATATATATATATATATATATATATATATACACACACACACACACACACAATTATGGCCAAAAGTTTTGAGAATAACACAAACATTATTTTTCACACAGTCTGCTGCCTCAGTTTTTATGGTGACAATTTGCATATACTCCAGAATGTCATGAAGAGTGATCAGATGAGCTGCAATTAATTTCAAAGTACCTCTTTGCCATGAAAATGAACGTTATCCCAAAACAACATTTCCACTGCATTTCAGCCATGCCACAAAAGGACAGGTTGACATCAGGTCAGTGATTCTCTCGCTAACACAGGTGAGAGTGTTGACGAGGAAAAAGCTGGAGATCACTCTGTCAAGCTGACTGCGTAACAATAACAGACTGGAAGCTTTAAAAGGAAGGTGGTGCCTTAAATCCTGGTTCTTCTTCTGTTAACCATTGTTATCTGCAAGGAAACACATGCAGTCATCATTACTTTGCACAAAAAAGGCTTCACAGGCAAGGATATTGCTGCTAGTAAGAATGCACTTAAATCAACCATTTATTGGATCATCAAGGACTTCAAGGAGAGAGGTTCAATATTTGTGAAGAAGGCTTCAGGGCAAACAATAATGTCCAGCAAGCGCCAGGACCGTCTCTTAAAGTTGATCCAGCTGCGGGATCGGGGCACCACCAGGGCAGAGCTTGCTCAGGAATGGCAGCAGGCAGGTGTGAGTGCATCTGCACACACAGTGAGAAAAAGACAAAGACTTTTGGAGGATGGCCTGGTGTCAAGAAGGCAGCAAAGAAGCCACTTCTCTCCTTGAGAAACATCAGGGACAGACTGATATTCTGCAAAAGGTACAGGGATTGGACTGCTGAGGACTGGGGTAAAATCATTTTCTCTGATGAATCCCCTTTCAGATTGTTTGGGGCATCTGGAAAAATGCTTGTCCGGAGAAGGAAAGGTGAGCGCTATCATCAGTCCTGTGTCATGCCAACAGTAAAGCATCTTGAGACCATTCATGTGTGGGAATGCTTTTCAGCCAAGGGAGTGGGCTCACTCACAATTTTGCCTAAGAACACAGCCATGAATAAAGTATGGTACCAAAACATTCTCCAAGAGCAACTTCTCACAACCATCCAAGAACAGTTTGGTGTTGAGCAATGCCTTTTCCAGCATGATGGAGCACCTTGCCATTAAGCAATTTTGTTAACTAAGTGGCATTTTGGGTCCGTGGCCAGGAGACTCCCCAGACCTTAATCCCATTGAAAACTTGTGGTCAATCCACAAGAGGCAGGTGGACAAACAAAAACCCACAAATTCTGACAAACTCCAAGCATTGATTAGACAAGAATGGGTGGCCACCAGTCAGTATGTGGCCCAGAAGTTGATTGACAGCATGCCAGGGTGAAATGCAGAGATCTTCAAAAAGAAGGGACAACACTGCAAATATTGACTCTTTGCATAAACTTAATGTAAATGTCAAAAAAAGTATTTGACACTTATGAAATGTTTGTAATTTTACTTCAATATACCATGGCAACATCTGACAAAAAGGTCTAAAAACATTGAAGCAGCAAACCTTGTGAAAAATAATATTTGTGTAATTCGCAAAACTTTTGGTATATATATATATATATATATATATATATATATATATATATATATATATTTATTTGTTTTGGTGTGTATATATATATATTTATTTATCAGCCAATGATCGCCGCCTCTCCTCCACTCTCATCACCTCTTCCCACTCCAGAATCCATGACTTTTGCCGTGCAGCCCCCATTCACTGGAATGACCTCCCTCGTTCCATCCGTCTCTCTCCTACTTTGTGCTCCTTCAAACGTGCACTGAAAACGCACCTCTTCCGTAAAGCCTACCAACCATCTACTTAACCACCTCACCTCCTCCACTCACTCTTCCTTCTCTCCCTTTGCCTCTTCTGGCTCCACTTGTGCCTGTTTTGTCTTCCCTCCCTTAGAATGTAAGCTCGCATGAGCAGGGCCGTCCTCCCTCCTGTCTCCTCACCTGTTCTTCTACTCCATGCTTATTGTATTAGCCTGTGTGGAGCGTTTGAAGTATTGGTTTTTTTGTTTATTGTTCTGTACTGTTTCACCCTGTATAGTCCACTGTTTGTACTGTGTACGGCGCTACGGATACCTTGTTGCGCCTAACAAATAAACGATAATAATAATTTATTTTTTTCACCAAAAGAAAAGAAAGTAGGAAGGAGAAAGCCATGTACAAAGCATAGGTAAAGGGGTAAACAGGTGACCAGAATCAGCTTTCAGTAGCCATTTTTAAATGTATCATTTTTGCACAATGCCTTTTATTTGAAGATGATAATTACTGAGTGCTTTCTTAGCACTATTGTCAACAGGTTGGCCAAGATTAGTGTCCTCAATACTAGGCTGGGACTTATACTTTCCCACACAATCAATTATCACCCGTGTGGGTGGTTTTATTTAGCTTACATATATTATAATGTTACTTACTGGAGGGCAGTAGATAATGATACCCATGATACTGTGACCTGGGTTAGGACTGGAGCATATTTTATTATCTCATGTTCCACAGCTACAGGGAGCACATATATGATTTAGATTTTCAGTCACCACCATATTATCACCACTCTGGGTATTAATGAAACCTATTACCTAAAATGTGATTACAGTCTGGGAGTTGGAGATCTAGGGGTAAATGTATCAAATAGCGATTTTTGCAAATCGCCAATATCCGGTGACTTTGCATGGTAAATTTAAAGCGGAAATAGCTTTAAAGACATTGCACTCTGGTCAAAACAGAATGCAAAGGTGAAAAGTGCCTAGTGGGCTACATGATCCAGTACATTGCAATGTTGGTCAAAGGGTTGTTGTCGTGTGCTAAATGTGTAAAGGGTAGTAGTAGGTTATCCTATGGAGGTTAAGAGGGTTAAGAGGGTGGCTGAAGAATTTTATAAGTTTGCCTGAAGAGGTGGGTTCTCAGAAAATGCATGAAGGTTTAAAGACTAGAGGAAATTCTTATGTAGAGACTGACATAGTGGCACAGCAGGGGAAGAAGGATTTGCAAGGGAAATCAATCTAGCCGCTGCTTTCAAAACAGATTGTAGGGGTGAGAGTCTGATTCGGGGAAGACCAGTAAGGAGGGAATTGCAATAGTCAATGTGGGAGATGATGAGTGCATGAATTAAAGTTTTTGCAGTGTCTTGTGTGAGATGTGTGTATTCTGGAAATGGGTATTTAGATGTATGTAACATGATTTAGATATAGAGTGAATGTGGAGAATAAACTACAGTTCTGAGTCAAGGATCACACCTAGGCAGCAAGCTTGCAGAATGGTTGTAATGGTCATGCTGTCAATAGAGATAGAAATGCCAGGTAGTTAAAATCTGTTGGTGGGTGGGAATACTATTGACTCTGTTTTTGAAAGATTCAGTTTGAGTTGGCGAGAAGACATCCAAGATGAAATGGCAGATAGATGGCCAGTAAAGTGGGCCAACATAGATGGTGAGAGTTCAGGAGAGGATAGATACATTTGGGTATCATCTGAATAAAGATGATACTGAAATCCAAAGGAACTTATTCGTTTTCTATGAGAAGTGGTATAGATAGAGAACAGTAGAGGACCTAATACTGAGCCTTATGGTATGCCAACTAATAAAAGAAGCAGAGCAGTGGTGGGTCCAGAGAAATTAACACTAAAAGAGCAAATAGATAATTAGAATGAGAACCAGGATAGGACAGTGTCTTCAAGACCTAGGGACTGCAGCATTTGTATGAAAAGAGAGTGATCAACAGTGTCAAATGCAGCAGAGACTCCCAGGGAAAATAAAAGTAATGGCCATTAGATTTAGAAGTGATCAAATCATTGACAACATTAGTCTACCCAGTCTCTGTGAATTGTTGAGAACGTAAACCTGACTGAAGAGAATCCAATAGGTTGGGTGAGGTAATAAAGCATGTGAGGCAAGTACAGGCAATTCTCTCAAGAAGCTTGGAGGGGCATGGGAGCCGAGAGATGGACCAGTAATTTGACTGAGAGTTTAGGGTAAATTTACTAAGAATTGTGTTTGGTAGCAGTTTTAAACTGCCACATATTGCCGGTGGATTAGTGCTTCTTAACACTGCATTTACTCTATGCCGGTTTGAGGATGGCAGATTGAAAACATCTAAACCGCCAGTGGTTTGGTTAAGACTGCCATCAAAACCTCCTTCAAAAAGACAGGCTTTTTATTACCTGTTTCTGATTGGCTTGATAGCTCAAACATGCTATCTTACTATTCAGAGCATAAGAGGGAAGCACCATTCACATATAAATTATGGTACAATAACTAATTTTCTTTACATTACGGGGCCAAGATTATTATGCCATTATATTATAGGGGCACTATGTAATTCCACATTGTGCATCATAAATAACTATATCCACCATTAACAATCAAATAGAATTGCCCAGTTAATATAATTATATTTTCATATTTCCCCATAAAATAATACAATAATATAATCCTGATAAAATCATGAAAAATAAAATTTGCCCTCATAAGTTAATTATAAATTAATTTTGACCCTTAACCAATAAATAATAATTGTCCCCAAATGTATAAATGTATATGTTATTGGTGCTTCCTCTTATGTTCTGAATGGACAGATAGCTCAAACACCATGCAGTTTGAGCAATCTCGTCTATCACAACCCGGTGGTGACTACCACGACAACACTTACCCCGACATATTGAGTGTGAAGCTGGGGACCCCGACATGCTGTGACTTTCGATTGTTGAAAAAAATTACTTTGAATCACTGCGGCTGTGTAAAAAGCCGGACGCGCACAATCACGTGAGTTTTAACGCCGGCAGTATTATTGTGCCTCTTAAGGGTTCAGCGGAAGGAGGCTTTGGCTGTAGAATGTAGTTAAGAAGACTTCTATAATAAACAGGCACAGCCTCTTTCCATTGATGCCTAAGCTTTGTGTGCCAAGCAGGTAGCCACCACCCTTGCAGAATAGGCACAATAATACTGCCGGCGTTTAAACCTCACGTGATTGTGCGCGGCCGGCTTCTCACACAGCCGCAGTGATTCAAAGTCATTTTTTTCAACAATCAAAATTCACAGCATGTCAGGGTCCCCAGCTTCGCACTCAATATGTCGGGGTAAGTGTTGTCGCTGGAATCAGCAGCGCACTTACGTACCCCACCCTTACAATCGCCTCTTTTGTTCTGTTTTTGTCTGGTTTTACAAATCCCAGCTCAGTAAATCCGGCTGGTTGTATGCTCACCTTTGTTAAAATCGGGATGGCGATTTGTAATGTGCTGGTTTCTAAAAATGTTAATACTTGCCTTTTAAATGGCGATTTGGCCTTTAGTAAAAATTACTGAAAACTGGTGATTTCATCAAATCGCCCCTTTAGTAAATCTAGCCCTTTGAGTCACAATTTTGTTTTTTGGACTAGGAGTAATCACTGCATGCTTGAATAATTATGTAAAGATAACAGTAGAGAGAGATATTACAGATTATTTTAGCTAGAGGTGGGATGAGAATAGGAGACCGGGATCTATTGGTTTGTGAGGGTACAGGACCAAGCAGACAGGAGGTAGAGTGGGATTATACGAAGAAAGTAGATACTTCAACTTCATTTGTGGGATCAAATGAAAGGAGAGTGTATGAGGGTGCCGGGAAGGATTGAGCTGATTACTTGTCGAGGAAGTGGATAATAGGAAGCAAGATCTTGGGCACTGATAGTAGTTGGAGGGTGTGGGGTGGGAGGGTTGAGAAGAGATTTAAATGTGTTAAAAAGGCATTTGGGGTTAGAAGCTGGAGCAAATATGAGACATTGAATGTATGTTTGTTTAGCAGAGTCCTGAGCATTTTCATAGGAGTAGTAGATAGCAGATATGTGAGGAAATCATTAGAGGTACAACATGAGAAAATTTTTGAATATTTAATTTTATGCACCACAGCTGACATCAAAGTCGACACGGAGTATGAAGAGTCGATGAAGCCACTTGATCAAGGGCTGTTGCTATGGTTGCTGAAAATGAGGTACTACCATATCAGGGGAAGAAAATGCAGAAATTGGGGAGATAAGGTGTTGATAAGAGGTGGACAACTGTTGAAAATTAATAAAGTTAACATTTCTGCAGTTACAAAAGAGACTTGGAAAAATTTGACAGAGAGGTTAAAGTACTGGAGTAGAGCTTGCAGCCAATAAGGTGAACGTCTGAGAGGGGAAACAAGTGTTAAGTAAATCAGAAACTGAGCATAGTCTAAAGAAAACCAGATCAAGGCAGTGGCCATCCGGATGGGATGTGGATTCAATCCACAGAGAGAGGTTGAGGGATAGAGTTAGAGAGAGCAGTTTGGAAGCAGAATTGGAATGTGGATTATCAATGGAGATGTTAAAATCATCCATGATGATGGTGGGGATGTCGGAAGATAAGAAGTGAGGGAACCATGCAGACAAATGTTCAAGATATGGTTGTTTTAGTAGAGGGGGGCAATAAATCACAGCAACACGCACAGAGAATGAATTTAAAATCTAAATAGCATGTACTTCTAAACATGTGAATGTGAGAGAAGACAAATTTAGTAGAACTGTGAATGTGAAATGCGGGAAGAGAAGTAGTCCAACCCCACCAGTGATGTACATAATTGCAAGGTAACCTAGCTCAGTAAATTGGGTTTTTATTTGCATAAGACAATTATAGCCATTTCAGGTCAGCATCATTGTTTGGTAAGAGGGATTCTTGATTTTTTGTTATAGCTGTGATCTACTGTATTCTGAATGAGAATACTAGTAAAGAACAGAATTTGGTTAATGTGTGAACAGACATTAAAATTATACAGTTTTCATATTGTCGTTACCATAACTACACATTTTGTAGGGACAATCTGGTATATATGGTGGGGCTATCCTAATGTAAAGCATATGTTGTTCTACATAGAAATTGTAATGACTTGTTGCTAGTCATAAATATACACAATATTATACCTACTGGGCGGCTCCCATGTATAAGACAATGAAGATCCTCAAGTACAACTTGTTTTCTCCACCCGGGATAAACAATTCCACAATGACTCTTAGTAGGTGAAGAACTAGAGCACAAACTCATAAATAAAAAATATAGATATAGTATAGTATGCCTATATTAAATTGTCCTCTATCGATAGAAATCCCAAATGATTTGCCTTGTGTGTGAAAACCGGTATCCAATTATAAGTGTGAGACACCCTTCAAACAAACAAACAAACCATGTGAGGACTGTTGACCTTTTCCCATTATGCAGTGTGCTTAATGAATGATTTCTTGATTTATGACAATGTATCCACCAAGTCAAACTTCATATATGTTCTTTTCAGCAATATGGACTCCAAATATAGATATATAAAGGAAACATAAAGATATATCTAATGCATTATTTTTATTGTTCAATGAAAAATATGGAAAAAAAAATACATTCACACTTAAAAGAAAACATGCAAAAATCATCCATATATTTGTAGGTAGGATGCCCATACCAGAAAGCCTGTAAAAGTGAGCAGGCAGGAGGGTACAACTGATAATCAACCCGGGTTCCTCGTTCCTTCAATATCTAAATTAATGGATCCTCTGGTGAGCTGGTAAATAAATATATTGCCATCTAGTCTGCACACATTTGGAGCAATATCATCATATCCATTTTTGAATATTATTATAAACTTGTATCTAGTGATTTGCCCATTCTCCATGGACAGCTTATGATGTCCAAATTCAATGGAATAAATATGAATCAAATAGATCTCTCTATTAGTAAGCTGATATTGTAGAAATTATTAACGCTTTTAAAAAAACTGATTAAATACATCAGTGACATGAGCTGAGTTATTAAATGAAATTAGTTTTTATGCAGACAGGAGATATGATGAGGTGTGTAGCCCACGGGATATGAACACTTACTCTAATATTAAAACTGTCAAAAAGAAGTCTGTGAATGTGTTAAAATTGAGCATTCCTTATCTGAAAACCTGCATATAAAAAAAACCAGTGCATTGCGAACATTTATGAACCACTCCACCATGTTTGTTCCGCTAGGACATAACTGCTATCTTTAACATATCTTGATTTCTAAAATTGTCAGTGTACAAAAAAATTTCACTTTGATTAAGGTCAGCACCAAATTATTCCAAACTGTGCAATTCAGTCACATTATTATACACTTACTTTGGTGTTAAGTATTGTTATTGCACTGCATGACTCACATTGTGTTCAGCTTCAGCTCCCTAACGCAAACCCTGGCAGGATCTTTTAGAAGTTGTTTGTACAATCAAATTATTAACAACTGCAAGTTGCCCAGATTTTGTGGCTGAATTATAACAACAAATATATGTCCAGTATCATGCTTTATGGTTCGCATATAAGAGAATTTATTTTCTCTGATGAACTCCATGGCAGTCATTACAATGGGTTAACTTGCTAATCAGCAGAGTAGATATAGGGGGGGGGGAAAGAAACACACCTGTAGGGTAGATAAAGTGAATCTTCCTTCTCTTTGGTGTCTTTAAGACATTTCCAAAACTATCCTGTGAAAAAATAAATATAAAATATGGATGAGAATATAGGGCTGCCGTGGAGTACTTCAAGGAAAATAAATTAACAGTGAATACAATTGTCTTCTTTCCTTTGTTTATTCAATGGCAGCTCTTATAAGGACAGAACAAAACAGTATAATAAAAAGAATGGGCTTAACAACAATAAAACTGATGGTGCACACCTGAACAATTTCAAAGTTGTGAAGAATTGGACATCCAGCTGCTTTACAGAAGTCTATCATTGATGCCTAAGCTTTGTGTGCCAAGCAGGTAGCCACCACCCTTGTAGAATGTGCCTTTAGAATTTAAGGCACTTATCAACCCTCTGGTAGGCATATTCAATAACATCTATAATCCATTTCACCAAAGTAAATTTGGATGGGGCACGTCATTTGTAGTAAATTTCCTCCAGAAAAAATGAAAATTTGTTCAGTCTTCATGAAACTTTTGTGGAAAGGTTCATAGCTATCGCTCTCAATAAATCCAGAGAATGTAATTGTACTTCCTTTTTATTAAGTTGGTTGTGAACAAAGAGATGGTAGAATAATTTCTTAGTTGCTATGAAACCACGAGCAGATGTAGATGCTATAAAATTTAAGACTATTCATTTGAGTATTCACTTCAGGGGAATATCTTGCAAAGGTTCAGAAGAATCCAAAATGAAGGAATCCAAAACAATGTTGAGATTCCATAGTGAGACAAAAGGTTTTTAGATCTTAGGCCTTAATTTTTTTACTGCTTGAAAAATAATTAAGAATAAGGTCTTTGAATGCCATTTCGGTGTCAAGAAGAATACTGAGTGCAGACATGGGAGCTTTCAGCGTAGAGAAATTACATTGCAGATTTGGCCTCTGATGAAATCATTAAATACAATGAAATGCATCAGAAAGTTTATTTATTATTTTAAACAGAGCTTTCATTTCCAATTCTATGTATATGGACCCTTTGGAATCTCTCTCACTACGCTCACAACAAATTAGATTTACTGCTTCATTCCTTAGCCTGTTGGATATCAGCTGATCTTTGAGAGTTAATGGCTGAGAGAGACACATACATGTTACCCTGTGTTTGGAGAGCCATATCTCTCCTGTTTGCGGTATGCGGAGCTATAGTGTCGGCAGATAAATTTCTTTTGTGGCTGCTATTCACTTGGATGTCAGTGTTTTTGGAGGATATAAACATCCGAAATATATGATGTTTACAGTTCTTCTTGGGCTTTCAGCGCTTACTAGAGGATACTCAGACTTGAACATCACATTGTTTGCAGCTCTAAACTGGGCAAGTTTTTCATACACTTTTTCATTCCTATAGTGTCATTTGCTTATAAGTCAGGACATTCAGTTAGGTATCGTGTGGCTAAGTACATTCATTACAGGATCTGCATTTGTTTTTCATCTGCTAAACGCCACTTTGATACCTTTTCTATACTGCTGGATAAATTGTGACACCTAATCAGCGCAAATAAACTGTCCCCATGTAGGATACATTAATACATCTTTTCCCAATTTAACTGCTGAACATTTTATTCTGTGTATGCCTCCTTGAGTAGCGCTTTATGTGATCTATTTAATATTTGAATGTCTGAATAGTGTACTTCTATGTATCAGTTATAGTTGGTCAAGTTATGTTGATGTCCTCTAGACATCATATTCCTTAGGGTCTTTTCAGTCTTTTATAGTGACTATATATATATATATATATGTATAATCGAACAGACCTTATGGGCGCTTCACTAAGGTGTGCAGCCGTGTACCCACCCCAGAGCTTCCACCAAAAACTCAATAATAAATACACAGTAACACACAAATGGGTACGTACACTGGCGCTACCGTCTTAGACTCACAGGGAACCTCTGAAAAGAGGACTGTATCTCCTCAATCCTCTCATCATGCGAGGTACATAATACAAGAAGAAACAAAGAAAAAACATGGCATAATAACGTACGACACTCAATAAAGTCCACCACCACTAGGGGGTATAAGGTGATCCTCAAAAATAGGTGATGTCAATGAAAACTTCCAGTAAGCACCCGTGGTTTATTCTTCAATTCTCTCCCCCTTAGGGTATATGCTTACATAACAGAAGATCAATATGCGCCTGTAGGGTTGTGCTCTGCTCCCTTAACAGTGTTGCAGTGTATGTTTTCTTTCACTCAACTCCAACATGTAGACATAAAGAGAAGAAGAAGCAAAGCAACCACAATAGTGCATTATCACAAAGCACATTTATTTTCCATAAAAACAATCTGAATGATTAGAGTCAATAGTGTGGACCCGTACCAAGTGTAAAGCATAAAAGTGCATGCGTATAAATATTCACTGCTGCAGCTCAGTTCCAATATAAACAGCACTGTCACCTGTACACACGATAACCGGGTCACCAGCTGCCGACGCGTTTCAACCCACAGTCCAGGGTCTTTCTCAAGGCATATATATATATGTATATATATATATATATTTACAAACTGTGACTGTTTTTAATAAGGTGCATTTTTATTTATTTTTTCATGAACTCATCATTTTTTGGCTATTGAGTTTCCAGTGCTGTTTATTCTTATTTGTTCAGGGGAGAGAGAAAGAGAGAGACAGACATTTATGAAAACTATTTTTAAGAAATTACAAAATCACTGGGATACTGACAGACAATAAATAATATAATAATATTTTTTTCTTGCTTGCCCAGTATATCAATAACTTTATCTGAGACACCATTGTGTGTCAATAGTGATTGTTTAATCTTCGTGCCAATAAAGAGAGGGACTCAGATGATATATAGGCCCCTGGTGTAGAAGATCTCACTGATATGGTAGAGGCCAAGGATGCTTCTTAAACAGTCTCAAAACCACTGCAATCCATGGATGGCAAGGCCAATCTGGAAGGATTGCTATTACCTCCACTGCCTCTTATCTTGATTTACCTCAGTTCAGACAATGATGGAAAAAGAAGAAAGCACATATTCTAAGCTTCATGTTCCATGGTATTGACAGAGCATCTACTCAGGGTGCCCTACTGTTCCTGTGTCGTTAGTAAAAGTGGACTACCTTGGCATTCTGAGCTGTTGTCATGAGATCTATAGCGGGAAGGCTGAATCTCTGAACTAGCAAGTGAAAAACCTCTTCAAGTAAGTTCCTTTCTCCTGGATGGATCTGGCACCTGCTGAGAAAATATGCTATGATAATGTCTTTGCCTGCTACATGAAGTGCAGAAAGGGACTTCACATTGTTTTCTACCCATGACATCACTGATGTCACTTCTGACATCATCGTCTTGGTGCCTCCTTCCTTTTTGCAGATGTGACTATTGTCCTGTTATCGGAAAAGACTTTGAGATGTTTGTGTTCTCAGAAAGACTGGAAATACTGTATTTCATGCCAAACTACTCTCATTTATAAAACATTTGTGCGCAGATGTCTTTTGTTCTTGGCCAAGTGCCTTTTACAATTTCTGTAAGCAGCTTCCCAGCTTGTGGAATTTGTCATGAGCACTCTCCACTCTGGTTCTAAATGTCATATCTTGACTTATTAACATTGGTTGCTGCCACCAGTTGAGTTTTGTAAGTTTTGAAAGACTGACTGAATGGCCTAAAGAATCTAAGCTACGGTCACATTAGGTGAGTTGATTCAGTTCAAGTTCCCCCATATAGCTACCTTGGCCATGGAGTAACCTCAATGGCAGAAGAGAACATCCCCAATAGACAGAGATGATCCTTAATTGCTTTTGAATTTGATCTCTGAATTTGGTGTGCCAAAGATTGAAACTCAACAAACCTTTCATGTGACAAACATACATTTCCTTTTTCAGTGTCTTCCAGGAAATGGAGTGGTTGAGAGGGCATACAGTTTTTTTTTGTTATGTTGACAATCCTATACTGCTGTTGTAGGAAAAGGATCACCTGTGTTTGCATGGTCTTAGCAATGTGCTTTGACTTTGCTATCATAAGAATGTCATCTAGGAAATGGCCATATAGTTATGTCACATTTTCTGAGAGCAGCCATAAGGACCACCAGTACTTTGGTGAAGGTTCTGGAAAGGGAGATGTGGAGAGGCAGAATGGTATGAAAGTGATCTAGAAGTGACAACCTTGGATAAAGGATCACAGGAATATTTTTTTCTGTTTTGTAATAGCAATGTTAAAAAAAGCGTCTTGCAAGTCTATTGAGGTTAGAAAATCTCCATTTCCCCTTTTATTGAGAATGAAGTTTACTGGTTTCATTTGAAAAGTTACACAAACTCATAAGTCCAGAATGATTCTTAAACCTCCTGACCATTTTGGTACCAGGAAGAGTTTTCAATGGAATCCAGTGACTGGCTGATTTAAGGGAATGGCAGCAATCACGCCTGCATTTATCAAATTCTGTAGTCGGTCTTTTAATGCGTGGAGCAAATTGAGTTTTGGACTTGAAGAAATGCTGTAGTTCCATTGGGGCAAATTATTATATGCCATTGCGGACTACATCTTGGATCCACTGATACCGAATGGTAAATTTACGGACCTCTGCAAATTTTGCAATTCTTCCCCCTTGTGGAATAAATGGAGGTTTGTTTCAGAAGGAGCCATTGTGTTGATTGATGCCTCCCTACTTAGCTCGAAATGGCCAAAATTATTGTTTAGAAGTGTTGGCAAACTGCCTAGAAAACTGTCTCCTGGGTCTATAAATATGAACTCCCTAAACTGTTGTTTAGAGGAAGAAAATGAAACATGCCTTGCTCTTTTATCCTGAGGGCAATGATAAGATCTACCTTCAGTAATCTTCTGAACCATTGAATTAAGTTATTGACCAAAGAGGAAAGTACCTACGTAAGGAAGCATGGCCAGACTACTTTTTTATTGCAGGTCTGCAGCATAACTTCTTGCCACTACTGCTGAACAACAGATGGGGGTTACGCTGCTTGGAGTCAGACGGTATAAATGAAAAACAATTTACTCGGAGGTTCTCCTGTCAAGTGAGATAAGACAATCCACAGTATAATAGAATATAACTATACATATACACAAGGGTTACTCAGGCGCTAAGAATCATAAAAAATGGCATATAATGATGGATCGCAGCTCCCTAAAACAGATATCCAAACTGTCAATATAACATATAAAAAAAGAAAAAAAAAAAAAAAGGGGCGCAGTTTCCAACAATATTATTTATTATTCCATTGGAATGAAATATATAGAACAAATAAAATATGAGTTAATACTCTATAGATCCAACTGCACTTCAGGCGCAGTGGAAAAACTCTTAATAACAAATGTTACACACTAATTGGCATTCTCATTCTCAGAAGTTAGATTAACTAGCAATTGAATGCATCCGGAGATGGAATTAGTAGATGTAGATATCCGCTGATCTATATTTCTATTGCCTCCGTGCAGATGTCTATACGGGCCATGAAGAGTGTATGATTGTTCAACAAAAATCATCTATTACTGCTGATACAGTTGGACTGTACGTTTATTTCATTTACACTTGGCCGTCAACTACATAGTAAGACCAGGACAGCGTCTTTTCCTTTGATTATTAGACTGCATACTTCCGCTTCATTATAGAAGATATCCACTTGTTCTAATATTGTTTCAGCGTATACTTACATGCCGATTGGGCTGCTGAATATCTGAAAAAGTTTAAGGGAATTTCTTTATGCCTACACAAAAGACTGACTGTTATTTTTCTATGGTATAAGATTCCCAGTGTCTTACTTACTGCAGCGGATATCTACATCTACTAATTCCATCTCCGGATGCATTCAATTGCTAGTTAATCTAACTTCTGAGAATGAGAATGCCAATTAGTGTGTAACATTTGTTATTAAGAGTTTTTCCACTGCGCCTGAAGTGCAGTTGGATCTATAGAGTATTAACTCATATTTTATTTGTTTTATATATTTCATTCCAATGGAATAATAAATAATATTGTTGGAAACTGCGCCCCTTTTTTTTTTCTTTTTTTAATAGAATATAACACTGTATTTAATGAAATTGACAGTAGTCTGTGTTCAAAGTGAGCTTAGTTAGCAATCACTAGTAATCCAAATAACCCGTATAATAAAAATATATAAAAAAAACCACGATAGATTAAAAACAAAACAAACAGATAACAACCGCGGCTGCAAAAAACGATGGTGTACACCAAAAAATAGTCCAGAGACAAATGGAACCTTAATTATGGATCCAAAACATCAAACGTAACCATGTGCACTAATCGATACTGAGGTCTTCGCTGTAACTGCTATGAGTATTAGCCCGTTGTTATGACCTCCTCCGTATACAAACAGTGTGTATGGCAAGAAACAAATTCTCAGTCCCCTGATTTTGTAGTGATCCACCAAAGGACCTAGTAATCCGGTTTAAGGACAATATTACTGTCTCCAGATATAGCCAGCCTCCAAAGTGCCGGCTCCACTTACGACCTAGATCCCAGGTATAATGCCGTCTTGTTTTCGGCTGGGAATCACTCGGCACAATCGGGTGGTTTGCTTGGAGCCAATTATGATAAAAGCCTTCTGTATGGACAGGCAGATAGTACTTAGATCCCCAGAGGCACTTGATGGATAATGGGAGATGTTTCGCCAATTAGATATGCCACACATAAGTAATTCAATGAAAAGCACATGCAGATCCGGATATAGAGCACACAAAACCCCGTGACGCGTTTCGTGCCCCTATAGAGCACTTTTTCAAAGCTACTAAGGGGTTTGTGGGACGTCCTTAAATAGAGGACCAGTCATATTTCCACAAGCCAATAGCATCCAGCAAGACCTCACAAATTAAATCAAAACTTTCTGCATAATTTACATGCATTTCACTATTAATCTTTTCTTCAACAGGGTATTAGCAAACAATGTGAGTGCTCTAGAGACTGAGACTACACCTATTCCAGGTTGAAGTACAATGCCTGAAGAAATATGTACTTTTTTTTTAATGGAAGAAAGATTCCTTTTGAGAGACTTGCTATAGTCAAATTATTTTTTAAAAATACGCTCCATTTAAAGATATTCTCTTCCGAAAAGGGATACATACAATTAAGTCTCTTCATTTTGGGATGGTGTGTGTCCAATTGTTGCCATTCCTTGTATACAAGATCTTTAGGTGTGCGCAACAACTCTAGAGATGTGCATGGACTCCTGTGTGTTGGTTTTAGTTCTAAAAGTTCTTTGTGTTTTGAGGAAAAATTCTGAAAGGTTTTGATTTTGGATCTGGATTTAATTAAAAATTGTGAAAAATAGGTAAAATCGTGTAATTTTGAGCTGTTTCTGCTCCCACATTACTAATTATAGCATTAACATTGCTTTACAGTCTATTTTCTAATGATCTCTGCACATCACTGTCCAAGCTATCATCAATTGGCTGGCTAAAATTAGTGACAGGCCCAAATACATGGCAGTTTAATAAAATATCCAACCCCTAGACTAGGGAACATGGCCCCATAGTCTGTCTGGGCCACTAACAGCTGTACTGTCTGTGCCCCTCTGAGGGTGGCCCTGAAAGCAAGACCTGCACTGTACATAGGGAGAGCCCAGTGCACCTCATAGTTTTAGCATGAACTGAATTTAAAAAAATTAGATAAATTAGAAAATATAGCTTAAATTTGATGGGCACAATGACATAATAGTCATGAAGAAAGACACTAGCAGCTTCTGTGTCTGACACGTTGAAAGAGCTATGGGTCAATTTCCATCCAGTAAGCTTAGTACAGTAAAGACTGTTTAGATGTTATATATCCTGTGCCACTAATCTTACATGATCATTAAGAGCCAGTGTGATAAATCTAGCAGATTTTCTACAGCTTGATGGCATCACAGATGTTTTCACAGGAGCACGATAATATGGATGAGCAAACAAAGTCTCCCTTTGGAGTGAAACCTCTGCATAACTTTTATCATCTCTAAGATAAAAAGAGATACTAAAAAAAGACTGTTTTGTTCATTGTATGCCAAACCGGAGAAAATTTATTTTAAGTCTTTTTTTTAGAAATTAAACTTGTTATCATAAGAGTTTAGAGCAAAACTGTTTATAAAGAAAACAGAGATGATAACACTTGGAAGACATGGAAGAGAGCTAGAAGAAAGAGTTGTGGTACCAATCAAAGTTACAACAGATATTTCTAACTGTGGTTTAACTGTGAGAAATATGGCAACAAACGTGTTGGGCAATCCAGAAATGGGAGTTTATTTGTTCCGACATATTGATTTAGCCTTGAATTTTGCTCATCAGATAAATAGGGTTTCAAACGTAGTGGTCCTTATTAAAGTGCTGTGTTCCAAAGTTAAGAAAATTAAGTTCTCTGGGTAGCCTTGGATCCAACACCACATTTTGACAGTCATGTATCAAACAAGGCACCATAATGAAAGGATTAATTTGATGAGCAGGTTGCAAATTCCATAATATACGTGTATGAGTATGATAGTAACTTTAATCCTGTGAAAACACCAATACAATGTCTACCAATTCCTTCAGTATAAGCAAAAAAAATTAGCCCAAAAAACTGTTAAAACATCAGGCCCTGTACACCTCTCATCCAAGTCCATTCTATCAGGAAATTCAGTCTGCAAAACCACATATTTTAACAAACCAAGCACTTCAGCAACAGCGATTGACATTTATGTGGATGAAGTGCTTGATCTGTTTGGGCCCCCACAGCAGCAAACATTTGGGTTGTTGTTGTTGAATTGGAGAATAGATAGGGATAGATAGGGATATTAACAATTTACTAATGGACATTTGGCAACATTATCATTACTACTCATTCTCACATTTTAGAATGGTTGAGAAATTTTGGAAGGAGGCTGCTCTCCAATTACAATGTCAGAACCTGAAATGTCAGACTCATATATTGCACTCATGGACAGTCCTCCCCTGCTCATCACTGTGATTAAGTGACCATTGTTTCCCCTTGAACCCAGCCAGACCAGTAAGCCCCAACACAGCAGTGGGGAGACCCACATAGCACTGGTTTCCATTAACTCCCTCATCCAGTGATTTAAACCAAATGGACTTGGGATGATGTGGGTGTTTTAGGGGCTTGGTAATTGATCTGGCAGTTTCTGTCTAGTACATAGTTTTGTTATTGTTTCAAAGACTATATCTTATTTTGTAATAAATATCTAATCTTATAGATATAAATAATATAAATATCTATCTTCTGAATTTTAACACGCTACTTTATTTCTATGTGAATAAATAAGCATTAATTATTTCATGATGCTTAGGTGGCGTTGTTTTTTTGCTATGTATGGGGAAAAATAGTCATCAGATAAATGCTTTGAAAGACAGCAATCACATCAGGAATACACAAAAGCTTAAAAATACTTCATATAAAAATAATACATCATGCTAAGCAAAACATTTGTTATTACTGGTTTGGATTTGTTGAATTGCAAATGATTCACACATTATTATGAAGCATGCAGATGTCTTTTTGTTTCTCATTTGTTACAGGTTAAAAAAAAAAAAAAAAGATGACAAGTGACAAAATAATAACTGTTGTAAGTCTCCTGTTTGAGAATGGGTTAAAATGGAAAGAGATCTTCAAACTAATAACAAGAACAAAGGAAAAATGCTTGCTTCTCTCACTATCTGTCATTATCTGTCACTATCTGTAGTCTGCACAATGGACATTCTATGTTGAGAGGAAAGGTTTTCTGTATCATAAAATTAACGTTTGAAATAAATTATTTGAAAACTGATGATTTAATAGTTGATTCAATGACTTGCACAAGAAGCCTTTTTTTGTGGCTGAAAGTTTAGACATGTTTATCTTTGTTCAGTCCAACTGTTTTGGAAAGTTCAATTATCTCTAAACTTAACATTGCATCACATTACAATAACGCATGGAAACTACTATTTTATAATACCACTGTCACACATTGGATCCGCTGCTCCCAAAGCCGGGGGAGGGGGGAGACCTGTAACCATTACAGAATACTTCTGAAACTGCCCAGTACAATTGAAAATGCACATGAATATGAATAGCAGCCAAGGCCTGATCAACCACTAGGCTGACCAGGCTGCAGCCTGGGGCGCTGGGTCCCGGGGGGCGCGACGCTCTGGGTATTTTTTATTTTTTTTTTTTCGTTTTTTTTTCTTCATTCATTTTTTTTTCGGGGTGGGGGAGGGGGGTCGCCGCAGGAAGGGGGGTCGTCACGGGGGGGCTGGAGGGCTCGACGATCAAAAGCATTGGTGGTCAGTGGTTAGCAACACACAGCCAATCGCCAGGCTGCCTGTTGCTGTGCAGCAGACAGGAAGCAGGACGTCTTCACTTCCTATCTGCTGATCTGAGGAGAGGAGCGACGCTGGCACAACTACAGGCAGGGCCTGATCAACCACTAGGCTGCAGCCTGGGGCGCTGGGTCCCGGGGGGCGCTGCACTGTGGGTATTTTTTATTTATTTTTATTTATTTATTTTTATTTATTTTTATTTTTTTTTTCCATTCATTTTTTTTTTCGGGGTGGGGGAGGGAGGGGTCGCCGCTGGGGATCGCCGCGGGGGGGATCGCCGCGAAGGGGGGCGGAGGGCTCGACGATCAAAAGCATTGGTGGTCAGTGGTTAGCAACACACAGCCAATCACCAGGCTGCCTGTTGCTGTGCAGCAGACAGGAAGCAGCACGTCTTCACTTCCTATCTGCTGATCTGAGGAGAGGAGCGACGCTGGCACAACTACAGGTAAGTGAAGGGGGGAACTGCCCTGCATATCTATAGGGAGGGGGGAGAACTGCCCTGCATATCTATAGGGAGGGGGAACTGCCCTGCATATCTATAGGAAGGGGGGGAAACTACCCTGCATATCTATAGGGAGGGGGGGGACTACCCTGCATATCTATAGGGAGGGAGAGGGGGGACTGTCATGCATATGTATAGGGAGGGAGAGGGGGACTGTCATACAAATCTATAGGGGGGGAGAGAGGTTGATATGTATGAAGGAGGGCAGAGGAGGGGGGCTGATATATGTGACTGGGGGAGTTTTGATGTGACGGGGGGGGGATAGCTAGCTAGCAGAGTGGAGGTAAGGAAAATAGCTGCAAGGGGGATGGATGCAGGGTGTGAGGTAAAGAAAATGGCTGCAGCAGGGGTTAAGGAAAATGGCTGTGCGGGGGGGGGGGTTGTGGTTAAGGAAAATGGCTGCAGGGGCTTTTTAAAAAATAGAGCAGCTTTGGGGGGCAGAATCTTATGATTGTGTGGTGGTCACATGGGTGGTCTCAGCAATCACTAGAATACTAAATATTAGTGAGATGGGGCTGGTAGAGGTTTGTATTTGATTGACAACAAATATTCAGATATTGCTTATATATGCCTGTCCAATGGGGTACTTTTAGCTGGCCATAATGGAGTGTTTTGTTTTAACTAAAGGGCCTAATCATTCAGGGTTTGCATTATAATACATTTTTGCATTTTCAAAAAAGGACGCCAACTTTCCAGAAGCCAACGAGAGGATAACAAAGTTGCAAGAGAGAAGAGCAAGGACAGGTAAGAGACAATGGCACAATCTGTCTAAATTTGAATGCTGGAGAATACACCTGAACATTCATATTCAGGAGTGTTCCTATACACCTATATATTCAGAGGAGGGGGGGGGGGGGGGGCGCTGCGGCCGTATTAGCCTAGGGCGGCCAGAACCCTTAATCAGGCCATGATAGCAGCTAATACATTTAAACATTAAAACTGGCAGCAAGCCTATGGAACATTCACCGATATCATCAAGATACATGCAATTCACAGTGCTGGGGCCATGAGTTCCATTTTTGCACTTTCTGTTTGTAATTTGTATGTTCTACTTGTGCTTGCATGGGCTTTCCTCTGTATGCTGCGATTTCATCCCACAGTACAAAAATTGATGGATTAATTGGCTTGTAACAAAATGGACTCTGGTGTTTGTGTGGAATTTAGACTATAAGCTGCAATGGGCAGGAACTGATGTGAATGTTTCAGTATTGTTCTGGGAAATGCTGTATCATATAGTGACATTATAAAGATAAAATATAATAACAATAACTTAATTGAACATGAACACCCCTAACCTGCCTCTTCAAGCCCAGGAAGATGCAAGTGTAGAATTAACTCAAGTCAAAATAAGGGTGTAAGTTGTACATATGCATAGAGAAACAAATGGTACAAATTATCTTATGTCCAACTTTAAATCGGGCCCATTATAAATTAATGTATTTTGATTGTGTGTTGACTGTTTGGATAGCAGTACAGAAAACTCCATAGAAATTTGCAAAAATAACTTATGCAACCAGGTTTATTTATGTCATGTTAGTAATCATGTTATGCAACAGACAGTGGCTAAACATTAATGCCATTAGGGAAACTTATGTATAAATATATTTAAAATAAAATTGCCTTACCTTAACATCATTTACATTCATCCTAGTGCCTTCCTTTCCAACGAATATATCATCTATGTCAACAAGAATGTATCTATCCAATGATAAACTAAGTTTCTTCCCAGACAGAAAAGAGATAGCGTCTATAAAAATTAACTTGTGCAACCAAAAATTCAAATTGTTGCCAAACAAGACTCGTTGAATCCCATCATGAAGGCCTAAGTCCTGGATAATGGTGGCATGGTGGGAAGATCTGGATAAAGAGTGCTCATGTTGTCCCAGTGTCTGCAGTCCAGATAAAATCACTGGTTGGTATGTGGAATGATTGTATTGGAAAACTGTCCAGTCTTCTCCAGGCAGAGGACCTTTCTCAACTGTTGAAGCTTTAGTTATGTGCAGAAGTGGGGAATTTGAATTTACAAAACAGTCTTTTAGAGCTACATTGTTGTAGAGAAGTAGAGGAAAACCTTTCAGTTTGGTACTTGGCAAGCTGTTTTCAGTAGCTTTGTGAAAAGCGATGATACGAACACTATATTCAACACAGTATTTTTCTAAAAGTTCTCGATTCCAAGAGTCCATTGCTACATACTTTAAAATATTTTCATATACAATAATTGCATATTTTCCCTTGCCATCTTTTGTAAGTGGAGGAATGTCTCCTTTTGCAGGTGCAATTACTATATGATGCTGAAATCTGCTTGACTCCAGAATTGCTGCAATGTCCTGTCCAAGCTGAGAGTACTGGCTCTCAACAAAGACTAACACTGTGAGATCTGTCTTGGAAGTATCGATTGACTTAGCGGTTTTCATTTCTATCGCCCTATATGGCAACAAGTTTATATCTTCAAAATCAGCTTGTGTTGCTGTTTCAATAAGTACTATTGCCTGCTTGTGGCCCGAATACAAATAGTAAGCAGAAACTACTATACTTACAAGGCAGAAAGTGGATAAGAGGATTACTAGTGTTCGGAAGCTCCTTCGCAACTTTACAATATGATTCATGTTTTTTTCCAAAATCCCAAAATGTCTCTACCCTTATTTCATATTAAATGTTTTTGTGAGTAAAACATAGAAGTGAGCTTGCACTCCTCCACAAATGCTTATGTGACCATTGCACTGCATTTACAGAAAAGGCAATCAAACAAGTTCAATCAGGGATTCATATGTATAAGGGTCTGTATAATAGACGTGTCTGGCATCCAGAATATCCTGATGGTCAAAGTAATTGTTTATCATCACCTATAAAATAAAAACATATAAACAAATTACATATTGTTGTTGATTTATTCTGAATGCTTATTATGTGCAGTATATCAATTAAGTTAAACGTGTGCTGCTGTTTTAAAATAAGATGTCTATAATAAAAGGATATCAAGATCAGATAAGAAAATGACAATATGAGTACTTTAACCTATAAATTATATATAACATTATATATAGTTAGTAAGAGTGAAAAAAAGAAAAAGAAACAGGCCGATTAAGTTCAACCTTTCATAAATTATAATTCTTCTCTACTGACACCAACTCACAGTTGGATATATTCCATGGCTCATTGAAATCCCTTTTTAGAATTTACTTTTAAATGTTCGTGATTCTTTAGATGTATATCCAATGACATTCCACAATAACATGTATTCTCATGTTGCACAGTTGCCAACATTTAAAATGTATTTGTAGAGATCCACTGTACTTGGTGATTGACTGCAAACATTTAGGCTATTTGTTTTCAAAATTACATTTCAATAAAAATAATATTTAGAATCACAATCAAATTAATGGAATTGTACTGTACAATTTAACAATACTGGGTAATAAGGATGTTTCACCAGGCAAACAATTCCAGAGTCAGGTCTTTAAATCCTGCGTCTGTTCCTGAAAAATGAGGAAAAGTTGGTAGCTATGATACTATTGTTTAAGGCTAAATACAGTGATGTTTACATTAGTTTAGATCAAACAAATTTAGGATGAGCAGAATAACTTTTTAATTTTTTTGTTATCTAAGAAGTCCCAGAAGACTGTCACAAAAAATGAACTGGCATTCTAGAGTATACTGAAACCAAATATGTGTAATTTACCCAAAGCTCGATGTAGTTATAAACCTGTGAACAAAGTACCTATTTTAATAAAAGTGCAGAGTTGCAAAAATCTTCTGGGGTTAGTGGTTAAGGGCAAATCTACATGAGTGGTTGGCCAACAAATATGTTTTTTGTGTATAGAGGGTTTGGTGCCAGATTTATTCAGTATAACAAACATTTTAGAGGAGGCTATGACAATATACAATATTGGTTAGTGTCAAGCAAACAGTGTCCAGGTATGTAACACCTGCAGCGTTACCTGGTGACCTCACGGAGCCAGTGACAGAGGCAGCTGTACCATTGGATAGATGGAGTTTAGTGGCATGGCACAAATGCACCCAACAGCAGAGAAAGGAGATCAGGTGGTGGACCAGAGTCTGTAAATACTCTTGTTTCCCCCTGTAAATGAGTAGGGATGGCCATATTGTAGCCGGGTCCCGAGAAGCCGGAGGGAGATCCAGGGATCCCTGGAAAGATCCCCGGAGATCCAGGGATCCCCGGAAAGGGGACGCAGTTTGGTGGCTCCATTAAGGTAATGTAGAGGTCACAATTATATAGTAGCCCGCGAGAGGAGCAGAGATTGCAGGGATATTCCCACCATAAGCGGTACCCCAAGAAGAGTGAAAATGGCTGCCTGGAGTTGTGCACAAGAGCCACACATTGACAAGAGGGGAACAGTCCCCAACAAGCAAGGACTCCAAGAGAGAGGAGAGCTTTCAGAGAAGAATGTTTGGAAAAGAGAGTCTGGATAAGAGGCAAGGATTGGCCTGACAAGACCCTAGGATGGGTGAGTGTGTGGGATGGAAAGCCACAGGGAGTTAAAGACCCCCTTGTAAAGTGCTCCCATTCTGTGAGGAGGAGGATCATGGCAGTGACTGCAGGGCTAATAGCAGTATATGAATTAGCTCCTATTGTTAGGGAAGGAGGTCCAACTGTAAGAGAGTCCCCTTGTAAAGTACACCCAAACAGTGAGGAGGGCGGAGACACTGCAAATAGCCAGCATGGCTATTCTGTAGAGAAAGAGTCCCTATGGAGAGAAAGAGAGGAATCCTGTGTTTGAGAGACAGTGTTATTTGGAGAGGCAGAGTTCCTGGCTACTTGCACATTTTGAGAGTTTGCTACCCAACTAAATGCACAGAAGCAGTGTTGTTCCCAAGGACATAAAGGTCCCTGGATAAAGGTATGTTATATGATGCAACTGTGTCATTACTAGCAATTAAACAAATTAAAAACAGTGCAGGTAGAGTAAAGAGATGTATTTAAAAGCTTTAACATCTACTGAAGTAATGTGTTGGAGCCATTTGGAGAAGCTGTGAGTGTAATCGTTATGATTATGTTCTGGAGGAGTATAGCTTTTTTGTGACTTTATTCCGCTGCAACTTTTAAGCTTATTGTGCATGAGGAAAAAGTATAAATAAAAATGTCCTTTTTATCTTAAGATAGAAGAAGAAGAAAGAAAAACAGGAAGGTTAAATCAATAATTAGCTTACTAATAGAACATGGATGATGGTCAATTAATTTAGATCAGGAAAAAATCCACACCAAAAGATATATGGAAAGCACTACAGACACTAAAAGAAAGACCACATTTAAATAGTAAACTGTACCTGCTGCATAAATTAGAAATCTTGACACTGGAAACACATGTTAACCCAATTCTTAACGCACTCCTAAAAATTTCACAGCAGCTGAGAGAAATTGGAGAGGAATGTAAAAATATGTACTTAGTTGTTGACTCCTGTACAGCTTTCAATGACAGAACATGAAACTTTAAATAAAGTCATTGAAGCTACACCAGAATCAGAACTCACTTTGGAGTGTGTCAAAGGCAAAGTAATTGATAAATAAAACAGCAGGAGAGAAATTAGAGCAGGAAAACAGATTGTTATAGCAGAATGAGCATTTAAAGTGGGAGAAATTAAGGAAGGAATGGTTGAATGCAGAGCATTTCAAGAAAGTCTACTCCATTTGAAAAAAAATAAGCAACACAGGAGAATGACAGTACAGTAAAATAATTTGCAAAGGCTGTTGCAAATAAAACTCCAAGGGGCATAAGAACTTTGTACATGAGTGTATTAAACATACTCAAGAAATCTGAAAATTGGTGTATAACGTCAAGGGAGACAAGTCACATGACCAGTGTCAAAAGTTTTACCAAATTAATTGTGATAAATATAGAAAACAATCTTCTGAAAAATGCATTTTTTTGGGATTTTGATGGAAGCTGTCTGATATTTCTGAATACTGTTGGCAAAAATAACAGTAGAGCTGAGGATTGACCTCACACCAAAAACAAGGCTCTCAGTTCAACTGTACCACAGAGTTCATCATCTGTTCAATTGCCTACTGATCTGAATTGTGTTTCTTGTTGCCACCTCTCTTTGACTGCCGGACCCTTTGCACCCAACTGTCAGCATCCTGGTCCTTTTCATGTCAGAGCTACAGAAAATATATTAACTTCAGCCAGCGGGCAGTAAAGTATGCTTCACCTCCCACATTGCCTTGTGCAATTTGGATCAATTGTTCCTTCCTACTCTCATTATCTACCCTGGCTAATATACATTCATCCACATATCTCACATCTCTCCATCATGCACATAACCAACTTACATGCTTTATTTCTCCTATTCACTTTCACCTCTTTTCTCCAAACGCCTCTTCTCTCTCCATCATCCTATTTCTCCCTCTCCTATATTTAAACTTCTCCTGCACTACTTTCCTCTTTGCTGTTATACACACATGAACTGATTTGATTCCTGCATCCATCACAAGCACCAGCCTACATAAACAGAAATGAACCTCACATTCACAAATCATTCTCACATGTCGCCTTTCTAACCATGCTCCTTTTATGGCTGCTGGTGATCTCATCTAACCCTGGGCACGGTATTATTCCCACTATTTGCTCATGCTACTCATTTCACTCATTCCAACTTTTAATCCACTCTGTACTTACAATTCTGCCAACCTTATACACATGACTCCACTACCCTCTCTTCCCTTCTGCTGTGCACTATGGAATGTCAGATTTGTTTTTAACAAACTTGCATCCATTCATGATCTATTCATTTCTAAATCACTCAACCCCCTTGCCATTACAGAAACATTGCTAACCTCCTCTTGCACTACAGCCCCTGCAGCTCTCTTCTGTAGGGACTCTCCGTCACACTCACAGACCCAGACGTAGGCAAGGTGGTGAAGAAGGCATTCTACTTGCTCCAAGCTACATTTGCCACGTTATACCCTCTGAACCTACTTCTCATTATCTTCCTTTGAAGTCCACACTTCTATTCTATCTTCTCCAAACTTTGTGTTGCTGTCATTTTCTCCCAGGTCCAGTTCTCCAATTCCTTGACAACTTTGCGGCCTGGCTCACTTCTTTTCTATCTTTTGACCAGTCTACTCTCATACAAGGCGATTTCAACATTCCCAGGGATAATTCCACCGTCTCTTCTGCCACTAAACTTCTTTCACTTAATTCCTTCTTTGGTCTCTCCCAGCGGACCTCAGCTCCCATCCAATGTGATGGACACTCCCTTAATGTTGTCTTCTCCTGCTACTGCTTCATCTGTAGTTTCTCCATTTTAGACTATCCACTCTCCAAACACAACCTACTTTTCTTCAGCCTCACATTCCCTCGTCTCCTCTTGTCCACCTTCAAATCCAAACGTACACAGCGACACCTATGTACTCTTAACCAAATCCACTTCTCTTTTACAGCAAAACAACTTCTTTCTCCTATTACTGTATTGTCCTGCTTAATAAGGCTGCTTCTATCTACAACAAAACACTCACTTTATTCCTAGGCAATGCAGCTTCAGCACATAGAGTCTGATGATCCAAACACTAATCATAGTACACCAAACAGACCCGTTACCTACAAAAGTACTCCCTCATTGCAAAGCACCACTGGAGGAAATCTCACATTCCTATCCTGATTTCCTCCAGTATAAAGTCATCCTTCCATCTTACAGCACTGGCCTTTTCCATTGCCAAACAAACATACTTAAAATCTATAATATCCACCCACTCTTCTAACCCACATCGCCCCTTTACCACCTTTAACTCACTTCTCTGCCCACCTGCACCTCCTCCTTTTACCACCTACTTCAAAGACAAAAATTACACCATTCAAGAAGATATTTCCTCATGCCAAATTCTACTCACTCCACCCACTCTACCCACCTTTACCTACACTCCCCTATCTATCCTTAATTCATTCTCTCCAGTAACTGAAGATAAATTATCTTCTAATCATCTCACCCTATGATCTGTCCCTTCAACACTCTTCCCCACTCCCTCTCCTTCACTGCATGCTCAACTCTAGCATACCTCTTCATTTTGTCCCTCTCCACTGGCACATTTCCATCCCTTTAAACATATGCTCATTTCAACAATTCTAAAGAAACCATCTCTCGATCCAGCCTGTCTCGCCTACTACTGACCTTTTTCTCTCTTCCTCTTTGCCTCCAAACTACTTGAGCGATAGATGTATAACTGCCTTTCTCACTTTCTCTCCTTTCACTTCATTCTCTTGTATTCAATCAGGCTTCCACCCCAAACATTCCACAGAAACTGTTCTCATAAAAGTGATCAATGATCTATTTACTTACTGCAAAGCCTAGGGGTATTTTCTCTATGCACATTCTCCTGTATCTCTAGGCTTATTTTGACAGTTTTGATCACCCTCTTCTCTTACACACCCTTCATTCCGTTGGCCTTTATGACACTGTTCTTACCTGGTTCACATCCTACCTATTGAACTGCTCCTTTGGTGTTTCTACTTCTGACACATCCTTTCCTCCACTCCCACTATCTGTTGGGGTCCCACAAGGCTTTGTTTTTAGACCTCCAGTAGCATCTCTATGCTTTTGGCACCCAAACCTATATCTCTTACCCTGACCTCTCATGTAACCAACTATCTTTCTACTACCTCCACATGGATGTCCCAATGCTACCAAAAGCTCATCTTATCTTCCCTCCTCCCAGAGCCAATTACACCACACTTTCTTCAGTCTCTAATATCTGTGAAATGATTAAGCAATGCAGGGATCTGATAGTTTCAAAGTATGCAGAAAAGTCATAGCTGAGGGATCAGCAGCCAATCAACAGTATGAACTTAACTATGAAAACAATGAAGCAAAATTCCCTAATAAAAAGTGCATTCACACATGACATGGTTGTCTGGAACAGCATCCAGAAGCAATAAATGAACAAAAACATGTCTTTTGAATTAGCTATATGCACCAGCTATATTAAAGCAAGCCTATCAAGTTGCCTAAAACAAGTCAAAACAGAGCAAATAACTCATTTGCTCTATAGTGATGTGTGCCGGTCAATGAAGAACAGGAATCACAGCTGGAAATAACATTTAGTGACTTTCATAGACAACTACTTCAGATGCACAACAATGTATTCACTGAAGCACAAAGCAGAAACATTGGAAAAGCCGAAATAGTTCACAGCAGCATCATTTAGTAAACTACAATGCATGTCTTCAGTGGTTATAAAAGGTATTCACCCCTTTTGGACTTTTCACATTTTGTTGTGTTACAACATGGAACCATGATGAATAGATTTGAATTGTATTCCCACTTATAAGCACAAAGTACTCAATGTGCCAAAAAAAATAATCCAACAATTTGTCCAAATTATGAACAAAAAACTGAAAAAAATTATTGAATTAGTATATACCATCATGCGATATCCATACTAGATTTCCTCCGAAGTAATCAACTTTCACAAGTCACATTGATAGTTTATTGGAGTCCACCTGTGTGTCAAATGATTACAGCGTAAATACACCTGTCTCTGTGACTACCACAGGTAGTTAATGCATTCCAAGCAAAGAATATGGGCCTTATTAATGTTCAGACGAAAGTCATTTTACGTGCTTTATCTTATGTGTGTATATCTTATGTGTGCATGCTCAGAAACAGACCTTACGCCAATGAATGCAATCGCATGCAATTTATGTTCAAACGCAAATGACATGACCAACTGTCTATGACTTGAAGGAAGGAACTGGTCTACGGGTGTATGAATGTAGTCAATGTGCAATAAGGGCGTGACGAGGTCATTCCAATACAGATGTGGCAGATTCAAGTCCCGAGTTTCTCTGAAGTACATTTTTTTAGCCATATCATTTTCACCAGCTACAGGGCAGGTGTAAGCGATAACTGATAATGATGACTGTCACTGTAATGTCTTTGTATTAAAACTACATGCATATGCTTGCCTTTAAATAGCAAATAACATTTTGTATTAAAGTAAGAGAATATAAAAATGCATTGTATGTACAGTAAGCATTAAGAACCTCCTTATTTAGGTATTTAATGTAAAAAACAAACAAACATTTTTTTTAAAAGAAACAACATTTTTATTAATGATTCTAGTATTAGTTGTTAATTTATTTTATAGAATATTTTTTCTGCATGTGTTTTGATGGCATTTTATATTGAGCATATGCATGGGTGTATCTTGCACTGTGTTCTGTCTGTTAACAAACAGCAAGTAGCAACCAACCATATGTTAAAAACGATATGCATAGTTTAACAAACCACATAGCAACAGGGAATGACAACTTTATGACTGAAGTGCTTGATTTGTTTGGTCACCTACAAAAGAGAAAATTTTGGTTGTTTTTTGATGAACTGGAGAATAGATACGGGTTTTAAAAATATACTAATGGGTATTTGGCTAACAGTGTTCATCTTCCTCTATGTTAACAATGTCATAACTCTCATCACTGATACAATGGGCTCCAAATTGCCTTTTTTTTCTCCCAGAATTCAAAAGCACTATCTGAGATGCTAATTTCTACATTATCATTAGAGTAATCCTCCACCATTCTACTAATACAAGGTGTTGCAGATTGAGGCATGATAGATGTGTTATATTTATTGTTATATTTGGTGTGCTGTGTTGACTCATCATCAGTGTAACTCTTAGAAAAGAGAAGTTATTTCTGGCAGTTACATGTTTAGGAGAAGCAGAAGCAGAGAACGTGTCATGTGTGGCTTGAGCCGACAGCTTGCTTACAAGGAGCTGCTTGCATTTGTGAAAGTATGTCAGTTAGAAAGAAAGATATTACAAATTTAAATCTAAGATCAAGCATGGTTGCTAAATTGTTGTGACTCTTGGGTGCTGACAAAGTGAATAAAGATCTTTATAAGGCCAACATACTTTGCAGAATCGCTAAGATTCATCTGTACATACAGCTTCTCCAGTTGCTTTTCCGGTAGTTTATTAGGGATGTCACTTGACTCACGCTGGTAGTGTTTCAACTCATTAATTTGTTATCATTTCAAATGGTTTCAGTAGCATAAAATAGAAAGGATTCTACAGTGTGCTTGAGTAATGCAACATGTCCCCCCTCTCTCTAGCTCATGGCTTGATGTGTAGGTCTTGATAGCTTGTTGCTGTTCCTCTAGTTGCTGAACCATATAAAGTGTGAAATTCCACCTTTTACTACCTCTTTTTTTTTCATGGCTGCTGCCATATTTTAAATGCAGTTGCTGAACATCAAAAATGAAATTTCATGTGCCACAGACAGTATCTCCTGCATTGACCTCATATTTTAAGAAAATTCTTCACCATCAAGTTCATTGTGTGTGCAAAGCATTGTATGTGTTGAAATTCACACCGACGTAATGTGCACACACAATGGTGGCTCCGTTATAAGCAATGAAGAATCTTGAGGAGAGTCTTAGTGGGGTGAGCCGATTTGCTATGACATTCTTGAGTTTTTCCAACAGATTGACATGGGTATCATACTTTGTGAAGCCAGAGAAACAAAAAGTAACTGCCCTGTAAATGACCTGTCATTGTGTGCTAGTACTACTATGCTGACAGGATGAGGATGATGATGATGAAGCTATCAGCATTGCTGCTGCTGATAACAAAACATCCAACTAGGGCTGTCTTAGTCATGTCTTTTGTTTGACCAGTACCACTTGTCCACATATCCGTAGTTAAGTGGATAGCCCGCACAATGGCAATTTTTATGGACTGAATTACTTTATGTTTATCCTCCCGGTACAGCTGAGGAATTGTAGTTTGGGAGAAATGGAATTGGGGTGGAATTTGGTAGCATGGACATGTGACCTTAATTAAACTGCTACAACCTGATGCATTAATTATGGAAATTGGATGCACATCCAATGCTAACATAGCTGTCATGGCTTTAGTGATTCATTGTGCAACAGGATGCTGGCAATTATACTTGGTTCCTCTTGCAAACACTTGCTTGACAGACAATTGTTTTTTAAAACTATGCTCATTCTTCTTGGTCCCTTTCTGTATAGAAGTTTCACCCCCAGCAGCAGCAGCTGCAGCATGCAAAGATGCCACTTAGAAATCAAGGATTGCATCAGGAGTCAGTTTGAATTTTGAAAACTGCATGCTGAACTACGTACTAATAATGAGGAGGTTGATGATGAAGGTGTTGATGGTGAAGATTGCAAGAGCTGTCTATCCATTTGGCTGCAAGCTGATGCAGCCAAATGGATAGACAGACTCTTCCTCCTATCCAGAACAGTTCAAACCTCTACAAGCACAGAATTGCAGCACATACCGTACCCACATGCTATCACTTTTAAAATTGCAACTGAGAACATGGGGGAGATCTATATACAGAAGATACTGATCTAAAACATGCAACATCCAACATTTTACCAGAAATTACATTTTGCCTCATGTTCAGAGTCGAATTTCGTGCGAGAAACCCCATAGTTCAGAAATGTCGAAATTCTCCAAATCCAAACTGTTCATCTTAATATTTATTGATATGCCAAAAACTTAGAAAACTGTTGGTATATTTGCCTCACTCTACATTTTGACACAGAATTTCTCCTTAAATTTTCTGTGCAAAATGTTCTTATAATTCTTGTTCTCAATTGAACTCTCCCTTATTATAGCCCAAACACACCACAATGTAAAATGACGTTATCCTGAAACAAAGCTGTGAAAAAGTCTAGTCTGCTGTTAAATTAGAGTTATTCAAAAGCCTGCTGCAAATTTGTTCATCTATAACCAGTACATACAGCTAAACATAATTATTATTGTCATGAACATAGAGAACTTACAGTTATTTATAAGGGATAAATCATAACTGCAGTGTAAATATGTTATATCAAATGAATTCATTGATAAGTTTAGCTAAAGTGTAAAATGTGAAGACAGAAAGACTGTTGTTTGTGTATATTTCATGACTCTGCACATCCCAGTGTGCGAAGATAACCATGTCACCTGTAGCAACTTCAAAGGGCTCTTGCTGTGAGATATATCCTGACACAAGTTTGTTTTTGGACTCCTGAATAGACTTGTGGGGCCGGTCACACCTGGACATCCTTACAGCTCGAGGCAGCATTTTGAAGGCCTATACAGGTGTATAGAAATATGAGCTTCAAAAGGAAAATGTCTTCATAGTTCATATTTTGGGAAATCCGAGTGCCACTCCATACTGAGGAGCAGAAATCACACCAGGGTTGTGAATGACAGGTACGGGTGGGATTTGGGAACAGCTAAAATCACATATCTTTGTAAAAGGTATGTCACATTGTGATAATTTCATTATATTTGGTATCAAAAGATGAAGAGTGTCATACAGGATTTATTAATAATAAAATTGGATCTGTGTGACGCTCCACAGAAAAGTTAGCCATAAAAAGAAAAACAAAACACAGAAACTTACCAATCCGTCGGGCGCCGGGACCCAGCAGCCTCCTCTCTCCTGCAGCTGTCACTGAATATCGACGTCAGTAACAAGCTGCAGGAGAGAGGAGGCTGCTGGGTCCCGGCGCCCGACGGATTGGTAAGTTTCTGTGGGTTTTTTTTCTTTATGGCTGGTGCCTGGCGCGGGGCAGAGTGAGAGGGATCGTGGCAGAGGAGGGGGACAGAGGATGGTGACAGCGGGGCAGAGGAGGAGAGCAGAGGATGGTGACAGCGGGGCAGAGGAGGAGAGCAGAGGATGGTGACAGCGAGGGGCAGAGGATGGTGACAGCGGGGCAGAGTAGGAGAGCAGAGGATGGTGACAGCGGGGCAGAGGATGGTGACAGCGGGGCAGAGGAGGAGAGCAGGGGATGGTGACAGCGGGGCAGAGGAGGAGAGCAGAGGATGGTGACAGCGGGGCAGAGGAGGAGAGCAGAGGATGGTGACAGCGGGGCAGAGGAGGAGAGCAGAGGATGGTGACAGCGGGGCAGAGGAGGAGGACAGAGGATGGTGACAGCGGGGCAGAGGAGGAGGACAGAGGATGGTGACAGCGGGACAGAGGAGGAGAGCAGAGGATGGTGACAGCGGGGCAGAGGAGGAGAGCAGAGGATGGTGACAGCGGGGCAGAGGATGGTGACAGCGGGGCAGAGGATGGTGACAGCGGGGCAGAGTAGGAGAGCAGAGGATGGTGACAGCGGGGCAGAGGATGGTGACAGCGGGGCAGAGGAGGAGAGCAGAGGATGGTGACAGCGGGGCAGAGGAGGAGAGCAGAGGATGGTGACAGCGGGGCAGAGGAGGAGAGCAGAGGATGGTGACAGCGGGGCAGAGGATGACAGCGGGGCAGAGGAGGAGAGCAGGGGATGGTGACAGCGGGGCAGAGGAGGAGAGCAGAGGATGGTGACAGCGGGGCAGAGGAGGAGAGCAGAGGATGGTGACAGCGGGGCAGAGGAGGAGGACAGAGGATGGTGACAGCGGGGCAGAGGAGGAGAGCAGAGGATGGTGACAGCGGGGCAGAGGATGGTGACAGCGGGGCAGAGGAGAGCAGAGGATGGTGACAGCGGGGCAGAGGAGGAGAGCAGAGGATGGTGACAGCGGGGCAAAGGATGGTGACAGCGGGGCAGAGGATGGTGACAGCGGGGCAGAGGAGAGGGACAGGGGGCAGAGGATGGGGGACAGAGAGCAGAGAAGGGGCACAGCGGGGCAGAGGAGGGGCACAGCGGGGCAGAGGAGGGGGACACAGCATGAGAGGGGCAGAGGAGGAGGACATTGAAAGAGAGAGGAGAGGAGGGGGGACAGCGTGACAGAGCAGAGGAGGGGGGACAGCGTGACAGAGGGCAGAGGGGGCAATGTGAGAGAGGGCAGTGTGTCTGGATGCAGAGGGGGCAGTGTGTCTGGATGCAGAGGGGGCAGAGTGTCTGGATGCAGAGGGGGCATTTTTGCATACAACTAAATAAGTATTTCTGTCCTGACCTAAATACTTATTACAATTTTTAGACCCAACTACTTCTAAAAGAGGACTGCTCAATAGTTATTTTGGAGGGGTGCCTTGAAAAAATTTGGAGACTCTAAGGGTGCCGCAAACTGTAAAAGTTTGGGAACCACTGGTCTAACGAATGAATCCATTAGCCTGTTAAGAATAAAATAGCTCGGCCAAGTTAACCCTTTGAATGTTAGTGTGTGATTTGTTGATACATTTGCTTAACAAGTTATGTGTGCTTGCATTTACATTTATGTAACAGTCTGAAGGTGTGAAGAGGTAGCCCTTTGCTTGCTGGTGTGGGTCCTGCTAGTCTGTCAGCAGCTAGAAGCCTTGTGTGCTAGTGTGGGACAATATATTGGGGTCCTATTGCCTGTATGCAGTAGGTGATGGCAAACCTGAGGTGTGAGCGCTGTGTTGGGCAATTCAGTAGGTCTATAACCTGTGTGATAGGTAAAAAGAGACTGCGGGCTGGAATCGTGTGACCTCAAACATACAGCAAACACCCCCATAGTCACGGCAGCTGGGAGCGTGTTCGTGACAATTATTAAAACACAGAATAAAATACGAAAATTAACATAGATAATAACAAGCATAGCACCGTGTAGTTACCTGTACATAAACAATTAGAAAATAATACTGATAATTATAAGAATTGAGCTAACACACATAATAAAAATGTCATTATCCTACACAACAATAAAAACTATTGGTCAATATTAAAATCATTGTTAAGGACTAATTGTTAATTCAGTAATATGTTATGAATCTTAAAACAGGTTTTTTTGGAATGTAATACATCTTCTGAATATCATAAATGTATCTGAATACAATAATGGGGCAAAGTTATTGATATACACTGAATGTATATATTTTAATTTATGATGCATGCACATATATTTAAATAAATTACAGGTTTGATGTATGAACTAAAAAATACTAGGGATGTGCACCGGTGACTTTTGAGGTCTCGTGTTTTGTGTTTTGGATCCGGATTTTCGTTATTTTTGGGGTTCGGATTTGTCTCGCAAAACACTTGACGAAAGGTCTCGGTTCGGATTTAAGGTTTTGGATTCGGATTTTTTTTGAAAAAAACATAAAAAGTTTAAAAATCAAGTTTTTGGGCTTATTTTCACTCCTAGGCTATTATTAACCTCAATAACATTCAATAACAAGCATTTCCACTAATTTACAGTGTATTCTGAACACCTCACATTATAGTTATTAGTCCAAAACGTTGCAACAAGGTATCTTTCTGGACTGCGTAGAGGAGTGGGTCACCACAATATATATTAAAAACCCTGAACTTTTATGATTCGCACCAATAAATGTACCTGGACTGCGTAGAGGAGTGGGTCACCACAATATATATTAAAAACCCTGAACTTTTATGATTCGCACCAATAAATGTACCTGGACTACGTAGAGGAGTGGGTCACCACAATATATATTAAAAACCCTGAACTTTTATGAATCGCACCAATAAATGTACCTGGACTGCGTAGAGGAGTGGGTCACCACAATATATATAATAAGAAAACCATCAACGTGTTTTATTCGCACCAATAAATGTACCTGGACTGCGTAGAGGAGTGGGTCACCACAATATATTAAAAACCCTGAACTTTTATGAATCGCACCAATAAATGTACCTGGACTGCGTAGAGGAGTGGGTCACCACAATATATTAAAAACCCCGAACTTTTATGAATCGCACCAATAAATGTACCTGGACTGCGTAGAGGAGTGGGTCACCACAATATATATTAAAAACCCTGAACTTTTATGATTCGCACCAATAAATGTACCTGGACTGCGTAGAGGAGTGGGTCACCACAATATATATTAAAAACCCTGAACTTTTATGATTCGCACCAATAAATGTACCTGGACTGCCTAGAGGAGTGGGCACTGGGCACCACAATAAAATATATAAAAAACCTTCAACAGGTCTGCATTACACTACACATACGGCTGCTCCTCCATCCTCTCCATCATATACATGTTGGAGTTTTAGCGTGTGACAACCTCTTGTTTTTGATAATGTCAGTGCATTTTGAATATTTTTCAATTTGCCCCACACCACTGAATGTACTTTATCTATGATACGCATCTATCTATCTTGACTGCGTAGTGTGGTGGCCCTGGTACACAATTTGGTACCGAGGCCACAATATAATTAAAAAACCCTCCACGTGTCAGAATTCCACCAAAAAAGGGTATGGACTGCGTAGTGTGGTGGCCCCGGTACACAATTTGATACCGGGGCCACAATACCTCCTCCAAACATGGTACAGACAATTCGTCATTGAGATCCCATCAAGTATGTTAAAGACAGACAGGGTCCAAGTGTTATTGATTGACTTTGTAAACCAAAAAACTGTCCCTGTTGCACATAGTCGTGCAATGAAGACTGACTTTTTCATTTAAAGGCACCATCTTTCAAGTGTAGTGTTTGTAAGTCTAAGTCATATTATACTTTTGGTAAAATTGGTTTATTTTGTTCCTCTTTATGGTAACTACTAATAGAATTAAAGTATTAAATAGAAGCGGCAGTTCCTCTTTATGGTAATTAGTAATAGAATTAAAGTATTAAATAGAATTAAAGTATGAAATAGAATTAAAGTATTAAATAGAATTAAAGTATGAAATAGAATTAAAGTATTAAATAGAATTAAAGTATTAAATAGAGTGGTATAGAGTTGTAGTGTGGTATAGATAGAGTGGTCCCCACAATATAATAATAAAACCCTCAACTGGTCTGAATTCCACCAAACAAGTATCTGGACTGCGTAGTGTGGTGGCCCCGGTACACAATTTGGTACCGAGGCCACAATATAATTAAAAAATTGGGCATCAACTGTCACCGTTGTTTAATATCTGATACACCGAAATATGGACTGCACAGTGGAGTGGCCCCGGTAGTAAATTTGGTGCCGGGGCCACAATACCTCCATCAACCCTCTAAATCCCACTCCACTGATGGCGGACACCGGGCGCACGTCTAACACCAACATTGCAGTTACAGCCGCAGTTATACGCTTTGCAATAGGGTGACTACTATCGTATTTTGTGGTCATGGCAAACGACTGTTGGACGGTCAATTGTTTTGTGAAAGACTTAGCGGTCTTACGACTTCCCCTCTGGGAAGATGACCGACTAACAGCAGCAACAGCAGCAGTGGCAGTAGTAGGCGTACCGCTGCAGGATTCCTCGGATGAATCCCGTATTGAGGAGGACTCAGTCTGGCTGCTGACTTGGGCTGCAGGACTGAATCTGATGGAGATTGTGGAGGAAGTTGACGAGGAGGGTGTTGCTGGTGTGTATCCAACTGGACCACGGGATTTAGGTGTCCCTGTACCGATGAGGGTCCTAGCCCCAGTTCCTGAACTAACCACTGAACTATGAAGGTTATTCAGGTGACGTATAAGGGAGGATGTTCCTAGGTGGGCAAGATCCTTACCCCTGCTTATTTGAGCTTTACATAAGCTACATATGGCCATACATTGGTTGTCTGGATTTGGATAAAAATAACTCCAGACCGAAGAGGTGCATTTTTTGGTCTTCTGACCAGGCATGACGATGGGCTTTTTCATCCCATGGACATCAGCTGTTTCCCCCCCTGGTGCCTCATTTACAATAACCACATCACCATCCTCATCATCAAGTTCCTCCACAGCGCCAGCTACATCATCAATAGCCTCCTCCCGAGCCACCTCTTCCCGTACAGTGATGGGAAGGTCAGGCTTGACAACCACCAACATCCTTGGACTCGCCTTGTGGATTTGTGATAATTTCTCTTTAGAAGGCAGAGTTGTTTGCTGTTTTGTTGCTGACAGCATAACTCTCTTCAATTTTTTGTAGGGGGGGGGAGGAGGAGGAGGGCTAAGATCCGTGGGTGAAGCTGAACCACTAGTCATGAACACGGGCCAGGGCCTAAGTCGTTCCTTGCCACTCCGTGTCGTAAATGGCATATTGGCAACTTTACGTTTCTCCTCAGATGATTTTAAGTTTCTCTTTTTGCTACTTTTTCTTAACTTGGGCTTTTTGGATTTTACATGCCCGGTACTACGAGATTGGGCATCGGGCTTGGAAGACGACGTTGATGGCATTTCATCGTCTATGTCATGACTAGTGGCAGCAGCTTCAGCATTAGGAGGAAGTGGGTCTTGATCTTTCCCTACTTTATCCTCCAAATTTTTGGTCTCCATTATATGTAGCACAAGATACTGCAGAATGTGTGAACTTGGTAATATTGCAGTACCAATGGACTTATACTGCTGTATTGGTTTTGCAAATTTGGTTATAATTATTATATTTTTTTTTTTTTTTAAATTTTTTATTTTTTTTTACTTTTTTTTTATTTTTTAAAAACTTGGGAATAATGGGGAAATAACTATGCCCTTAGAAGCACAGAGCACAGGACACAGCACCACTGGACTGAACAGGACACGGCACAGGACCCAGCAGCACTACGGAACTCAGCAGGACAGAGCACAGGACACAGCACCACTGGACTGATACTGCAGAATGTGTGAACTTTGTAATATTGCAGTACCAATGGACTTATACTGCTGGATTGGTTTTGCAAATTTGGTTATAATTATTATATATTTTTTTTTTTTTTTACATTTTTTATTTTTTTTAACTTTTTTTTTATTTTTTAAAAACTTGGGAATAATGGGGAAATAACTATGCCCTTAGAAGCACAGAGCACAGGACACAGCACCACTGGACTGAACAGGACACGGCACAGGACCCAGCAGCACTACGGAACTCAGCAGGACAGAGCACAGGACACAGCACCACTGGACTGATACTGCAGAATGTGTGAACTTTGTAATATTGCAGTACCAATGGACTTATACTGCTGGATTGGTTTTGCAAATTTGGTTATAATTATTATATATTTTTATTTTTTTTTAAATTTTTTATTTTTTTTTACTTTTTTTTTATTTTTTAAAAACTTGGGAATAATGGGGAAATAACTATGCCCTTAGAAGCACAGAGCACAGGACACAGCACCACTGGACTGAACAGGACACGGCACAGGACCCAGCAGCACTACGGAACTCAGCAGGACAGAGCACAGGACACAGCACCACTGGACTGATACTGCAGAATGTGTAAACTTTGTAATATTGCAGTACCACTGGACTTTTACTGCTGAATGTGTGAACTTGGTAATATTGCAGTACCAATGGGCTTATACTGCAGGATTGGTTGTGCAAATTTTGTGGTAATTAAAAAAAATTAAAGTAGTTTTTGATATTTTTTTAAAAAACTTTTTTTTATTTTTTTAAACACAGGGGAATATTGGGGAAATAACTATGCCCTTAGAAGCACAGAGCACAGGACACAGCACCACTGGACTGAACAGGACACAGCACAGGACCCAGCAGCACCACTGACCTCAGAAGGACAGAGCACAGCACACAGCACCACTGGACTGATACTGCAGAACACAGCACAGCACAGCACAGCACAGAACTAAACAGCACAGCACAGAACTAAACAGCACAGCACGAGATCTACCAGGACAGAGGACCACCTAACACACCCTCCCTCTACCCTGATCAATGCCCGAGTGAAGATGGTGGCGACTAGCGGGGAATTTATAGGATCCGAGTATCGCGAGATCCGACAATGGGATTATGAGTCAGAGCCTCAGTTTCAGATTTGAATTTGGCGCCAATACCCGGATCTGTCTCGGATCCGACTCGGATCCGCAACGTTCGGGTGGGCTCGGATTTCATAAATCCGAGTGCGCTCATCCCTAAAAAATACAGTATGTTATTATTACACACAATGAATTTACTAGATTGTAATAAAAATAATAATAATAAAAAGTTCATCCAGTCTATTCACTACCTTCCACTCTTATCTACAAATCCAATTTTCTTTCCCTATTGAATTTGTTTACAGTTGTATGCAAGCATTTGTGCATCTAATGTTTCGCTGAATCTAAAAAGAAACTAACACAACTTCTGCAGAGTAAAAATGTAATTTCTGCACATTTTAATGCACACATGCAATTTACTTGCTCAATTTAACAGATAGAAAAAGCAGAAAAACATTTAGGCACTCTTGAAGCTTATTTATTAATACCTTTTCAAGGCCTCTCTGAACTTGATTCAGTCATAGGCCTTAAATTAAGCAAGGAAAAAATAATTCTATAGCTGCATAAGTTTTCTCACCCTTCTAACTCTCAGCTGTATATATTATTTAATTCATTGGTTCCTTTTTTAGCTTCAACTTATTTACCATAACCTTACATAATTTATTTTATTACTTCATTCATACTTGTTCTGGAGAAGATTAAATCAGTGGATGCAGCAATTCATATTTGAAACAAATAAGCAGAAACAAAATTGCTAATAGCATTCCACAATTGTTCTAGTTTTAACTTTCATGGTGGACTAACGATCTAGGTGCATATATAGAGTTAGAGACATTTGTGCTCAAACATAAGCAGGAAAAGACGTATGCATAAAAAAATATTTTTCCTGTGCATATGTTCAGTCCGATGCATATGAAGATGCGTCAAGCTGTACATCACTAGCATATGGGTCAGATTTACTTCAGGATAACACAATATAATAAAGTGTCTAATACACAGGTGAGTGTCATGACAGTTACAGTGAAAATGCAACTTTTGTATTACTAATATAATTAAAAGCAAACACAAACATAAAATAAAAATTAAAATACATTAAACAACATCTGGGGTAAATGGACCAACTTGCGATTTTTGAAAATTGACAATATCCAGCGACTTTGCATGGTAAATTTAGAGCGTCAATGGCTTCAAAGGCAAATATTGCCTTTAAACTTATCATGCAAAGTCGCCGGATTTCGGCTATTTGATACATTTACCCCCTGGTATTTCCCGCCTATTGAAAGCAGCTATATGTATAGTACTGGTATTCGTCAACATCATGATTGCTTTTCATTGCACCTACTTGAAAGAGGACATATGGAAACCAGTCCTTATAAAAGATAATAAAGGATATGTACAGTTGTTGCAAACAAAGGAATGCAAGCATTGACTTAAAGTGCCACTTCTTGACTGACGTAAAAGGCAGATGCATTATTAAACTGCAATACTGTCCTGGGACTATAATTGCAAATATGATGACCAAACCATTACGGAGTAGAAATGAAGATGAATGACGCTGCAGAGAATGTGGCACCTTATTAATAAAGAATGATAACCATGATGATGATGATGACAATGACGACTCTTGTGGAATAATCCTCATACTGTTGAGACCGGGTATTAGGTACAACAGATAGAGATTATCCACAGCACCTAAAATATTAATAGTTACATATACTGTAACTGAACGTTGTACAGTAGGTAAGAATTTGTTTGCTAGTCAATATGAGCTTATGTGTCACCTGTAGTCCTAAAGTATTTGTCAGTTGACTTTGAAATAATGTTCCACTCTATCCACCATGCACATTTTCAGGTGATTTCTCTTTCTTATATCTGTGTTATGCATCACTGTTCTGTTGCTTGTTAGAAAATCAGAGGTATAACAAGGTATGTTTTAGTTAAAAAAAATAGAGTTTATTGAAGAGTTCAAAAGCAGACAGGAAATAAACAAAATCTGAGAAGGTATGGTGGTATGATCATTAGACACAAGGTAACACAGGAACCATGCAGTAATATGACTAAGGTAATGCAATATATGAAGTAGAATACTGAAGATATTTCCGGTCCAAGGTAACTCAGTCTTAAGCAAATAATAAATGTGTCTTGTAGCAAGGCTGGTGCAAATGTTCACAGAGTCCAATAATAATTGCAAAGCCCTACTGAATGGCAAACGATAATTATTGCAGACCATGTCTGGGGATCCTGAGTTGATTCGGACCAGAAGACAGGAATCAACAGAAATAATGCCAGGAAAAAAAACAAACTGAATGAAGCAACCAGGTTTCAGATGTCCAAGATAAATAGTATCACTGGCAATGAGTGCATGGCAAGCCAGAATTTAAATTATGATGTGTTGAAATAAATTCATAGAGAAAGGCACAACAGAACTGAAGCTCAGAACGAATTGAAAGCAGAAATACAGGTAACAGTTCTTCAGATCGAGACACACCTGTGAATGGCACAAATCTGAGTGCTCACTGAATGCTAGACAAGTTTAAACCTATCACTGTTTGGATCTGTTACAGGCAAGTCATGTAGCTTTGTTTATATTTTTATACTGATTTCAGTTATTGTTTCCAATGTGTGTCCATCTGATTGTAAGCTTGTCTCTCTGTCTGTATATATTACCCAGCATTGTTTTGTTAATGTTTGTTCCCAATTGTAAAGTGCTACGAAATTTGTTGGTGCTATATAATTAAATGTTGATGATGATGATGATAAAGACATGAACTAACAGCAGTATTTTAACAAAATGTAAAGATAGCAATTGGTGCAAATTAGAGTTTTAGGCTTAAAGGGCCTGAGTCATGAAGGAGAGCAAAGCATAACATAGGAGTAACTTTGTACCTGTTAAAAACCATGTTACATTGGAGGGGGAGGTAAATTTAAAATGTGAGGCCAGATTTATAGTTAGGATAGTGCATGTCCTATATCAACTTTATTTTTCAGTGTAAAAATAAAGCTATCAAGTATTTGTGTACTACGTGAAAAAAAAGCCAGTATTTAACTTTTGTGCAAAATAATCAATTAATTTGCACCCCTTGCATTGTAACATGGTTTGTCCTGGATAAAATGTACTACTTTTTTTTGCCTTACTTTCCCTAATGACTCAGGCCCAAAGTATTTAAGAGGACAAAAAAAAAATCCCTGGACCATCTACTTAGACATAAGTGTATTTACTATCAGAGTAGAAATATGGAACTGGTAGTCAAGCTTATCCTAAGGTGAATAATAACAAATAAAAGCATTAAAATATAAGAATTAATTAATGACTACATTTAACAGATATAACTAAAAATATTTTTTTTTATTTTTTTGCTCCAATTATTTGTGCCAATAAATGAACGTAAATGGAAAAATAATAAAAAAAATGTTTCTGCTTATTATGTAATATGTAACTGTGTGTAGTCACTTTTTAATTTCATATTGCTTTGTAAAATAGAATGGTCAGCCCACAAGACTAGCTGCATATCAAATCCTTTGTATAAAAGACACTTTAAATTCACACCACTTTTGGGTTTTAGGTCTAAAAAGCTTATATTAACAATTGGTATGGATTTGACTTGTGCCTGACCATACTTCTTAAATAAGTATACATCTATGTTTAGAACATATGGCCTTTTTTATTTTATGTAAATTGGAGTAGTGAAGTGACTTTATTCTGATTGCGTTAGCTGTTAAAGGTTTATTAGACCACAGATATGTATACAATATAATAAATCTGACTGTATTTTAGTGTCAGTTACACATGTTATAGAGTTAAATAAATACATTAACAACTTATCTCTCCTCCTTCTGGTTACCCATTAGTTTGTCCCTAAAGTACTGTTCCTCGAACATGACATTTAGCCTTTCAGATTGCCACTACCAAAAAGAGAATTATAGAAAAATTGGAAAATTGCCAAATAGACAGCATAAAAAAAGGTCTCAATTCTATCTACGATCACACATTAGCAAAAGTTGTACTCACAACTAAGGATGGATACACACTACAGAATTTTCCGACCAATGTCTTATCTAAACGATTTTATCTATGACTGAATTTCGGATTGGACGGTAGATTACACATTATACACAATTTAAACGATTTTTGCCCAAATAACCGTCCGGCCACCTATTTCTGTCAGGCATAATGTCTCAAAAATTGTAGTTACATAGACACTGAAACAATATTTGGGCTCCCTGCAGTGAAATGCCTAATAAATGTAAATAAAGGGATTAACATCAGCGGGAAAAAACTCCCACAAACTCAGATTCAGAAAAAAGAAATATACGTCATCACCAGTCATTCTATAACACATCTTGTTATAGTGTACGTTCATTAACAAATGCACATTTACGATTGATTTTAATATAATGTACACATTTGAACAACAACAAGCTGGTGGTGTTTTGTTACTCGCTATGGCAAGTGCAGACCCAGAGGGAAAGGGGAAAGAATTAGACCTGTTGGGCCAAAGAGTGGTTCTAGACGAGAGACTCATTTTCTCATATGCCCCTGCTACAGGAGATATGGGACAACAACCCTGAAGAGTTCAGAAATTTCCTAAGGATGAATGAACCCACATTCCAGGAGCTGCTCCAACTTGTCACCTCCCTCGTCCAGAAGGAGGACACCCATTAAGGAGACTCATATCCGCAGAGCAGAGACTTGTTGCTACCCTGAGATTGTTGGCCACTTGAAAAACACTGACTGATCTCAAATACAGCACAGCAATTTCACCTCAAACTCTGGATTGGATCATACCTGAGACTTGTGATGCTATCATACAAGTTCTGCGCGGACAATACATGAAGGTTGATAAAAGAAATAGTCTGTTTTTTAAAATTATTTTTTTTATTAAAATAGAAACTAAGCATATCAACATATAAACCACACAAACAAAATATGCAGTACAAAAACTGTAGAGATTTATAAGCACTGCTTTTTACCTACATGCTGTCGGAATATGAAACCCATCTCTGCCCATCAGAGATGGGTTTAAGATGGGAAAGCTGAATGGATATTTATGAAAATTGATGGCAAACATTGATTTGGGTTTACAGAGGTATGAGACACATCTTTGGTGTGCAGACCAGAGATGGGTAGAAGAATGGAAAGCAAAAAGAATATTTTAACTTATATAGGGCACACAAAAACCTATAAAAATGATGGGCTCCTTGTATACTGTATCATACTTGTGCTACCCATAGGTGTAGAAGTTCTGTAGGCTGACGGGGTACCAGATTGTCCTCCCATGATGGGCTGTTGCATGTAGAGTGGTAATGCTGAAAGGTATATGATTGGGCCAGCTTGAAATGTCCTTGCTCCAGAGTTTGGGGGCATTGTATTAATACAATGTCTTGTGAGAGATCCCCCTTGTTGAGCTACAAATTATGTTATACACCAAACGTTCCATCTCTATTTTCATTTCTCTACTTGTTTTTCTCATTTTGCTTGCAAGAATTGCTCCTAGCAGATCAAATTTGTCTTGTTGTTGTAACATCAATTGGGTTGCAGACTCTACTCTATCATCTCTGGTGCATAACTTTGGTCAAGATTTTTGTTTCTCCTCCTGTCACTTTAATCCCTGTGTGTCTGTGTGGGTAGATCTGTTATGTACTGTATGCCTATTGTCAACTGGCTGGCATGCATTGGTGTGTCCTGTTGCTCTACTACATCAGAGATAGCGGCTTCAGATACAACAGCAGGCTGTGTAATGAAAAAAAGAATGTAAACTAGTTAGTATAACATTACATACATGTATCAATGTAACTTTTAACAATCTTTATCTTTCCGTTTCCTGCAACAGCTAAGCAATGGCAAGTTGTTGCAGAAGACATTGAAAGTCTTTGGAATTTACCAAACCGTGGTGGTGCCATTGATGTTAGAATTATGCCACTCTCAAAAAGTCCATACTATTACTAACACTACAAAGGATTCTTCAGCATTATTCTGATGGCCATAGTGGATGCTAACTATAAATTCCTATTTGTGGACATCAGAAAAATAAGATGTCAGATGGTGGGGCATTAGAGTAGTTGCACAAAAAAAGGAGATAGGACAGAGGTTATGTACCGGGGCACTCAAGGATAGTTGGTTAGAATAAATCTAAATAAAATATAAATTTTTTATTGGTATACATTAAAACAAACTCAACCTAGCAAGGTAAAGCTACGCGAAATATTAAAAAAGAACAAAGACAGTGATTTAAAAGTTGCAAATCAACTGCAACAATCGCTCTGTGATCAATATTAAGGACTGATAGATCATATAATAGAAAATGTATGAATCAGAGGGCAAATATTTGGGCAGAACTAATAATGCTAGTAGTGACTGAAATGTCCCCTATAGGTTATAATATAATCAATAACATGAACGGGAAAATCTCCTTTATAACACCTATAGGAACATAATGCACTTGTTCAAGTATAGTAAGATGGAAATCTCATATGTTAAAATAGAAATATATGTGAGATTAGTAGGTGAGTGCTGCAGTAAATCACACTCACTGGCTAGATAACAGAATGGTAACGCTGTAAACCAAATTACTGTACTCTGCCTCTAAAGATAGACCCTATTAACAGTGTGATATAATGGTCTTGACTGTTAACAGACTGAGTCTGATAGAACAAGGGAATCACCCATGGACACTGTAATTAGTGAAACAGATACTGGTAGTCTATCAGATTGCTAATATATCTTGTAAGCCCTCTGATCCTAAATAAGTAGAAGCGCTAATCGCTATTATATCTCAGGAACCCCACACATGATTAGTCTCAATTGTATTGTGATAAGTCTGTGAGGATCAAACAATAAAGAGCGCTATCTACATAATAAGATCACACAGAGCGAACGCCAACGCGCGTTTCGCTTAATTAGCTTTCTCAAGGCAAAAGAGCAAACTCCTTTCCATGCCAAACTTAAAAACAATGATTATCACTTGCCAACACAAACTAACACGAAATATGGACTAAATTTTGTATTTGTAGCTGATGAAGCATTGCACTACACACCAATGAATTAAAACCTTATTCAATCAGTCAACAGAAAGGAGGATCTTTAATTGTAGATTGTCAAGAGCTAGGCGCTTTGTGGATTTTTTTTTTTTAGTATTTTGAGCAACAGGTCTAGAATTTTTCATTCTGCTCTAAATCTATGCCTAGACAAGCTTGACATAGTGGTGATGGCTTGTTGTGTCCTATACAACTTCCTTAGGCATAAAAGCACCAGTGTGCGCAGTACACTTAGCAATATAAAGAGCACTGTTGAAGTAGTGTAAGCTGTAGGATTGACACCACTGAAGGTGAGAAATGCCAGTCACATGGCAAAATTAAACAGGGAGACCTATTTACAATATTTTAATGGTGAGGGTGTTGTACCGTGGCAGAGTAAAATTGTATAATGTATGGGCAGTCACATTATATTCTTGTAAACTGTATTGGGAGGTATATGTATGTAAATATTTTACGCATTTACAATGTTGTATGTTTCACTTACTGTTTTACTTGCTGGTATGTCACCCATTTGTACCAGTTCAGGTGTGGAATACACATATATTAGCAGATTTACAAACACACCACAAAACAAATAAATATTCCAGTGCAAAACAAAACAAAAAAAATAAAATCATTTTTTACATACACACCCCTAAATGAAAACTGCAGAAAGTCTTGTGCTATAAAGCACGTAACTTGCTGTAATAGCGAGGAAATCAGGTTTAAACAGTTACGGTATCCGCTTATATGCTATGGCAAGTTCAGGGCAAATTATTTATGACACATCTGCAAACACAAGATTACTATACATGAATAAATGCTCACCCACAATGCTCCATGCCTGTAGCTGCTGGGGTTGGTCCATACCAACTGCAAACGCCCATGTCTGCATATATAAATTTATAGGAGGAGCCACTCTGGCGCCGACGGTACTAGAGAAGATGGCGGATGAGCAGCCGGAGAGACTTCACAGAAGTGATGGATGAGTTGAAGGGGATGGAGAAGAAAGAATGCAATTGGCGGACATTAAAAGAGCAAAGCCAATGAGCCCAAGAGAGATGGAGATAATCATGAGAAAAAAGAACAAAATTCCAAATCCAAAAACGGTTGTTGGAATTACAAATAAAGAACAAAAGAGGCTTATGAGAATCCGAAAGAGCATTAAAAAAAAGTGAGTATTAAAAGGGATTATTAAAAACGTTTAAAACTAGTTAGTAAACGGTACTAATAGTTAATAACAATTAGTATGAGTAGTAGAAGTTTGACATCTATTTACAGAAAGAAAAATGGACAATGAATTATGCTGTGTAGCTAGTAAAAAATTTAAAATGGAAGATGGTCTTGCGACTGTAAAACCAGAAGTCACAGAGGTAGGAATTAGAGAAATATAATAGGCACCTACAGGTAATTAAAAAATGTAAGAAAATGTAAAGTGCACCGTTATATTAAAAAAAATGACGTCTATATTTCAGTTGGTATGAACCAGCATGGTAGCGTGCCTGGCCAGACCCAAGAGGGACAATAGCATAAACAGATTTCAAGCAGTGTCCAAGGAGAGCAAATGGTAGTAGTCTCTGGTAAAAATGGTGTTGTGTTCCGTTTCTTCATCAAACATAATTAAAATACTTATCCTTTCTTCATATAGATACCATCGTCATATCTGACAAAAGCTCACAAGGAGGGAAGGATGCTACATGCATTAATATTTATAATACTTCAAGTGATGGGAAAGGCGTGGTCGAGAAGATAGAAAAACTGAACAAATATTATAAAGAATTGAAAGCAAACATTAGTGATATTAAGAAAAAGTTCCACAAACAGGAGAAAAATTACCTGGAAGTGTTTCTATATATATATATATATATATATATATATGAGAGAGTAATGTTAGAATGCAGTAGCCATGTTAAAGATTAGTGGATTACGAAGTTCTGCAAATTCTATTTTTTTTTTAAATCCATATCAGTTGATATTGTTTAAAAATAAATGCTATTGACAACAACCTTGCAGTTTTATTTAGTGCACTTGCAAGAAAGATAGACTTTAAATACAGAAAAAACAATTAACATGTTCAATAAGCATCTATGGTCTGTGGAAGTCACAAACGGTGGATGCAGGACAAAAATTATCCAAGGTGACATATGCAATACACATCTATGCAATACACAGCTCTGTTTGTTTGGTCCAGACAGGATGGATCAATCAACACATACATTAATTCATTTTTATTTTTTATTCTAGTTTTATAAATAATTAGTAAATACACATAAATATAAGAATATTATTGCAGTGTATTTTATAAAATATATAATAATAGAAAATCAAATAGATGGACACATGTTGCATCAAGAAATAAATGGTACTTTAATGAAAATATGTATTTTCACATGTGGTAAGAATACATGTTTTATACACTTGCATATAGGACCAAATAAATGTCATATGGAGCGTGTAAAACAGTTCTAATATTGCTTCTCCAAAAAAAGCACATTTTTCCCATTTGACAGATGTTATGACGCAGCAACATGTAGGAGAGGTAGAGACAACATCAGACATTTAAATATACTTGCCTAGAAAGGAGTCACTGCTTGAGGAACTATAGGCAGTTGGTCGAGTAATTGGTTGTAATTAACTACACATTGTAGGATAGGGAGGCTGTTGGAACAAGATTTATAGTGCTTCTGAATAATCACATGAAACGACGATCGATACTTTGGAATGACTGTCGTTCACTGTATACACACTAATGCAATATTAGACCAAAGGTTGTTTATTGGTTGCTTGGCCCAATAATTGACTGAAACACCTGTAGTGTGTATCCCGCCTAAGGTGGCTGGTAGTTTATAACACAAACAAATCAACCAAGTTGCTCTATTCTCAATCATCTGTGTCGACTTTCCTCTCAAAATCAGCAGCACCTCCAAAATTAAATTTGAGCTCACAGGATCTTAATGTAAATCATAATGTGGTGCTGGGTGGGGCAGATACTTCAAGTCAGCTTTTTTTGTTGGTCAGCTAGTACAGAGACACGGACTAAGAATTTTGTATATATAATTTCAGAGACTTAACTATTTATTAATGTATCCTACTACAACCCTATTGGGGCAACTTTTCTTCTCTTCTCATGTTCATGATTTGCATGATGCACCTTGAAAGCCTTGTACTTCGCTGGGCACTGTATATATAAACAGTAAGCATGTACAAGATTCATCGGAGGGGATTCTATTCTGATCAAAGCGAGGACTCGCTGTTTCATCAATGCTGAATGTCACCAGAGTAATTCAATTTCGCAAATTAATAGAGCTTAATTATGATCATTTTTGCCCACACCTCCACTTCACTCAGAACTGAATGTATCCCATGGTGTGTGTGTGCTCCTTTCCTCAACAGATTTATTTTGACAGCTGTTGGCTGGAGGTTACTTGGGTGATGACCCATCACTGATAAAGCTGAACACTGTTGTACATGAAAGCCCAATACTGCTGCTGTTTTTACAAATAAAAAAAAATACCCACACACCCCCTCCATGACCAAATTTATATCTCAGCTAAATTCTTTGGTGGTACTCTTCTTGCTTCCAGCTTTTAAATCCACAGGGGGGGAAAAACACCATATTCTCCTAGAGGAGTTGTGCCATGGTCATTCTAAATTAATACAGAGCGGGTTCTTTCAGATTGATCCGAGTGTGGGAAAGCTGCTCTGTATTGTTTAGCAGTGTTGAGACTCCTCATAACAGCAATGACTTACATTTATAATAAGTAGTTAATTCATAGAATGAAGAAGTGCAGGGAGCTAAAATGCTTGGTGATGTAAGATATTGTTACCAGAGGGTACCACATTCCGGTGGAACATTAACATTTTCCTTTTAAACAATACAATTCATAGTATAATACAGTAAAGTCATTTCTATATCACACTTATCGCACCTTGATCATATTTAATGAACAGTTCTCAAATTCTGTTACTATATATCAGCATACACTCGGGTTACACTTCTGGGCTCACCAACACACATTAAAATCTTATTAATGTAAATGAAGGGGTCCAAAATTGTCAGTATTTATTCATTCATTCGTGCTTTGCTATCTGATAATTATTATCCAGCACTCTGATCATTGAGTAATAGTTTACAAGTGGCTTTTTCTCATAATCATACACACGAAAACTCTGGTGAAGGAAAGACAAAGTAGCCTGTTTATGAAGCCTTAAATCATGTGGAAACACATTATTTATGTAAAATTAAAATATTTAACATTAGCCTAAAGCAGGATATATCACAAATATCTCCTGCTTTAGGCAAAATACAGCATAATACCACAGTCCCAATTCAGTCTATTGCAGTCAATTTGTCCAGACTGTGGTCTGGGCCAATTAATCAAGCTCCAAAAAGTTTAACTTTACCTGCTCTATCCTATGGGCACCTTCGGATCCCTCCATGACTGGCCTCGTGCTCTTGTTAAAGAAGCAGAGCAGAGCAGTAAGTGACATGATGTCATCCCTGGCTCAGACTCATCGGATGCGCTGTCCTGGCATGATTTTTTTTGAAAAATGTGTCCAAAACTTTATCCCTTATTGCTGCAAAAAGCTGCGATAAGGAATGAAAATTAACATGGCAATTTGGCAGTGGATCATAAATAGAGACAGAGGTAAGATTGAATCCGGATAAAAGGAAACACAATTAAGAGTAAAGTAATGCAGTTGTTGCTTGTGAGAATCAAAGTTACTCCATCTCTGAGTGTTAAATGTGTGACTTAACCTTCTTAGTATTCTTATTCATTATACACATAAACAGTTTACTAAACTTTCACATCAGAAGTGTATTTAAATTAGACATTAACAAAATTAAGCTCCTCTAGTTAACCCTAAAAAAATTGAAACCAACATTACAAGGACATGAGAACGATGCTAGGTTTAATATGGATTCTGTTACAGGAGCCTCTGTCACCGCTCAGACCATTAAACTTTGAAATGAGAGCGGTGTCAGTGCTAATAGTAGCGCCCCTTTAGCCTCAAAACACCAACCTGCCCCTCTGTGGCTAGAAAATAGGGCTAACTGCTCTAGCTCAGATATAAAAATATCTTAGCGAGAGAAGTCAGTCATATTTGTACTCTCATGTGAAACCACTGATTACTCCCATCACATACCTCTATCCGACATGTGCAACGCTATGAAATACTCATGTGATGAGACCAGGCACCTTTGGGGAAATATCAAGCCAACCCTGTCTGTCAATCAATGGACCAATTGTGCTACATCGACCCACCACGTTTATTAAATGCTGCCCGGTGACTGGGTCCAGCGGTGTGCTGGTTACCAAAGAGGGAGGGGGAGGCAGCCCACAGGAATCATGGAAGAGCTGGGGACCCTGTGACATTACTAAGGAGTGTAAAGGGTTAAGAACAGAAGGTTCAGGGCTATATCTAAGATCAGAATGTGGGATCTGACATTTTACTGACCATAGTCCCAGCACTTTCCAAACCAGACTTGATGGCAGGGTTGTTCCTGGGGGCTGCTTCTGTGGTCATGGCCTGCCCATACTCCTGTTACCACCTATATTGCACCCACTACCAATGAAAATGGATGATGGCCTGGGGGAGTTACCCAGAAAGGGAACAAGAATCGGGGGATTTTGGGGATGAACAAGAAAGGGAGAGGCAGAGGGGAGAAGTGGTTGTTATTGGGGAATTTTGGAGAGAGAGAGCTTGGTCTAATGTGGAGTAGTCGTACTTTATTAGGGCTAGAGGAGATCATTTAAACCAGGAACCTGCTCAACCAGATTGGGTGCTGAACCTCTAGGACTGATTTGTCATCACTTCATTGGGAGACACTGCCGATTCTGGGGAATTGGTGAGCATACATCAGTAGGGAGACCCAGAGTTCCACCAAGCTGGTGGAGAGTTGGCAGAGTTTCCCTGATCAGCAAGACACACAGACCCTCCTATCAGAGCAGAACCCCTGGCCCTCCTGAACTGCCAACTATGGACTTTGTTGCTGGAAGTTTGTGGCTGCTTGGGGCCTTGTTGGGGATTTTTACCAACACTTGGTTAAATTTGGTGTGGGAACACATTTCTCTTTGGGAAGCACTGTTGTATTTTCTTTGTGTGTACACTTTGTTTAAATAAATATGTTATTATCTCTTTCTTGCTTCCTCTATGTGATCCATGAACCTAGAGGGCCGGTAACCTAGAAAACTATGGTTCCAACACTGGTGTCCTCACATCCCTTATCTTTAAAATGGGGAATATTTTACCAAATTTAAAAAAAAAGAAAACATTTCTCAAAAATCTCTCCTCTCAAATGCACTACACTGTCACTATAGCTTCCTAATAAAACAAACCCATACTCATAATACACGCTGTACCTTAAATTACGCTCTCCCAATAAAAGGGAATAACTTGGACTTTTTGCAAAACAGGAAGTGGAAACAAACGGAAATACTTTCAATTTTAGATTATTCCTAATTTGTCATTTTTTTTATTCTTTTTTGCAGAAATTTTGGTATGCGGTACCCATAGACAGTTCTTCATTGGTATGTCAAATGGCAGCTTAACAGCTGTAATACTTTTTAAAATGTAGCTCCTCAAACATCATGCCTCTCCCTCACATAATTAACATGACAGAATGAGATTTATTAGACTCAACTTTAATATACGAGCACAGCTGTGCCCTTATAATTAGTGATGTACGCAAACACCATATTTTGGTTCTATAACCATCTTTGTGCCTTTGTTTAGGAAATGGATTTCATTAAAATGTGTGATAAACAGGTAAAATCATTTCATTTTTAGTGGTTTTTGTTCCTACATTAGTAATAATATTATTAACATACATTTATAGTCTATTTTCAAATGACTACCTCACAACTGTTCATATTTTTGACAATATTAGCTGAAATCTGCAGCAAGATGTATGACTAAAAATAAACAGCATAAACATATGGCAGTTTAAAAAAAAATGATCCCTATGAAACATAGTACACAGCAGTGGCAGATAGGATGTCAGTTTAATAAACTAAAGGGCACCTTTCAAACATACATGTAGAGCACTGGCTGGTAGGATGTTGTTTTTAGACAAGATGCTAGACCAAGCTGGGCCTCACCAAGAAGTAAATTGTTTTGATAAAATTGTCCATTTTATTCTCAATGTTAGATAGCATGTACAGCCCATTGTAGAGAGGAAGATCTGTAGCAGTAATAAAAGCTAATTAGACGAATAGCTTTGGCATCAACATTTTAGAAAAGAAAAAAGACAAAGGTGGACTGCACCCAGGAGTGAAATGGTGTTCGAAAAACCACCAATTTCTAATTCCCAACATTAGACAGCATGTGTGACACATTGAGAGGCAGTAATAAAGGCTCATAATTTGGATAACAGTATCAAGTCACATTTTAGACAAGATACACAAAGGTGAGCAATGCCTATAATGTTAAATAGTGCAAGATGGCCACCCATCCACCGTTATGTTGTATATTAAAAAGGGCATGAATAGTTTAATAAACAAATCATTTGAGTGACAAGGAATACAACTTTTGTGACTGAAGTGCTTGATTTGTTTGGTACTCAACAAAAGAAAACATATTGGTTGTTGTTCATTGCACAATAGAATAGACAGAGATTTTAACAATTTATTAATGGACTTTAGGTCAACAGTGGTCATCTTCCTCAATGTTGACAATATGTCATCACTGATGTCAGTATATGATCATCATCACACAATATTAGTTCTTCCAACTGAATTCCAGTGTTAGAGATTCTGTTTGTAATTGGCAGCAAAAATAGTGCTCCTCATACAGTTTGCAGTTCATTTTGATAAACAACAGTTTTTCTACATTTCTGGGAAGTAGCCTCCTATGACCATTGCTCACAATGTTCCCAACTGTACTAAACACTCTTTTAGAGTACAAACAAGAGGGTGGAAGTTTAAGTATACCATCACTAGTTATACAAAAAGCTCAAATTTGCCTTTTTTTCCTCCCAGAATTCAAAGTCTGAAATGCTAATTTGTACATTATCATTAAAGTATTTCTCCACCATCCTACGAATACAAAGTGTATCAGATGGAGACGTGCTAGCGCTGTTAATATATTTGGGCATTTCTTTTAAGCCCGATCAGATGAAATTTTATTCATCTTTCACAGTGGTGCTCTGTGTTGACTGACACTTATATTTTTAGGGAAAGCTGAAGCAGAGGATGTGTCATGTGTGACTTGAGCCGATAGCTTGATCACAAAGAGCTGTTTGCATCTGAAGACTTGTGTCAGTTGGAAAGAAATACATTACTTATGATTTAAGCTTAGGATCAAGAATGGTTGGAAAAATGTAGTGATCCAATTTCAAGATGCTGCAAACCCTTGGAACTTGGCAAAGAGAAGAAAGCACCAACATACTTAGCAGAATCACTTACTTTTATGTCCTCCTCCAGCTTCTCTAGCCACTTTTCTAAATGTTTGATTAGGGGTATGGCTGGACTTGGCTGGCACTGTCTTAACACATTTCATTTATTTCAAATGGTTTGAGTTTCTTGCATAAAACCGAAAGGATTCTCCAGTGTGCTTAAGTATGGTAATATGAAGCCCCTCCCCACATCCTCTCCCTATCTCATGGCTTGATGTGTAGATCTTGATGGCTTGTTATTGATCCTTCAGTTGGTGAAGCATATAAAAGTGTAGAGTTTTACCTTATTGCTTCAGTTGTGGGCATGGCAGATTTTTTTGCAGCGTCTGCAAGGTTCTGCATGCGGTTTCTTAATGACGCCAATACCCAGGCATTTTACTGGCCACAGACATCATCTTCTGCACTGACATCTCATTTTTTAAGAAATTCTGAACCATAGAGTTTATTGTGTTCAAAGCATGGTACATGTTGAAATTCACACAGTTGCAATGCACACACAATGTTCACTCTGTTACTGGCAATGAGGAATCCAGAGTAGAGTGTTAGCATGATGAGAATTTTTGTTATGACATTCCTGAGTGTTTCAAACAGATTCACACTGGTATGTTTATTAGTGTAGCCAGCAACACAAAGTGGAGCTTGCCTGTGAATGACCAGGCATTGAGTGCGAGACCTTCTATGATGAAAGAATGAAGAGCAATAATAATGCTACAGGAACTACAGGAAATGCTGCTGATGAAGGTAATCCACCTACCCAGTGGGCTGTCATGGTCATGTAGTCTTATCTTTGACCAGTACCGCTTGTCCACATATCCGTATTTAAGTGGATAGTCGGCATAATGGCATTTTCTATAGACTGAATGACTTTCTATTTAACTTTCCGATACAGCTAAGGAATTGCTGTTTGGGAGAAATGGAATTGAGATGGAATTTAGTATCATGGACAAATGTCTTCAACTAATCTGCTAAAACCTGATGTATCGATGATGTAAATTCATGCAATGCTAACATAGAGGTAAAGGCATTTGTTATCTGCTGCACAACAGGATGCTGGCTGTCATGCTTGGTTCCTCTTAAAAATGATTCTTCCAAAGACAAAAGTTGTTGAAAACTATATTTAGTCTTCTTGGTCCGCATCTGTATAGAACTTTCACCCCAAGCACCAACAGCCTTAGCGCACAAGGATTCTTCTTGGAAATCATGAATTGCATTAGGAGAGTCAGTTTGCATTTGCAAATTGGATGCTGGACTACATACTAATAATGGGGAGGTTGACAATGAAGGTGTTGACAGTGAAGATTGCATGAAGTATCTATAAATTCTGATGGTACCTGATGCTGATCTTGCTTTTGATAATTAACTTTAATACACTCACTGCAAATGATGTAACAAGGAGGAGGTGCATAGTTGGTTAATGTTCCTGCCTCTACTAATTGTGGCACCAAGAATGCTACAGATGCATTGGAAAATTTTGTTTGGGTTGGGATAAAAGCATTTCCACCCGCAAGAGGTGAAATTTTCTGTCTTTTGCCCAGGCATGATAATGCGCATATCATGGCCATGAGGTGGTTTTACTTACTTCGACACACTCAGCATCATCCTCAATATCTTGTTTAAGTACAACACATTCATCATTGTCAGATCTACAATTAACCGTCTTATCCTGTTGCACATGAGCAACTTCCAAAGTAGCATCCTCAATGGTTATATCATCATCATTACTGCTCATCTTCACATTTCCAAATGGTTGATACATTTTGGTAGGAGGGTGCTCAGAATGAGAAGGTGGTGCATGTGAAGTTATAGAAGATGCATGACTGTTGGGCACTCGCTTTTGCAATAGAAATTCTAGTACATGTAGAAGCAGTAGCAAGACCACTACTAGCAAAAATTGCACATAGTCTGAGCCTTTTCGTACCACTGCGGGTGATATATGGAATACTATTTTAATTTTTTTTGAGAAATCTCACTTTAACTTTTCCCTTAATCCTTACATCAAGAGCTAATGTTTTCTTTCAGATTGACAAACAGTGTTAGAATTTGGAGCAGCCTTACTCCATATGACCTTTTTTACTAGAAGAAATTTAAAAAGTACTACTACTGCCAGTACTAGTACTGGGATGCTCCTGATATGTAGACTGATTCATGATTGATAAGAGGAGTAATGCTACGTGAAGTTTGATCTATTTGTAGCTGTCAACACACCAGGTACAAGCCCAATGAGATAGGGAAAGGGGGGACTGTCACCTTACAATTCTACAGACTATGCTCCACAACATCAATAACATTTATACAATTGGTTCTTAACAAAATAATTATCAGGCATTTTTGGGAGGTGTACTGCTCAGAGTGAAAGAGCACCCTGTATTTTCACCCATTTACTAATACAGAGGTCAATGCTCTTGCTCCTTACACAACTGCTTTCACAGTCAAACACTTGGATTTAAAAAAAATGTTTTTTATACGCACACATACACACACACACACACACACACACTGTCATGTTAATGAAGCTTGAATCACCACTGACTAGTATTGACACTAAACAGGGAGGCGTGGAGTCTAACGCAACCCCGGTGTTCACCAGGGACCCCTGCAAGGAGATATGGAGTTGGCTGCGTTAGGGGTGCAGGTCGCAGTTCTCTGAGTTAGTCACCAGTGCAATGGAATAGTGAACAGGAATGGTCGAACAATCCGGGTCAAAGCCAAATGATAACGCAGTACACAGGGAGAATCCAGGAGGAGAGACTAGCCAAATGTCAGGATCAAAGTGGATAATGAGGTACCAAACGATAAGCAAGGGAGTAGTCGAAGAACAAGCCAGGGGTCAGAGCCAGACAGTAGAAAACAGGAACAGGTAGCAGACAACAGGACCGCAAGAGCTGATGCACCAACACTCTGGCAAAAGACATAGTTTGGAGGAGCCTTATATAAAGTGAAGTGGCCCTTAACTTCAGAGGTCAGATACAGCTTACCGCCGACAGAATGAATGAAGATTGTCCCGTTGCTTAGAAACAAGATGCCGCCTCCCTGCACATGAGTGCGCAGAGTAGCCACCCGGGATCCGGAAGAGCGTCCCGTTGCTAGACAGCGAGATGCAGCAGTGGTGGAGGATAGACGTCCCATTTACTATTTCAGATATTAGTGGCCCTCACACAATGGTCTTCAGATTGAAACACTTATTTGAAAAGCAAGAGAAAACATTTTTGTCCACTGCTAATTAGTTTATCAATAACTATTAATACCACTAGTCACTGATTGATCTGTTACTTGTGCAGTAAAATCACAGCTATTTCAATACATATTGATTGCCTCTTACAAGCCATTTTATGAACATACAATTGCAGCAAATGACCTCTTCACATGTAATCAATTCTAAAATAACAGCTAAGAATATGAGGGAGGGCTACATATAGAAGATCTCAATCAAAAACTTGCATGATGCGCCATTTTCCCAGAAACTATGTCTTGTCTCGGTACAGATACCAATTTGGTACTAGAAACTTATGACCGTTCAACTCAATACCAAAAAACTTGGTTCCGTCAGATTTCTCTCAATCCGAACAACTTATCTCAAATAATAAGTAAATATCATATTGGAGATAAAAGATCTAAATATTTTTTTATAGTTGTTTATTTCCCATTTAGCACAGAAATACCATACCAAAACAAATTTCTTCCTAAAAGTGAGCAGGTACCATAAACAAATGAGACATTGTGATGAGTAATCACTTAGGGAATTAAGACAATCAACAATAGTATTTTTTTAAGAGCAAATCTACAAAAGCAAAAAACTATTTTATAGAGCAGCAACATTTGTAAATATAAAGTCCATCAAGAAAGAAAAGCATTAACTAATGCACTTACAAATGTAAAGTTCTTAAAGATCTGTCAACACTTAAGATATCAAGATGTGCAAACTTCATGCAGGTTACACAAAAATTAGGCTGTACATATAATAATTAGAGATGTTCACTGATCCCTCTGTTCTGATTTTGGTTTTGTATCTGGATTAACTTCGTGTTTTGGTTTTGGCAAACCGCCCTTGCGTGTTTTGGTTATGGTTTTGGATCCTTTTTTTTTCTGAAATACCTGGTTTTTTTTGCTAAAAATCACATAATTTTAATCTCCCCCCCCCTACATTATTATTAACATCAATAACACTAATTTAAAGTCATTTGCAGTCAATTTTGGTCAACTCACAGGTCACAATATTATTTTCAAGTTGGAATACGCTGCATTGAACAGAGATTTAAACCAATCTATAGACGCAATTGAGGAGGCGTACTTAAATTAAAATGTGATCCCGGATTAAGCTTGTACAAGAGAGATACACTGCACTTCAGAAGAATAATACAGAGGAGGCCCTGAGGCAGGATAATAAATATGTCCTATTTAAAGAACAGCTAAGAGACCTGAGAAAATGGTTGGGTGTATAACTGGCCCCTGCAGACTAAGCTTTGGAAGATGAATACGAGGAGATCGCCGTTACCCTGAGCACATGTCCGGTACAGTGAAACTGAGAATGAATCATGAAATCAGTTATGGTTCATTTGATTGCTCCACCTGTTCCTTGGATAACTGTGGTAATTCTACAGCTAATACATGGCGACGAGCACTGAACCCCACTGAACCCCTTCGGGATGCATACTTTTATCAGACCCAGACCAATACAGGGCACCAAACAATGCACTAAAAAGAGCCATTGAAATTCACAACAAAAAGCAAGTTCATCACTGAGCTTCGAATCAGCCCCAATTCACAAATAAATATAATATAGTTAGGTACCTTTTACTTGAAGTGCAGATTACAAACACTTTGTGCAATACTGATGAAAGAGTGGCAAAGTGGAAGGTTTGAGTAATACATATACATGTCTATTTAGACATCCATGCTTACATTACTTCTGCAAGAACGTTGTTCTTTGTTAATAAAACTATTTTCCTTATACCAATCAAAAAAATTAAAAATAATCCTCCACCATTCTTTGGATGTTGATAGTAGGATCAAGTGGAGTTACAGCAGAGGTGTCACTACTTTTGGTCAATTCTTTTACAGTAGACAAGATCAGATGTCAAAATGTTGTGTCGAGTCATCTGCATCATCATTTTTTTTGCTAAGCACACAACAGTATATAGCACATGTAGGTAACATTGGCACACAGCAGTAGCTGAAAGGAAAAGTGGTGCACCCCTATGTTGGATCTTAATAAGGACATGCACACTTTAACAAAGCAAGCACTTCAGGTTTGTTTGGGGCCCCCACAAAACAAGCTAACAATGGGCTTAAGGCACCTAAGGTAACAGTGCTGTTAATGAACTCTACTGTGGCAAGATATTTTTGTCATCATCAGCCTCATCCTCACCCTCATCAGTTTGTACATCATCCTCACACTTTATTAATTTATCACCGCTGGAATCCACCAATACAGAAGTAACAGTATTTTGATGTAATTGGCGGGAAAGGCCTTCCTCGTGGAAATTTAATTTTTATGAACATCATCTTTTCCACATTCTAAAGAAGTAGCCTCCTACGTCGATCGCTGACAAGGTTCCCGGCTGTGCTGAAAACTCTTTCGAGTACACACGGGAGGGTGGGAAGCTTAGGCAGTGCAAAGCGAGTTGATACATGGGTCTCCAAATTTCCTTTTTTTCGTCCCAGTATGTAAAGGGACTATCTAAAGTGTCTATTTCTATGCTGTTGCTAAAATAATCCTCCATCATCCTTTGAATGTTGATCAGGTGGAGTTACAGCAGAGGTGTCATGTTTTTTGGTCAATTCTTTTAGACCAGACTAGATGTCAAAATATTATGTCACCTGCATCATCCCTGGGTCTCTTGGGAAAGCTAAGTTTTTTCCTAGCAGAAGTTGAGTGAGAAACTGAAGGAGGAGCCGTAGTCCTGTCACGGAACACTTGAGCTGCGATCTTGTTCACCAAGAGCTATTTGCATCTCTTCAGATCTGGGTCAGTTGGAAACAAAGAGAAGACATAGCTCTTAAACCTAGGATCAAGCACGGTCGCCAAAATGTAGTGATCCGATTTCAAAATGTTGATAACTCTTGGATCCTGGCAAAGCGAATAAAGTACTTGATCTACAAGTCCGACATACTTGGCATAATTGCTTTGTTTTATCTTCTCCTTCAGTTTCTCAAGCTGCTTTTCAAAATGTCTAATTGAGGGAATAACTTAGCTCAAGCTAGCAGTGTCTGAACTCACTTCACAGGTGAATAATTCGAATGGCTTCAGCACCTTGCACAACACGGAAAATACTTTCCACTGCGCTTGACTAAAATACATCCCCCCTCCTTTCCCAATGTCATGGCTTGTGGATTAAGCGTGGATAGCTTTTCGCTTTTCCTCCATCCTCAGAAGCATATACAGGGTGGAATTTTAGCTTGGTACCACCTCTTGCTTCAGTTGGTGGCAGGGCAAATTAAATTGCCCTCGTAGCTGCTGCAATTTCGTACATGCTGTTGCCGAATGCCGGAAATGTCCAGATATTTTAAAGGCCACAGACAGTATCTCCTGCACATCCCTGTCGTTTTTTTAAAAGTTCTGCACCACCAAGTTTATTGTGTGAGCAATACAGGGACTGTGAGGGAATTCACCCAGCTGCAATGCTCTCACAATATTGGTGGCGTTATCAGAAATGATATATCCTAAGGAGTGTCCAAGCGGGATAAGCCATGTTGGAATGACATTCCTTAGTTATTGTAACAGATTGTCAGCTGTATGCCTCTTAGTGAATCCGGTGATAAACAGAGTAGCCTGCCTCTGACAAATGTTACGTACTTGGGTACATGCTGCTGCTATTCCTGCTGCTGAAGGGAATGACCAACCCAGTGGGCTGTCACAGTCATATAATATTTAGTTTGCCCAGTTCCACTATGAGGAATAGCTTTTTCAGTGAAATGGTGTCGTGATGGAATTTGGTAATGGGGACACAAGAACTCAAGTAACTGTCTAAAGCTGTAGCCAGCTGTAACCAGCTGCATTAATAGTGGATACTGGATGCAGATCTAATACTAGCATGGTCACCATGGAGTTTGTGATCCGCTTTGCAACTCAGTGACAGATTTCATACTTGCTTCCGCTTGCAACAATTGTTCAACAATCAATTGTTGAAAACTACTAGTAGTCTTCTTCTTGGTCTGCTTCTGGGATAAAGATCCACCCCAGCATCAGCAGCAGTGGGACTAATGCTCAAGAATTCTTTTGAGGGATCCAGGATAGTGGAGGAGTCATCTAGCCTTAGCAACTTGGATGCAGGACTAACTCCGATCACTACTGAGGATATTGATGAGGACGGTGTTGTGGGTGTAGATTGAAGGTGTCGGGATCTAGCTGAGAGAAGGGACCTAGCTGATGCTGGACTACTTGTTGTTAGTTTTTTAGCATAAGTTTCCGATTTTCCCAACAGCTTGCCATGAACTCGCTTCAAGTGGCATAACATGGACGAGGTTACTAGATGGTTAAGGTCCCTACTTCTTCTGACTGTGGCTTTACAAATGCTACAAATGGCTAGACAACTGTTGTCAGGATTTGAGTAAAAATAATTCCACACATAAGAGGTGAATTTTTTGGTCTTATGCCCAGGCATGACAATGACCTTCTTCTTATCACATGCAAGAACTGCTTGCACTGGTGCAGGACTTACACAAATAACATCATCCTCATCAACATCCTCAAAAGCGCCCTCGTTAGCTACAAAAGTATCCCCCTCATCTTGTTGCGATTCCAAAGTGACATCCTCAATTTGTGTATCACCGGCTACACTTGGGCTGTTCATGCACACATCTGCAGAAATGCTGAAAGGGGCCGTCTTTATGGGTACACTATCAGAAAGGTCAAGTTTAACATAGCACTCATTGATAGACTCTCCTCGGGGATTTGTGTTATTTTCCTCTAATGCCTTACTGTTTTTTTCAAGCTCGGCTTTTACACGCAAAAGTAGTTGGGCACCACTTTTTGAGTCAGAATGACAATGTCTTGCTTGGTCATGACTGACCTTACAAGAAGATGCCTCAGTGACATTTGCAGAACTAGCACTCAGAGAAAGGTTGAATGCCTCATTCTTTCCTTGCCACTGCGTGTATAGACTGGTCTGTTGGCAAAAAAAAAATTCTGCAGATAACTTTGCCTTGATTACAGGTCTTTTTTTCTTTACCAATGTAAAAGGTGTTTTTTTACATTTTTGTTTCCCTGACTTAAAAACACTATGTACTTTAACATAGGCTTTAGCAGATGACGTAGAGGGATTATTATCATCATGACTGATGCAAGCAGCTGCTTGCTACTCCTGATCATCTGTGTACTGCTGTGAATCCATTTTGATAACACAGTACAATGTGACTACAGGATAAGAACAACAATGCCAGCCCTATTATTTCTATTTCATCAATGACAATTAGCAATGGAGCAATGGAGCTCTCCTGAATGTCACTAGAGACTTTGAAGAACACTGCTACTCCTCCTCTTTCTTTTCTACCTATGACACTGCCCATCTGCACTAGAGACTGCCAAGAACTATGCTACCCCTTCTGTGTCCTCTGTGAAATGGCGCTGAATCGCCATGGAGGGCAGTACTTATAGAATCCAAAACGTGTGAGCACGACAATGTAACAATGACGTTTTGCCTTGATTTCAATTCCGAGGGCAAGCGAAAGTACCGAGCCAGAATCATCGAAGTTCGGGAGTGCTTGGTTCTCGAGGAAGCAAGCCTGAGCATCTCCAATAATACTGAAAATCTATTGACCGCAACATGTAGTTTGTTTCAGTTCACAATATAGTTATTTTATAAAAAAAGCTTTTCAATCGTGCCTTACAGACCCTAAAAAACGGGATCCTAAAAGAAACATTCACAAGACAGCCCCAAGTCAAAACATAAAAACCCAGAAAGCTGCGTGGACACAAGTATGAGATATCTCTGTTTAGAGCAAACAAAATCATAAATAACGCTTGGAAAAGTTACTCCCAAACAAGTAATGCAATACAGCACTAAATAAAATATTGGTGCTATATAAAAAAGGCATGCTATGTATGCTTCATGGCGTTTTTATCAAAGGAGCAATTATAATAAAATGATTAATAAAACTAGTAGATTTTGACATGAGCTTGTCTGGAATGCACATACGCATTTCCATGCATTATTTTAATTTTACATTTTGTGAACAACAGCCATTTGTCTTGTTTCCTAGTATACAAACACAAATGATTAATTGCAGCATCATAGAAGAAACAAGTAATTCTCATAATGAGGCACTTTATTTAATTCCTCCCAATGAGAACCCACTTACAATGATGACTATTCCACAAGAACAATGAACAAGCATTTGGAGTGTTAGAAGTACCAAAATACAGATGCCTTCATTTATTTATTGTGCCATTCACCTGGTTCGATTTTGCAATTTATTTGTGTGAAAATTATATTTCCATCTTTTGTTCCCACAGCAACTGTAGTCTCTGTTTGAGAAAGCAGATGAGATAGCACCTTGTGTAATCAGTGTTTATTTCATTAGTTTAATTGCTGCTTGTTACTTTTTTTTTGCAAGTATAACAATCTTTTCTTAATTTTACTTAATGCATTAATATAAATAATATACATATGTTTTATTTTTAATTAAGGGCATCTTATGTCTTTATGTATGACTAATAGTTCTGCAAGAAGCTACCAATACTGGGAAGGTACGCTGTTTTGTGTCATTTAATCACAAGAGGGCAGTGTTTTCTTGTTTTGTTTTTGTCAACATTTTATAATATCCTAACAAAAACAAATGGATTTGCAACTATGCCAGGATGACAAAGGTCACAACAATCAAAAGCAGTAGGTAAAACACCCTCTCCAAGAGTTCAGTTTCAAAGCAATATAAATTAGTTGCAAAATAAAAGTCTTGCTGGAGCAGATTTAATAAAATAAAAGACAATGTGAAAGGAAGGTACATAATGTATAAATTGTAAAACTAACAACACAAAAAGGAGTTATATTTTGTATCCATGTTTCAATTTCTTCTGGTCCAGGAACATTTCATTCACAGGGTGAAAATGAAGTTATTTTTATTGCTGTAATAAAGCAGGAACAGAATCCAACAACTGTGTTGAACTTTATTATTTGATTTATTATGATTCCAGTTGAAAAACATGGAAAGCTTAAATTTGTATAATACTTACAATAATTTATCATGTTCCTAAGAACATGCACAAACAATTTGGCTCCTGATGGTAATGTTTTGGCTCATGAAATATATAATAAGGCCAATAAATGGAACACAGTCAATTGAGTTCAATTATTGCTTCACCTCCAAATGGTTTCTCTTTGGAAGCAACAAATCATATGTGTAGCCCAAAAACGTCTGTGTCCCTTTCATGTCTTGGCTCCATAATTTAAATCTTAAAGGACTCATTCTTGCTTCCAAGACTCTTTAGTTCCTAAATTAAGCATAAATTTAAGCAGCATCTAATGTATTGTGAAATATGGTATATTTAGCATTGTGTGCATGTGATGAGTTTTCAGTAATTTCCTTCTATGGCCAATGCTCCTCTGAAAAACAGAGTACAATTTCAGGAGTTTGTCAAATACAGCTCTGCTCATAGAATTTTCAAATAAATTATAATGGAATTTTGCAGAATGGCCAAGCAAAAGGGTAATTCAAATACTGTACCTTTGTTGCACAACTCGATTCAATGTTAATGTTGTAGCAATATCGCCTATGTCTATGGATAAGAGCAGGTAGATTTTCATTTATGAAATTATCACCATTTTCTATATATTTTCTTAAATTTCTGATCTGAATGTCTTTTTAAATTGCTTTCCTGTTCATTTTATGTGAATCTTTATTTCTGCTGAATGCTCAAGATCACATGCCTGCCAGCGTAAATAAATTAAAATCCAAGATCATTTTTAATTGCTGGCTTTGTACAGAGAGAAAATGATGGAGGTTGGGACTATAGAGCTCTGAAATAAATGGATAGGGAGAAATGCAGAGGAAAATGTCCTAGTCAGGCAAAAAGGTTAAATCTTGGCCTGGACATACAGTATTTCAACATTAATGAATAATAATGCTCTGCACAAAAGGGAAATATTTTGTAACGACTCCGGTACTTGTTCAATTAGAGTAAAACTCATAATCTCACTAGAGTTGCCAAATTATTGCCTGCAAATAAAGTGGATTACACCCTAAATGTAACCAAGTAAAATGTTCAACTACAATTTATCACCGTCTTCATACTATCTTCAGTTTTCTAATTTTCCTATTAAAACTTCCCTACTTCAAGCTCGTAGATTTATTGGAATTCATGAGGGAAAACCAAGGGCCTTCTTAAATTGAAGTCCTGAGACCATGTATTATATCAATCATAAAATTGGAGGACAGTTATAGGGCTCTTACAGGCTTTTGGTGACCCCACAGTACAATGTTGTTTCCTTGACAACAGATGTCTTGTTCTAAGCAGATGATTACATAGTTGATGTTATTTACTAAATTAATGCTCCTCAATGGACGTGCAAGACATGGAGAACAACATCTAACAATAAATAGTAATGATTAAACATCTAACCATATGTTATTTTCTTAATTTCAATAATGGCAAAAAATTAGACAAGTTTTTTATTTGATGACATGTAACAAAGGTGGATATCAAAATAGTTTTGCCATGATTTTAGGATGTGAAAATGCTTCATAGTTGTGGAAAAATCAATTTCTAGATTACAATTAAAATCGAGTTTTAGAAATGAGGGAGAGATAAGAAAATACAAAGTGAGTAGTAAAATAGTAAAATGTTAAAATTGTATTAAAGTGGAAATAAAGATGACAAAACGACGGTGGGGGGGTGGGGAGAGAAAAGCAGAGGGTGAGAGAAATGAAATTTAGGAGAAGTCTAATTAAACAAATAGAAAAAGAGGAAACAAAGCATCCTAAAACTAAAAACATGAGAACTGCAGTCAAAGTCTTTGGTAAATCTGTATACTATATGCATGGCTTCAGGCAAAAAAGTTTATTGCCGTCAGTGGGGAATTTTACAGAATGTCACTGCACAGCAGAATGGAAAGCATAGACTATGTTCCTTCAGAGACAAAAATGCTATATTTAGAATGAATTCAAATACATGGCCTCATTAAGATTATTCATAACTGAATCCAACATACTAATATAAGCAGTATCTAAAAGTAGGAAAAGTTTCCCAAGCATGCTTGCGAGTGAAATGTCATTTGAAAGAGTTAACAAGGATACTATAATTTGTACCAATGTAAGTAGGGTACAGCTTGTATTAACCAGAGCCTCTAATGTGAACTAGTCTAAATGTCAACTGCCAAAGAATATTCATTCTCCCACAAGACTGTATTTTGATTTACATAGTATATGCATAATAGACATGATTAGTTTAGAAACTGTGCAAAGGCTAAAATTCTAATACCACTGCAATTTTTTTTAAATTAAAAGGATGATGGTTGTAATATGATAATATGGTATGTTAATATTCATAATCAGTAGAAGTAACTGTGCACAGTATGCAGTCTGTGTACTATGCCAAACCTCCTGAAATCAGAGTATTGTACACACTTATTACTTCTGTACTCTCCTTAGAATACTTTGTTGTTTACTCACACCCTTTCTACCCTTTTCCTTATTTAGACCACACCCACTTCAGTCATTTACCACTTCGATAACATTCAAATAACCACACTAAAGTTCCCAATATCATAATGGTATATATCAGTGATGGGCAACCTGACACAAGGGCCCCATGTGTGGCCATCTAATTTTGCTTAAAACAACCTTCAGAGCTAGATTTACTAAACTGCGGGTTTGAAAAAGTGGGGATGTTGCCTATAGCAACCAATCAGATTCTAGCTTTCATTTATTTAGTACCTTCTACAAAATGACAGCTAGAATCTGATTGGTTGCCATAGGCAACATCTCCACTTTCTCAAACCCGCAGCTTAGTAAATCTAGCCCTCAGTCTCCCTACTTATAACAGCTTTGGTACAGTAAAAAGCACAGAAAAAGAATTGGGGCTCATGGGACATAAGGCAGAGTCTTATGTCCCATGTCTCAGACAATTGATTTCAGTTCACCATTTGTACTAGGTTTTTTTGTGCGTAACTGCTTTTATATATGTGTGCCTCTTACTGTGTATGCTCTCTTTCTTATTTTGCAACTCAGAACTGTGCTATTTTGCCTTTCCTAACTTTGTAATCCCATGCCTGCCAGGTCTCCCACTTGATTTTGCTTATCTGCTCCTTGCATGTGTTCATTTTACACATTTTTAATTGTGTCCTACAACTTTTACCCTTCCATATTTGTTACTTGTGTTTACAGTTACACTGGTTTGCATCTTCATTTATCTCCTTCTGTATCTGTGTCCCTCACTTTCTTGATTGACCTCATATCTTTATCTTCTTATGACCTTCCTTGTTTTTCATGCCATTATGTCCTTTGCTTTCCTTACTCTTGTGTCTGTGTCGTATGCAGCATTCCCTGGTGGTATAAAAGGGGAAGAGGAAAGAGGGATAGGTGTGAGTGTTTGAGAGACAGAGACAAAGAGAAGCAAGAGTGGCCGGAGCATTGGCTAGGATGCCTTGCCTTTACATAGACATAAAGTCAAACAACTGATTTAGATTTCCCATGCTCCCAGGACTAGCCAGTGGGTAAGCTTAGATAGATCACCACCCTGTGCAAAGTGGGTACAATTGGGCCAGTTAAACTAGGCATCTCACAACCATGGTGTTAAATGTAAGTGAATGGAATTGAATTGTATTACAATCAAAGCAGTAGGAAAAATTGTATTTCATACCAGTGGATAGCAGCCCATTTTGACCACTGTAATATGTATATAATACAAACACACACACACTGGTTGAAATGGAAACTTAGAAGTGACGGTATAAAACATGCGAGTCAATGGGATTTGTAAGATTTATAGTTAAAATGATAGGTGAAATGGCGGTATGGTATACCTCCGCATTCCAGCCAACTTTCACCACTATGTGTATGTGTGTGTGTGTGTCTGAAGTCAGTGGCACTCACTATCATTCGGTTTTGACTATGTAACATGTTATGTGTAATACATTTTTCATGGTTTTGAAACTCTACAAATGCTGGTGTTGGTCTGCTCTCTATTGAATGGAGTTGGTGGATTTGTATCTTCCCCATTCACCCTGCACAGTGGAATTTTTCTTACATGGCCTGAGTGCCTCCTCTGGAGATATATAATATATATATATATATATATACACGTGCAATTTTATTGTTTGGAATAAAACTTTTTAACCTGGATAACACACCATGGAAGCGCCCCTTCTTTTTTGATGTTTTAGGAATATATATATATATATATATATATATATAAAATCGGAATTCATGAAACATAAATAAAACAGTAACAATCAGCTATTGCATAACAGCGTATAGTTGTATTGTAGTCATACATTTCAGAATAATTGCATTTGTGGTGGATACTGGTTTCATATATTGTAAATGCCTGTACATGATTTTTCCGAATTCCTTTTTTAGTCTTGTAAATAGTTTTAAGAGTTGTCTTGTATAAGCATTTTCCCCAAATGGGTTTCCCAATAACAAATCTATGCTATAAATATAATATATAGAGAACTTTGTGAACATAATGCTACAAACTAGGATCAATAACAACATAAATGTAAGGTATAGAAAGGTTTGACATATTTTAACAGGAATTTCTGGTGGCTGAAGCATAGGTGTCCTAGATGATGATGCAAGGATAACATGAGTTATTAAAATACTGTTCTTTGTATATGAACATGGACCATTATCTTTAAATTTTAATTCCTGTGCATACATTTTTTTTCTTTTGCAAAGAGTGCTTTACCTATCATGTTTGTAAGGATTTGTTTTTTATGGTCTTGTGTCATTTTGACACGTTTATCTCAGGACATCTGCTCCGTAAACACAAGTTTACTTCCCCAATCTTAACTAGAAGAATAACATAATAACACTATTCCAATGGTTCCCAAATTTAGTGAATGGTATTTAAGGCAATCTTAACAGCATTGGTAAGCACAGGTAGACAGGCACTGGGGCCCTACCTACACGACCACTCACAGGAATAAAAATGTAAATTATTGTTAAAAATAACCTTATATTTATTGGTAACTCCAACAATATCAGTGTTTAAACATTAAAAAACATGCAGTACTGCCCCCAAATCATATGTCGCTATACTGTAGTGCCCCTGGTTCAAATTATGCAACACAGTAGTGCCCTCTGTTCATATTATGCAACATAGTGTTAACCCCATTCATGTTATGCCAAGCAGTAGTACTCCCAGTTCATATTAGGCCACATATTGGGTCACAATAGCACCACCTAAATCACATAATGCTATACAATGGTGTCCCTAGTACAATAAAGTATGATTAAAAAGTAATTACGCATACACTGCATACGAGAAAATATATTAACATCCCTAGTAACCTGTGTTTTGATCTCCAACTGGCCCATATTACTGGGCGTGTTGGGCAAGAAGGGACCCACAGCTGTCATTGATTCTTTGATCCTAGAGACAGGCAGACTTCCGAGATGTGCGCAACTGCCGGGAGCCAGGGAGAGATGATAGGAGGTGGCGAGATAAGGATCAGGAAGGGGGGGTTGGATGGAGCAGCCCTGGGCTGAACCACATGGCACATACATTAAGGCGCTAGTTCCTGAGGAGGAAAAAACCAACAGGAAGCAAATCAATGTTGGGGACAATCACTAATAGACTAGTGTCCATTAGCTAGGGCCACAAAGACTGCCATGCCAGGTCCCTTCTGTAAAATATATATATATATATATATATATATATATATATATATATATATACACACACACACACATATATACACACACACACACACACTCTATTAATCAAACTTTACATTCGTCAAATAATTCATTAAAAACACTTACAGTTTGACATTCTAACAGTCGGTTTCTTAAAAATGTTAAGAAATTTGTACCCACGACATCTGTAGCTCTTCCTAGTGGTGCAACTGACTTGTAGGGCATATTTCCTTGCCCTTACAGTCAAGCTCATCACACAAGAGATCATTTCCTCCACCATGCCAAAAATTTGCCAGCCCTCTCCTGCTATAAGTCTATTTCTCAAACTCTGATGTACTTAACCTCTAGTGCAGTTGTGAATCTGGATCTTCCACTTCTTTTTCTATCCTGTTTAGATCTAGTTTGACCTTTTCTCTCAAGACTGTAGTGGACACTTTTGTTGAAATCTTCAGTTTCTGGGCAATCTGAAGCATGGAATAGCCTTCATTTTTTAACCCTTTGCAACATTAGTAAAGTCTTAACTATACTTTTAAATCAATTTAATGGTACCTTAATAATGAAAAAAAATAAATAAAAAAATTTCAAGTCTTTCAAAAACCAAGAAATTTCTTAGTCATTCAAAACTTTTGCATGCTAGTATATTCTTTTTCAAATGAATACACCCAGTACAGGCCAATGAAAAAATGTCATAAAAGGCAATTATCAGTGAAAAGTAGATAGAGTAGGACTGAAAGGTAAATGAAAAATGGACAATTGCATACAGACAATAATAGTACAAAAAATATAATTGGAGTACATTTTTTTTTTAAGGATTCCAAAGCTTTATATATTTAGTATGGTTGTCATTTAAATAACTTAGTCATTTATCATTAACCTATTAAGTTTGTACTGCTTGCTTGAAAAGGGAAACTTTGGCAGGATTCCCAATCTAACTTTTGTTTGTTTAGGGGTAACAAAAGGAAGATGAAAAGCACAACACATAAGCCTTGGTTAGCTTAATATTTGAGATTGCATTAAATATTGTAGGCAGACACAAGGGAGCAATTAACAATAACATGGATTGCATTGGAAAGCACAACTTGAGTGCTAGACGTTATACAGAGAGAAAACAGCACATTTCCAGAGATACATGTGATGCAATATTGACAGAACTCTAGTGAACAGTCATGATTAACAGTTAATCAGATATAGGGTTACATGACCCTATGCTGTCCTTACTCTACTGCACATTAGCATGCATCAATGCCAAACTGTTAGACACATTTTATATTATGGCTTATTCTGAAATTTTGACTCTAGAAATAAAATAATTCCTGAAATCGTAAGCACTTCTGACCTGCAAAAACAATAATCTCATCTTGCACTAAACAAGTACCTTAAGAATCTTAAAATAGTCCTTAAAATAAATGCAGAGAATGACGGTCTATTATATAGAATCACTTCTAGATAAATAACATATAATGTTGGCCCCTCACATGGCAATGTTACCAGTAAATGGTATTTCACAGCAATTTGGCTGCATGTGTGGGCCCAAAACAATCATTGTTTGATAAAAATCCAATTAGATCAAATTCCATATTTATCAAGTCTGAAGGATTACACGTTTTTCAATAGACGGTAGTAATATATATAGCCCACCATAAAATTGGAAAAGTCCAGTTGCCACATCCTAAGGTACATCAATGTATTCACTAGCCCCTAACCAGGCAATGTGAGGTGAGAAATGTCACTCTCCTTTTAGCAAGGACAATATTTGCGTGACCCAACTGTCCCAAAGACTGGCAATGAAAGCACCACAGTTCAGAAGGATATCAACTGGTTCTACTATTGCAGTGGGACTTATAGCTTCCTTCCGACCCGCTCCGAGGACAGTGGCAAATGAGGAGTTTGACTGGGGTGGTAAACCTGTCTAACCATACTGCAGGTTTCCTAAGATGAGCTCAGGGAGGACAGAAACCTCCCGTGTAGCAGAAGGACAAAGGCTTGGCCTCAAGTTTTTCCTGGAGTGCAATAATTTAAAAAAAAAAAAAAAAATTTTTTTTTTTTTTTTTTTAAACAGTTTTATAAAGGAGAAAATACCTTGGTTGGATTGACAATATTGCACAATTAAAAGCATTTATTGCCTATATGTTCATACCTTAAATGACGCTGGAAACAAACATTCAATCAAGACAGCAGACACTCAGCAAAGAGGATTTCCGCATATGGACACGTCATCTTTGCATTCTGTTTCATGTCATTACATGTAGTTAATTTGTACATGACCCCCGATGTATAGCGCTGCGTAATATGTCATGGAAACCATTCTCATAGTTCATCTTTACATTTACTATTTAAACTTTAAAAGGCACACTTACCTTTTTCAGAAATATGAAGTATCATGCCACCAACCAGAGTTACATTTTTACTAATAGAAGCACCAACCACAGTAACTATAACATATTAACGGATGTATAAATCTTTACTTGGTTATCCCAGACAACTGGCAACGCTTGAATACCATAACTGCTTATGAGCACCACCCAAGACATCAGAGTTCAAACTGAAAGGATGAAATTTTATTCAAACATATGCTTGAAGCCACCCCCTCCACGGTGTCATTACTTTGATGTAAGGGAAAATTCAAAATGACAGTGTGAATGAGATTATATTAGAAGAAGGTTAGTTAGGTTAGAGAGCAGGTTACAGTATATTACAATTGCAAAAAAAAGGAAAGGTAAACTTAGCCTTAAATTCATGTCATGTAGTGTTGCAGGTAAATAGCAATCAAAGAAACTAGGAAAAATCCATTTAGTTTATAATAGGTTAAATTGCTTTATTTTACAGGCCAATTAATTAGCCTTTGGAAGAGCATAACCTTTAATATGATATTTAAATTGTGTGCTAAGAAGGTTAAACCCCCCCAGCAAGGAAAGAGTAAAAACATCTTTACCATCAAGAGGACAATTAAATAATAAAGACAATTGGATTTTTATGTACATGTGTCTAGGAGACTACTTAAAATATAGGTTGCTTTCTATGAAATGGCTATTAATATTGCTTACAAATATATATATATGTACAATCTTTGGGAGTTTGTAAGGTTTAGCAATGTCAAGATAAAGCTATGTTGTGACAGTGAATCATATTTCAATTTACACCAGATCTCCTATCTTGTTATGAAATCTATTTCCGTGCCAGAGGTTTGACACATTTCTTGCACTTTAGGTATCATGTAATTTTTCAAGATCTATATACATCCCTTTAAGCATGAATATTCATCTCTGCATACTAAGCGTAAAAATAATTTTTTCAGGTCAACTTAAGCTTTCCATTGATTACACCATAGCAAAACCTAAAATTACAATGTTAACACCATACTGCTGCCCCAACCCACATATTTTCTGAAACACATTTGAGAATACAAGGGATTCTAAACTTTGCTTTATATTTCAGATTACATTGCTGAAATTGTTACCATATACGTATAGGTTTACACGCATTGACTTCTGGACAATCAGCAAAAAAATGGGGAATGGGGCAGTTACATATAAAATGATTAGTTTCTTGGCACAGGTATCATAAGCATTCGGGTTCTACTGATGTTGTTGCACGGTAGAATCAGGCACGTGGGTGCGTATCGCAGGTAGAATGGTGGAATGTTATCGTTTGAGTTGTGAAATTTGGTATCAGGTAGTCTAATTGATTAAGCAGTAGGTTTGGTGACGTCTAACGTTTATGCAAATAAACTTATAACATATGGGTATTTGTTATGAAACATATCAGCTCGAATTAGTACCCTACCCCTGGATTTGGAAAGGACATGTCATATTGAAATGTAAGTGTGATATTGAAAATGACAAATATTTTCTTTATGATCTTTATTTGTATTTATTGTACATATGTATTTATTTAATTACTACTAAAAAAATAATCTTTTTCATTTTCTTACACCCCACTCTTCCCATAGCAAAAGAATGGTGAGTACTTCTTTTAGTTCTGGACCTTCAATCAACAGATCACAGGTATCGCTCATATTAGATTGCCCCGTCTGTTCATTATCTGGGAGTCTTTGACCTACGATTTCCCCTGAGAGCTTCCTGTGCGTGGTTAACCGTTTATTTCCTGCTTCTGTGATCAATGTCAATAGCAAGAGTGTTTGTCCCCTGCAGTAAGATTTGATCATAGAAGCAGAAACAAAAGGAATGATCATGTATAGGTATCACTGTGGCTTGTCATAGCAGTATGTCCTGACACACTGGAGAGATCTGGGGATTTAAGAGAACAAGGTGATACCCCAATCCACTGGCATTGGAGGAAGGGACACTTGCAAATCAGGTGTTAAATATAAAAAGGAAAGTTTAAAAACAAAATATAGGTTTCATGAAGGTTGGAGACCCTTTTAAAAACAGATTCATGTATATTTGATGCAGGTTGACTTCATAGGTTTAGTAGCATGCCACACAGATTTACCGTGAGTAATGCTCTAGGACAGGAATTTGCAATGTTCCAAAGAACAGAAACAGAATTTATTGACCAATGCATATATATTTTTCCATTACAAACATTGGAATACAATTTATTTTCTGTATTCTTCTTTTAGTTAGACATCTTCATTATAAAGCCCAGAAATAAACTCATTCCTTCCTTACTCTGTAAGGAAAAAGTCATAAATAACTTTAATCACATGGCTGTCATTGTGTGCGTTTTACATTTTGAGGTAACTTAGTGCAAGGACTGAACATAAAACACAGCACATGTACATTTTCAGATACAGTAGACATTGTAAACCTTATAAGAAAATAAATACATTGTAAAAATAGTTTAACTATTAGCCTAAGTGGAATATAAATAGGGTCCGTGCTCAAAAGAGACTGAATGATAATGTAGTTGTGGCTGACCAAACAATTAGTCTCAGCCGTTTTAAATATTCCAATAATATATGGTCAAAATTAGCCCCTCCAATCCACTGCTGAAGACTACTACCATGTAATAAATAAAAGCCAAACATGGCCTCTTTCTGTCGTCGAAACGCCCATGATAAGAGACTCTTTAATAAAAAAAATAAGTAAATGCAATAGCAACCTCTTTCAAGAAAACGTTTCTAAGTAAGAGTAAATAAGTACATGAAAGTAAATAAGTAGGATAACACCAAACCCTTAAATTTAATAGCGTTACAATATACTCTATTAAACCAGAGAGGCCATTTCTCAGCAATCATGCATTATAAATGATAGATGGCTTATTCTAATTTCTCCCTAATTCTGGTTTACAAGTCTTTGGAGAGTATTAGCTTTCCATACTTTATTATCTTTCATGTCATCTCTAGAATTGTACTGCTAACCTATACTTGATGCGGCTTCCTGAGAAAGACCCAAGTGAAGAGATCCAAGAGAGTGAGCCAAGGTGAATCCGTACACTGACAGTTTTGGTATGCACCAATTCCCTTTCCACACAGCACACATCAGTAGATAATAGATTATCTGTTGATTAAGCTATGCAGCCAATGCAAAATATATGCTCATGCAATCTTACGATTTATTGTATTTATTTGCGTGTATGATTAATTCACTTCAGAATAATAAATATATCAAGATATCGATGAAGGAGGAACGGAATTGCTTAAAGTATTGCCCAGCTCACCACTTCAGTGAAAGCTGGTATTAAATGCTACATGTAAAAAAACAGCAATAAATAAATGTCATTATCATATGACAGAAGCTAGGGTTCTTAACCTATGGGTTAAGATTCAAATACCTGGATTGGCAAGTTTGTTTAGGCTGTATTCCCTCCATGATCCTCTCTTTTTACACATTTTACATTCTTCAAAATAAACTATTATGTTTTTAAAATGTACTAGTTTATTTTATTCAGCAATATTATACTTAATTGTTAGGCAACAGACATAACTATTAACATAACTATTTGACTGATAACAGTAACACTAATAAGTATAGCAGTGACGATGCATTAATAATACAGTATAATGCAACATAATATTAATTAATAATACATTAAATCATAGAGGAATCTAACTTTGAGAAATCTAGACCAAGGGCCCTGTTTGCAAGAGCTTACAATCTAATGTATGGGTTGCAATGTCTAAACAGCACTGTTAAATGCCTTAGTCAATATTAAACATCGAAAAGGTAATATGTATCGCCTAAAAATGGACATCTGGTGTAATTATGGAAACTTCTTGTCTAGTATAATTACACAACTTGGATTTCAACGAGAAAGTAGGAGAAACATAAAAGGAAATGCAGCAAGAAACAGCAGTTCAACAGTGCAGACACTTTTCCAAATGTTCTAAATAACTTTTCTAGACAAATTTGACACGACTGGTAGATAGTCCCTGCTTCTCTTACTTCAGACTTGTACTTTGATATTATTATTTTTAGCAAACGTTGTGCAAACCAAACATGCAATACTTTTTATATAGTACAACTAGTATAATTGTATATTTTTCAAAGCTTTCAATTAGTAATTAAACTATCAATACTGGAACTAAAAATATATGTTCCACAAATTTAAAAAAAAAAAAAAAAAATCATTTTAGAAAAGAGAGAAAAAGGAGATTTCCATTTTGAATAAGTGAACTCCCGTCCAGCACGCTCAGCCTGTAACTACTGTCCTATTTCAATGGGACGATGTTTGGCTTCACTCCCTGTGGCAGCAGCCAACTCATGTGTGAGGCTAGGCTGATTTGTCATTTATTCCCCCAAGCCTCACACATCAGTTGGCTGCTACCCCAATGGGTGGAGCCCAGCAATGACACCAAACTCAGCAAATAGAGGTTGGACAGATAAAGGGGTACAACATTCATAAAAATTGCAAGTCTGTATTTTGCTGAAAGTCAAATTTGCAATAACTTGAATGAACAGAATGGAAGACAATGAACAACCAGCTTTGGAAAACCTAGTGCTAGTTAGACAATGGATGCATGGTTACTACACAACATTGCATTTTGTAAATAAACAATTCTCATCCACCTGGACGAAACGATAACTGCATGAGTCTGTGTGTGTGTATATATATATATATATATATATATATATATATATATATATATATATATATATACACACACATATACATACACATACACTTTCTTTTAACTATATTTTGGAATTTTAATCAGGCAAATAGATTTATTAGTTTTCTTATGCTACACAATCTGTTTGTCTGTCTGTATGATTTGTCTTGCATTTCTGGAAAATTTGATCAATAATACACAAAGTGTTTTCCTGAACAAGGTCAACCGTACCTTAACCACTTCACCTCCTGAGGGGCTTAAAAGCTTCTCCAGCACTATTTAAGCAGATAAATTACATTTTTCCTTATGCAATTACTGATGAACTGTCTGCGGGCAAGTCACAGCATCTGTATGACTAAAACTTTAAATTAAAATACTATACAGCACAGCAGTAGCAATGATTGTGAGCCATTGGTTAAGGTAGGTATAATAAAGAATGCATCAGAAAGTACAAAACAAGACTAGTGCAAACAGACATATTCAAGGTGAGAAAGCTGACTACTAATTAAGTGGTAACACAATTAATAATAATTTTAAGTAAATGTACAAATGTATTTTTATTATAGGTAGGATAGATTTAAAAGAAAAACAAGTTAATGTTGTCCGTTTTGCCAAAGATGACTTCTATGTAGACATAGGAAGTACAACTATGTGAGTAAGTTAAACTGGGAAATTTAATGTAACTTTCACAGCCTAATAAAAATATGAACATTTTGTGTAAAAAAAAAAAAAGTGGCACTGAAAAAAACGTCATGTGTTGCATCATTTGCTAAACATCACTGGCTTAAGGAGCTGTATTCCAGATAATAGGAGCAAATAAACTAACATACAGGTTTACCAATAAGTGGTGAGCACTGAATAATACATGATAAATTAAGGACACACAGAGCATTTCACTAAGTGGACATAGACTGAAAAACATTCCATATTAAAAGAGATTGATTTTAATGCACAGGTTATTCCACATTCGGAGGGATATTATGCCTGTGTATATGTTACACATCAGTCGATTGTACCCTTTAGCCCATAGAAGCCATTCAACAACATAGGGCATGTATGGATTTCTCTATTTTAGTGATTTCATTCATTGCTTCTCTGGTATAGAAAAGTATAACCTACATACATTAGATGGACTGCTCAACTCTATGACCAATAATGAAGTATAGTGTGATTTACTTTAGATAAACTCTCTATAAAGTTGGAATGCCTGGGGAGGATGTGAAATCAGTGTTCCACATACTGTCTAATGTGATTTATTGGTATAGCTTGGAACAGAGAAAACACGTTACTATTTTAAAGAAAATATAACTGCAACATTTATATACATATATATATATATATATATATATATATATATATATATATATATATATATATATATATATACACACAAATATATATGAGTATTCAATAATTTAAAGACTGAGTGCTTTTAAATATAAATGGATTTGCAAACAATCTGTATCATAATAGCAACAAATGCAAAATCTATGCATAAATGAAATACCCACTGTAAAGCTATGCTAGAGAGGGATTCTAGTGAGTAATTGCCAGACAATGGTTTACAATTATTCTTCATTAAGTTTGATAGAATTATCAAGAATCTGAAAAAGCCGGCAAGCCAAAAAGACATGTAGCAGGGCATTTTATTATAAGGAAGAAAACATATGCACAACGCAGTAGTAACACTTATTCAAAAGCAGCAGCAATTAAAAGAACAGCTCATTGTAGAGCCCTTATCTGTGATCTATTGTTAATTTACAATATTTGTTTAAAGCAAATATTATGAATGATGTGCAACCATATGTTATGCAGTTTTTTCAGCACTTTAAAACTGTGACTTACCTGAAAATAAAAAAATCAACGTCTGACTCTTCTTAACTAGGTCCAGTGCAGCCTCCAAAGATAGATCTAAATGTGGTGTAACAGAGGAGTTGGGTTTACCTGTCAGTTCTCACCATGCGCTTAATCAGTAGCCAGGCAAGCCAGCGAAGGTACTGAACTCCTTACAGTAAAGCCCTTTCTGCTCTATACCAACACGGATAGACATGTATGTAGTCACTATGCCGTTTTCTAGCCATGCAGCCAGCTGGAATGATTCACACCTCTGTGCAGCGCACCGTTAAAATACACCTTCCTTCTTGGACATGAGGATTTCACCAGGGAGAATTCAGGCAACAGCACACACAAAACAATGCTGTGAAAACTATTTAATCTCACGAACGCCAGCTGCTGACTGCTTCTCCCCTCGCTTGTCTTGATGGACTATAGTCAGTTATTTCCTTGCTGCTCTCTCTCTCTTATCACTGGAACTGTAACAACAAGCATCTTTGCAGTGTTATGATTGGCAGAAACATCCAATTCCTTCAGCTGATCACCCTCAGGACTCTCAAGGACTAGAAGCTGTTGTGATGTCATCCAGATAGTGGGATGTAACACATGGATCTTTTCCAATAGAAGCTAATTCAGAGATCAGCTGCATTCCTCTCACACCAGAGTGATTTATTAAAAACTCCTGAAGGATTTGTAAAATCTGTCACTATCCAGTTGGGACACTTCTTTTTTTTTACACACCAGCTGTTGTTAGTTGCAAGCAGAAGTATAATACCACACTCAGCTTTTGACACCTTCAATCAATGGTGTCATAAAACGTCTGATAAAAAAAATGTGACATGCTCCTGCATTTTGTTTTCTCAAGTAATCCTGTCAGGCAAGTAACTGTAACAATTTTGAAGTGAGATGGCTTAATGACAAGGTCACAGGTTTTAAATGAATTCAGAAAGATATTTAAATGGATATAAAAAAAAAAACTTGGGTAACTGATGAAAATCAGATAACTGGCAACTGTTTCTGATTTTGTACTCTGGATTCATATATTTAATAAGTATTCAAATTAAACACAACAAAAAAATAAATAAATAAATAGCATAGTGTTATAATTTTATTTTTTTTAAATAATGGGAATTTATTTTTGGTTCTATTGCTTTTTATTATACTCACATGTTAGGAAAAAGAGAAAAAATAATGCATCAAAAAGTAAACTGGACTAAAGTATAAACATATACACCCACCATTAACATTAAATCACCACCTATACATTGTGTGAGTAGCCATTTTCTGTTATGAACCAATATTCGTTAGAATGCAGCCTTTAAATCACTAGGAAGTAGTTACCCACAGAAGTGCCTCATGCCTCAGTGGTGTCACGTGTGTTTAGTGAATTAATTGACTGAATAATGGTTCTTTATTTGTGCAAGTGTCCCGATTTTTAAAAGACCTTCCAACATGACCATCTCCACCGGATACAAGATGCTCTGCCGTCAGACCCCACACTTAATTTACCATTGCAGATACATGGGGTGAATTAATGAATGGATACAAAGAGTGTTTTTAAAACATCAGTTAATTAATCACATATATCTGCAATAATAAATTAAGTGGGAATTGCAGAAGAAAAGCAATTTATACCAGGTGAAAGGGGTCATGTTTGAGTGTCTGTTTGTATTTCTAGGTCACTTCAAGTTCTTTGAAACCAGAGGTGTAACTGCTGCAGCTGCTATGGGTCCCTACACTGATGGGGGGCCTGGCGATGGACTAGAGGCACTCCTCCGGCGGCGATGGTCCATCGCGACTTTCAATGAAATCATATGAACTCCATCGCCGATGGAGTCTATATGATTTCATTGAAAGTGTAAGCTGACACCATCTTGAGACAGCTTTAGTTTTTCAAGGCTTTTGTTAAATTGGGTCACATTGTGGTCCCCATAGAGACTGCAGTGACCAACGTTAGACAGGTTTAGGCAGGAAAAAATCTGATTTCTCCTGCTCTACACCCTTGATAAATTATAAAAAGAACTGTGGTGGCCATTCTCTAGAGAAAAGAGCTGGTTTCTCCAGATATTTAGCTCATTGCAGCTTAATAAATAAAGCCCTCAGTGTACTGTGATCGCTGAACACTTGGCAATACTTATCAAGTTATATTTCCTCTATCAGCCATAAACCTGTTGACTGATGAGGAGCAATGATCAATGTAGTACCCTGTGCGGTTCTGGTTTAGTTCCAAAGCAAAGGGGAAAACGGGTCTCTCTTTTAGAGAGTGGCAGGATGTTTTTTTTTAAACTTACATGACACTGAAACTTGAATGCAGATTTATTTTATATTGATTATAGAAGAATGTTGCTGTGGTACTGTAATTTTGTATCCTCATTCTATATCATGAGAGGACATGGACATTATTTGTAAGTGGGGGCAAATGATACAATCTTATTTTTATTTTGAGAATTGCCAGGAAGGATTTATTTCAATAAGAAGAACGGTATATGTAACTTTCTGTTTTGTATGTATGGCTAGCTGCATGTTGACATTTCTGGTTATGAGTATTAGATTCTATTAGTTTTTCCTTTCTTTATTTGCAGCTGCATACTACAGTTACTCTAGGGGTGTAAATTATTTTTTTTTTGCACATTTACTATATGTGTGGAAAACTACGACGCACCACCTTTCTGATTCTATATGATGGATGTTATTTTTGTTTTTGGCTGCTAATGTTGCTTTTCTACAAAATAGTATTATATTATGTACAGTTATAATTTTAAAATAATATATACTACATATAGCAAAATGTATGTATAAGACTGGCTCTGAAAAAGTCTACAAATCACACTGCCTTAAGTCAGTGCTATAAATGATTAGACTACAGCTTTTCCTCATATTTTAATGAGTCTGGTCTAGTGAGGGTATATCAGGCACTGTAATCTTCCCCGTGCTTGCCTAAGGTACATATGATCCAGACCTCCTATTTTTCGCTAATGTTTGCAGGATAATTTTGCAGCGTCATATGCCCCCATTATCCTACTACTTTAACACTATATTAGCCTATCGATTATCTAGGCACTTGTAAGGTTATATGTGGAATATTGGTTAGTTACGTGAAATATTGGCTATATGCTGACATGTGATATTAAATTTACTTGCTGGATTACGTTGATTAGTTGTTGTCTTGTGAAGTTATATTGGCATGTTAGCTGTGGAGCATGTTAGGTTGGTGGCATGTGAAGGTTATATAGAGACATATGGGACAATTGGATACAATATACACAGTATGCCTTTTGCCATTCCACAGACTTTCTGTAATTCAATAGTTATAGTTTCTTTGTAGTTAAATTTACATTTTTATATCCTTTTGTACCATAGCATACATGCTAAATACTGCAATATCCTGCAATAAGTATGTGTTATTTCACCAAAGCACACCTGTCAGTTATAGACTTTTCCCCACACTGTGTAAGGTTATATATTTAATAGTTGCTGTCATGTTGAGCGTTTCATGTGCTGCTATTATAAACTTTATTATCCCATCAGATGGGTTATGCAGTAGTTGTGATCTTTAGTGGGTGAAGCTGTTACAGGGTCTGCAACTGGGGGGGGGGGGGGAGGTGGTCTGTTAATGCCCTTTTCTATGTATATGTGCCAGCCCCATGTGTAGATATGTCACTTTTTTTCACCCTTGGGCCAAACCACTACGAATAACAGCACATCATGGACATTGGAGTACTTATAAATTTTGCTATGGTGCCCACAAACATTTACTTTCGCCCATGTTTGAAACTACCACCAGAAAATTATGTGTTAAGCTGTGTGCTACTGTGGAACCACCTAATAATGTGCATTGTGAAAATAGTGCAACAGCTTTTCTCTGAAATTACTGCTTGGTTTAGCCTCATTTATGCCTTAACCGCTTGAGTGCTATATACGATTTCCCTTGTGCTCTGCATTTAAGGGGTTCAGATAACCCCTTATCTGTTGTTCCATGATCTGTGGTTATTACCTCCATTAGAATTGTGTGTGCAAGCGTGCGTCACAGCATGAGTGTCTGTCTCCCTCTCCCTGGCACTTAGAAAGCTGGGATACCCTTGTTTTAAAGAGGGAAGTCTCCGCTTTCAGATGAGGATACTCCTGTTTATTTATTGCATACTCATCATTTGTGATCAGCAGGCCTTAAATAAATATGTAATGAGTCCAAAAGTGTTCAGCACAGGGGTGAGAAACGCCTTAATGGTAATGTTGTTAATCAATTATAAGAATAATGGGACATTGGGACTGTCTTCATTAGATGTGTCACTTCTGAGAGTTCGAATGTTTTGATTTATTACATGGATTAAGTGTACCATTGTTTTCTCAAGTGTAAGTATTGGGTATAAAATGATTTCCATAAAAAGTATAACATGAGAGCAGATCTGAGGTGGTGGAAAAAATGAAGTCCTTTTTTGGTGAGGAAAAGCCTGTTTGCCTTATAACAAAGCATGTAACTGCCTACTAAGTGCAATGTTTCTACCCTTTATATCAGTTAAATTTTATCTAAAAAATTCCATTGCATTTTGTGTTCAAAAGCAGGCTCAGTCCTGAACCTAAACCACACTCACCAGGGAACACCCCAATCCATCCAACTTCACTCATCAGATATAGTAATCAGGTGGGAATCATTAGATGTGGTAATGTGTTTTAATTGTGTTTGCATTTCTGAAAATGTTTTACTCTTATCAGCAAACATACTCTGCAAACCCAGTCCTCATGGAACCCTAACAGTGCAGGTTTTCCAGGTCGCAAGTGAAAAAATTAGTACCGCCTGTGTATATCTTAAAATGTATCCATCATTAATGAATACACCTGTGCTCCAGCAAGGAGATGTGGAAAACATGCACTGCTAGGGCTCCCTGCGGACTGGATTTGAGAAACCCTGCTCTGTGCAAAAAACAGGTTTATTTTCCACTTTACTCAGCTATCAAAACCATGAAGAGAGAATCTTTTGACAGTTGAATTTATTAAAATGCATAGAAATGACACACTGCATTTTTTATTTGAGGTAAAATGAAATGTGACCCATAGCCTTGAATGCAAACATGCCCTCATTCTCTAGAGCTATCATGAAAATTATAGAACAACTTGCACAATAACTTTCCAACCAAATGTTACCCAAACAAAAGTCATAAAAATCATATACACAGTTGATATAATAAGTCTATGCAGCTTTATTGAAATTACAGGTGTCTGTGATGTAAAGCCTGAAATCAGACCCTTGTCCACCTTTAATGCATCCTTGCAACCAATAAAATTCAAATGAAAAAAAAATAGACAATTTTTGGAAAAATCAAGTGGGAAAAAAACATTTAATACTCCGTTTGCATAAGTGTGCACCAAACTTATATAAGCTTTTATTATAGCAGTGGATCTTTTTGAATAAGTCTCTATCAACTTCGTACACCTGGGGGTAAATGTATCATACTCCGCTTTGTACAAGTCGCCGAAAAACGGCGAGTTGACAGCTAAAATTTAAAGCGGCGCTGCCTTGTAAAGGGAAACTTGCCCTTACAATGCAGCGCCGCTTTAAATTTTAGCTGTCAACTCGCCAATTTCCGTCGACTTGTACAAAGCGGAGTATGATACATTTACCCCCTAGACTTTACACTTCTATCCCACTCTTCCCTGCTAAAAAGTTCCAGGTCCATCAAATTGCTAGGAGATCTCCTGTACACAACACTTTTAAGGCCATTTATCGGGTTTATAATAGGATAAAGGTCTGGGCTCTGACTGGGCCAATCCAAGACTTTGACCTTCTTTTTCTGAAGTCATTCCTTGGTAGACTTGGATGTATGCTTTGGATCATTATCATGTTATCATGTTGAAAGGTGAATTCCTCTTCATCTTCAGCTTCAGCTTTCTGACAAAGATTTTTAACAAAATATATTTATATGTAGAGCTATTCATTATGCACTATAGCATGACTAGAGCTCCTTTTCCAGCTGAAGAAAAGAAGCACCAAAGCATAATGCTGATGAAGTTTGTTGTCTGTGCACCAATTGTTTTTAAAATTAATGCCAAGACAGTTTTCTACATGCTTTGGTGTGCAACATTTAGACTTGGATGTTCTCTTTTTGTGAAAAATGGCCTCTATTTTGCCACCCATTCCCATAGCCCAAACATGTGCAGAATATTGAAGATTATTGTCACATGGAGGGAGTGACCAGTTCCTGACAGAAATTCCTTTGTTAAAGGATGTGCACACTTATGCAACCAGTGTATTGTAGGTTTTTGTTTTCACTTTTTTCCTAAGAATTGTCTATTTCTTTCACTTGGATTTTATTGGTTGCAAAGTCACATTAAAAGTAGAGAAAGGTCTGACATGATTTATAGGGTGTGTACACTTTTTATATCATAGATATATATGATATTATTATTATCCCTTATCTATCTGACATATTACGCTGTACTGAACTGACATATATTCAATAGACCGTCTAAACAACCCTGCCCTTGCTGTCCTTGGTGTGTTGGCACTCCTTGAGACTACCATATAATTTTCCAATGCCTTTACTAATTTGTAACTATTTTATATGTGTTAGAAGTCAATTATGTCTGAGGTAAGGCACAAAGCTAATCTAAAGAGTGGTACATGTTTTATATCTCAATTTAATGTAATTGAAATGTAATATTCCAGTGTACACTAAGGGGCTGATACAGAGTGGGATATATACCAGTATAAAGAGCATATCTTACATGAAATCTCTCTGTGCATATCCCGAAAAGTTGCGCACTGATCTGCTCCTATGCAGACTTGCGTGATTTTGGGATGGCAGAAGGAAGGGGCTTTCTAAAAGTGGCTGAGTACAGTAAATATGTACAATTAATATGAAGCGTGCACATTCACCTGTTAGAAGGCGTAACTTTTGCTGCTGCTAGAGGACAGATTGATGATGACATCACTCGTTTTATTTGCTCTTTTTTTTAATTTAGCCCCATTTTGGGGCCACCCGTTAAACAGCCCCTAAATCACTAAGACAATAAAACAAGATTATGAACCATAAGCAATTTATTTAATTGTCCATATGTAAATGGATAGGAGAAAAAACTTATATGATGCCATTTCTCCTGGTTATTTTCTCTTGATTTCTTTTACTTGGACTTTAGAATACACTAGTTTTAAATCAAAAGATTAAAGTCATGTGCAGTCTTACTACGCTACAGTGGTTTACACAATGTTTTTATATTATTGGTAATGTGAGCTGACTAAATAAACAATTATATTATTGTGTGAAACATCAAACAAATAATTTGTTTAAATCAGGGATGGGTAAACTGATACACTTCAAGGGTCCCAGACAGCCTATTATACGTCACTTCACTTGTCAATATGCTTGTGTGTTAACAATAGAAAATTACTTCTTATATATGATTTCCCTAGAGCACATTGGAAGGGGCCATTTTGATTATAAACTAAAATACAAAAATAGTAGTTTAATAGTGAATAGTCATGAATGTTGGTATTAGGCAAAACATGCAAGCAAGAAAGGTAGAGGATAGCTTAAAATATAAGTATCTAAACAGAATTGGATGGGTATAATTATTCATGGTGTTGTGAGATAACTTTTCAATCCTGTGAGGGAGAATCCCAAACTCCAGGCCCTGAATAGATTACAAACGAGTGCCATCTAGCCGGCACCCATCACAATTTTAATGTATATTTTATATTAAACCTAAAAATGTGTATGTATATTGTGACATAAGCACTGAGAAAGTGATTAAAGGCAGATATGTTACTCACAGGTTTCTGTCTTGTATGTTTTAATACCCCAGGGATATTGTTTTTGTTTGGGAAAACTTGCTCAAAGTTTTCTTTCAGCATTAGGAAAAACTGGTAAGGGTCCCTGGGGTTATGAATGGATAGAGAAGGGCAGGCACCATACATATGGTCCTTTTCAGGTTTTCCATAGAGCTAGCAAGTAGCTGGCTAATCAGGAAATGCACCTGATGAGGTGATGTTAAAAGGCGGCTAGGCAGTTCATTGACTCTCTCAAACCAAGACACTAGATTGGTGTGACTATGTATATATGTATATGTACATGTGTATATATATATATATTAGAGATGAGCGGGTCCGGATTTGTCAAATCCAAACACCCCCGAACAGTGCCGATCCGAGCCTGATCCGAGCACTGTTCGGGTATTCCCGCCGATCGCAAAACTCAGAATGAGGCAAAACCTCATCATCCCGCCGTCGGATCTTGCGAGATGATACATATTATTCCCCGCTTCCCACCGCCATCTTCACTCGCATTCATACTGCACTCATCTCTATACCCGGACTGCATTGTCGCTACATCCTGAGGATCTGCACAACTTTTAGGCATATCTAAGGTAAGATTCATTTTATATTTCTTCTATCCTCACAGAGTTCCGATTTTATTCTACTTTTTACCCAAAAGAGCTATAAACATTTATATTGTCTGTCTATTTATTGTATTTCATTGTTTTTATGATTTTTAAAAAAAAATCAGAACCCAAAACCCAAAACCTTTCGTGGGGTGTTTTGGCAAAACCCATTAGAACCCAAAACCTGAAGGTAATCAGAACCCAAAACCCAAAACCCGAAAAGTGGCCGGTGCACATCTTTAATATATATATATATATATATATATATATATATATATATATATATATATATATAACTATGGCCCAATCTCTTTGGCCATAGTTACCTGCCTATACTCACTTTTCCCCTCCCTCCCTCTCTTTCATGCTGTGCCTTAACCCTTTAGAGTTATAGTGCTTACTGTTACTTGTACTGTGCTGTTTCACCTTGTACTGTGCCATTGTTTGTCCTTGTACGGCGCTACTGATACTTTGTGGCGCCCTATAAATAAAAATTAATAATAATAATAATAATAATAATATATATATATATATATATATTGAAACAAAGCACAGGCAGGGCGCCTCATAGTGTAATACCAGGATGATAATGGACGGAAATATGTATATATATGCGTACCGTCAAATTTGATCTGTAAGACTTTAGAAACGAGTGGATCTTCTTTGAGCACTGTAACTCTGGATCTCAACTCAGGAGCAATAAAGAAATGTGGAAAAAGGCAAACATAGCGTAATATTGTAGTGTTAAAAGTAATACACCACGTGAGGTTTAGAAACACCACAGCAACTTGAAAGATATAATATCCAATGTTAGCCCGGGTGCATATATTCTAGCCAGAAAGAAGCAACACCACCATCTATGTGTGAATAAAAAATCACATGCGTACCAGATAGCTGGAAATCGAATAACCTCAAAAGTTTTCAGGCATTGGACATTAAAACGGCAGGCATCAGCTCAGTATAGCTCTTAAATGTATCCACCGTCACCTCTACGCGTTTCATCACAAGGACTTCGTCAGGAGGTATCCTACCAATGCCTGAAAACTTTTATATTCTGGTACGTGCATTTTACTGTTTTGAATAAAACATTTTACTTGGTTAATACACCATGGAAGCGCCCCTGTCTGTTTGATATTGTAGAATTGTTACTGTTCCCCCGTGGAGATCAGGTGGGAGAAGGGAAGGACGCGTAGAATATACTCTACTGGTGTTTGAATTATCGTGGAATACAAGATCTATTGTCAGCACGTGGAAGAACTAAATTGACTTTTTAACTGTGCGCACCGATTGTACTGTTTATGTGATAGATAGATATATATATATGTATACATGTAAATGAACATGTGTGTATATATATATTGGCGTGAGTTGGTCAGCTTAAACATATATTGCAATATGTGGAACTAACATTCCCTGTTTTTAATATAGAACAGTACTTGATATAGCATTAATTATGTGTTTGGAGAGTGCAGAGTATCCCTGTTTTCATATATATATATATATATATATATATATATATATATATATATATTTGTGCATATATATGTATATGTACATGTGTATATATATAAATATATGTATATGTACATATGTATATATATATATATATATATATATATATATATATATATATGTGTGTGTATATGTACATGTATGTATATATATATATATATATATATATATTTGTATATAAATGTTTATGTACATACATGTACATATGTATATTAACATGTGTATATATATATATAAATATATATATATATATATATATATATATATGTGTATGTATATATGTGTATATATATATGATATGTGTGTATATATATATATATGTGCGTGCATATATATATATATATATATATATATATATATATACATGTGTGTGTGTGTGTATCTAGAAGTACATGTTTGTGTATATATATATGTATGTACATGTGTGTATATATATGTATGTATGTACATTTGTGTGTACATATGTGTGTGTGCATATATATATATATACATATACATATATTACATGTTCATATATAAATATATATATGTATATACACATATATATATATATATATATATATATCTGTCTGTATTATATATATCTCCAAATAAAACAAGTTGGCTGTTGGATGCTCCGGAGAATATTACAAGATGTACAGTATACAGCAAGATCTGCTATGTTATGAAGCCACAAACGTTTTCATGACTGAGAACTTTCTTGTCTTTGGAATGCCAGTTGACGTGCAAGACCAGTCATTTGCATGGGTCTTGGGAGTCGACAGGGGGTTGGCGGTGCTGTTCAGAAAGAATTGTGTCGGAACAATAAGCCTAGCGTGTGCATGTTCTCTGACAGCGGAAACTATATAAGCTCAGGTGTTGCGTCATCACCAGTGCCGTGTGCGCCTCACCTGCTATATGAACCCAGCAATCTGACTTTAGCATTGCCAGATTATTGTGTCCAGAGTCTCGCATATATAAATGTTGTTCAGACTGATCTACCAAATCTTTGGAATTAACCATGGCCATGCTTGCTGATAATTCACTGGCTTCAAAGCATACCAAATATTTAACATTAACCTTGACTGTGACAACTAATAATATCCTGGCTTCATTGCTTAGCAAACTTTTTGAATTATCTCTGACCATGGTTCAAGACAATCTCTTAGCCTCATTGTTTACTGTGTCTTGGGAGTTCCCCTTGGTTGCTGTTACAGATAATTCCTTGACTTCACTATGTAACTAAGCCTTGGCGTTTGCCCTGATTCTAGTTACGGACTATTCCTTATTACTCATGTACACAGAATCTTTGATCTTGGACTTAAGGACAGTTACCAACCACCTTCACACCACTATTTTTTGCTCTGAGGAGGTTCAATGGTGCATTAAATCGTTTTTTGCTCTTCGGGACACAACTGCTGATTGTAATGTGGCCACAGCCATTGGGGTTCATTAGTGAATATAAAAACTGCAAATAAATTGAACATACTATTACATACCTCCTTCATTAATGTAAACAAAGTTTTATAATTTTTCCTTTAATACTGCTAAATTTTACCTCATTTATTTAAAGTGAGGGGACATCAAGACTATCTTTGTTCCAAGAGTAACATTTCTGTGTTTGAATGCTTTTATTACATGTGTCCATGTACCAGTAAATGCCAGAAGTGTACCTGGATGATGCAAAATATGTTCTGCTAAAAGTATAGTGCAAGACTTAGGGGCATATTTACTATGCAGCGATTCCATAGAGCCACTGATTCCTGGCACTTTTAAATCATTTTAGTAAAGCAACACTTTTATTAAAGAGAAAGTCCATTGGGTTTTGTCTTTAATGAAATTGCCGTTTGAAGAAAGGAACTTCAAAGCGCTGGAAATCGTTGGTTCTACAGAACTGACGCATAGTGAATATACTCCCTTATCTCAAACCTCTCAAGTCCTTTTGTGGGGATAAAAGTATGCGCCCTCCTACAATGCAAGGAGTGCCCCTGTCAATGAGCTCTGTCTACCCATTTATCTCCAGTTGCAATATCTGCTGTGGCAAAATATATTACTCTATTAGCTCTCCATATCCTCCCCACCACCTGCAAATCCCCCAAAATCTCGAAAATATGTTTTTCATTATACCAAATGTCTATAAATGTGGTATTATGATACAATTTCTTGCAGTGTAATACAAGTGCCTCTATAATCCACATACATCTAATTGACATACTATGTTTATGCAAGCTTCTCTGGTATACCATATAATACAAAATTTACTGCATCAGCAATATGTGTATGGGATTTACTAGTCTCAATGAATGGGCTGTCCAGATAAGAGTTTTTTCCATATTGTGGATTACCATGCCAAAAATGTATCATTTTTACTTTATTCTATCAGCACCAAATTTCAGAAGATACATTTTAAATAACACAAAACATATTGTTTTACTATGATACACCAACATTCATTGTTTCGACTGTATCCATCTGAGGTTAGCAAATTCATATAGGCTGTGGAACTTATTTCAGAAAATATACCTACCAAAGGTTGTCTAGACTTCAAGATTTTGACCATTTATGGGAGTCTGCATTCATACTAATTTTCTGTGTTTTTCCCGTGAAGCCCTTCCTAGTTTAATATCCATGTAAAAGCTACTATATAGTTTAGAGCCACTCATTTTCTATCTGAGCGCTAGACAGTAACATTTTGAACAACTATAGATCCAAAGATCCTAAGATTCTAAGATCCAGAGTTTTCCTTGGGAGCCACTCTTTTCCTTTATCCTAAATACAACCCTCATCTCATATCCTCTTCATTCACAGTCTAACATTGTATATTTGAATTAATAAAAATTCATTATTGGACCTCTCCTTTCTTGTTTGAGAACTAAGGTGACCTGCAGATTTTGAAACAGGTGGTACTGTCATTGATTAGACGTAGACCTGTGCTACAGAGACATATTAATAGTGGTTGGTGGCTTAAATATGTGTGACTAATAATGGAGGTACAACATTTAATTTTATTATTTTTCCTAGATGCCAGATTTAAATTTGATCTTTTTTGCAATTTAGTAAATAATAACAATAATACATGTATTTAACAGCTGCCATAGTTAATAAATATAAACAAATAAAAATGCACATTTTACTTTTGATACTACTTCTTAATTGTGGCTATTTTAGTGTGCATACCTTTTTCACTATACTTAAATCCCATATGTTTTACTGTATGCATCACTGTAAATCAACATCAATGTGGAATAATGTACTGTGTGATCCTAAGGCTGTACACTCTCCCCTTCTGGGCAAATTGATTTTTTTTTTATGCTGGAGCATTAGCTGCCTGAATTTAAAGTGCTAAATGTCGATTGAGTTCCAGCACAGGCTGGCCACATTCATTTACAATGTAAGAAGGAAGGGTAAGTAACATGTAAGATAGTGTCTTGCTACACTGAAGTTAAAAAGAACTTAGGATAACATTGTCTTATGTTTCCTGTAAGTGTTCACAGATGACATTAATTATGTATAAGGTTATAATATCCTTAGAACATCTACAACCAACCCAAACAAAAAGTATTCTCTTATGCAAAAACATTTTTCTGATTGCTGCAGAATTTATATTACTAATGAAATAATCAGTGAGGAAAAGGAGCATGAATTAACTTAGAACATCATTAAGATAACTCCTCCGCGTCCTTGAAAAGAAGGTCTTAGACCATATATAGATAGTTAACAAAAATAGACCTACCTAAGCAATCCAAGCAATTCAGAATTCCTTGGTAACGTGTGTGTATATATATATATATATATATATATATATATATATATATATATATACACACACACACATGTATATTATATACACATGTATACATGTATACATTTACATGTACATTTTATATATATATATATATATATATATATATATATATATATATACATACATGTGTGTGTGTGTGTGTGTGTGTGTTTGTGTGTATATATGTGTTTGTGTATATATAGGTCCTTCAGTGTTTAATGGAAATGCAAGATACCAGCCAGAGCTTGGTACACAGTGAGCTGGGGCCTGGAGATGGCTGTTTTCTGTGAAGATTCATCCAATGTCTGGACTCAGTAGATAGAAAACCACAGTGCTGGAAGCTACGCTATATGTTTTGTTCAACAACTTTGCCAGGGTTATGGCTTCCTGCATTGTTACGAATGTTTATATAAGTGCTTGTGCATCCAAGCAATATTGTTAATTAACAATATTATTTACAAATTAGAAGTATTTGTGTCAAAGCATATTAATATTTTGTAGCTGTAACTAAACTAAATAATAATAATAATTAATAATCAATGGTGGTAGTAAATGTACTGCATGAAATAGCTATCAAAAATGTAATAATTTGTAGTTATTATTATTATTATTAGGGAAAATATAACAGTTGGGAGCAATGATTAATTAAATAATAATTACCAGTGGAAGTTACACATAAACTGCAAGGAATAGTTATAACCATTTTTGTTTAATGTTATTATTGCTGAATAGAATAATTATATTAGTCCAAAAATGTTATCAGAAGAGGGACATAACCATACAGGATCAATGACAGAGATAAATAAGTTGCATGGAATGACTCAAACTTAAACTCAAACAATATTGTTTGATACCGTTATTGCTGAATAGGAGGGAGGGTCATAATCCATTTGTAAAGTGCTACTGAAATTGCTGGCACTATATAAATAAATGTTGGTGATGTTGATGAAGATAATGGTCAGGGCATGTTCTTAATATATTGCAGTAATTAATTATGTGGTAATTATCTATAGCAGTTATGAATAAACACATATGATAGTTGTTACAAAAGAAAACATTATTGTTTAGTAATATTAATGCTGAATAGGGAAAACACAGCGATCAGGGCATGTAATCATTGTGATTAACTGTATGGCAAAGGTTAATGAATGAACTGCATGTAAGATCTGTCACAAATTCAAACAGTATTATTGTGATGCTAGTATTGCTTAGTGGAGAAATTATAGTAATTGGAGTAATATTAGTAACTATTTGTATATATTTATAATCAATGACACTTATAAATGAACCGCAAGGGATAGCTAACTCTGACTTAAACAATAATATTTAATATTAGTATTACTAAATAAGGTAGTCATAAAGATTGGGGCATGTTATTAAATAGTAGTAAGCAATGGCAGTTATGGATAAACCACATGTGATTGCTGTTACACATTTACATATTACACGAGTGGGTGGAATCATATTACTCTGGAAATGTGAAGCTATGAACAAGCATGTTTTTGAATGAACCATATAAGAGGAGCAGTCCTCTCTTGTGCTCTTCCCTTCTTTCTTCATGGCATGGATTCAACAAGGTTCTGGAAATATCCCTTAGCAATTCTGGTCCATGTGAAAGCAATTAGAGTACACTGAAGTCATTGTGATGTTCACGGAACCTACTTGAGATGATATGTGCTTTGTGACATGATGCATTATCCTGCTGAAAAGAGCCATAGAATATGGGTAGACTGTAGCCATAAAAGGATACACATGGTCAGCAACAATAATCAGGTAAGCTGTAGAATTTAAACAGTGCTCAATTGGTATTAAGGGGTCTAATGTGCGCCAAGAAAACTTTTCCCACAACACTATACCACAACCAACAACCTGCACCATTGACACAAAGCAGGAAGGAGCTGTGGATTCATGTTAATTAGCCAAAGTCTGACCCAACCATCTGCATTTTGCAGCCAATATCAAGGTCTATTTTGGTGAGCCTATGCCCATTGCATCCTCAATTTCCTGTACGTAGCTGTCAGGTGTGAACCCAGTGTAGTTTTTTGCTGCCTTAGTGTATTTAGTTGAAGGTTCGATGTGATGTGACACGCTCTTCAGCATACCACTGTAGTAATACAATCTTATTTGAGATACTATTGCCTTGCTATCAGCTTAAACCAGTTTGGACTTTCTCCTCTGATGCACTCCACCTTTATAACACCATTATTGGGAATTTAGGTAGATTAAATATTTTGTTTGTTGTTGGTTTCCTAGATCCCCCCACAGAGGCGCGAACATTCTGCTTGTTAATGTTTTCATCCCACATGAACTCTTCTGCTCCAAACGGTTTGATTTGGAGTGACTAGTTTTGTTTTGTTTACTTTAAGCTTATATATTCTTTTGAATAGTCCACATTGTTTTTATGTTGCCACCAATATGTGCAATAGACATTGTTTTTTATCCTAATATAAAATGTCTGTAAATCATTACTTCATTTTTTAGCAGGCTTATATGCTGGTAGTGTGGAAGCACTAGTTGATAAAGAAAAATAGATAATTTTCAACCTCTTGTTAGCAATCAGAAAACAACATAACCCAATGGATTTCTTTCAAATGCTCTGCAGACATTTTTTTCAGCACATATCACAATGATATCTTGGTGGACATCTGGACATATGTTATCCAGGCTCTATGAGATTTGTACAAAGTCGATACAAGCAAAATGTTCTCGAATAAACCCAAAGCACACAAAATTTCAGGACTATTTACTTTCGAGCAAACTGTTTAACACACAAACCAACAAACTTTAATACTCACCCTACAAACTTCATTCCTACATTATAGCACGTACTCTATTTGAATATGTATGTAATGAAAACTTGGTTAGTGACACTTGACAAATATGATTACAAAAATGCTGTTTTGTTATCTATTTTATACATGAAAGTAGGATTAAAGTGATTTCATTCAGAAAAGGAATATGTATATGTGTGTATATATATATCAGCCACAACATTAAAACCACATGCCTAATATTGTGTAGTTCTCCCTCGTGCTGCAAAAGCATCTCTGACCCGTCGTGGCATGGACTCCACAAGACCTGTGAAGGGGTCCTGTGGTATCTGCTACCAAGATGTTAGCAACAGATCCTTTAAGTCCTGTATGTTTGAGGTGGGGCCTTCATGGCTCAGACTTGCATTTCCAGCAGATCCCACAGATCTGGTGAATTTGAAGGCCAAGTCTGTACCTTGAACAGTTTGTCATGTTCCTCTTACCATTCCTGAAAAATTTTGCAGTGTGGCAGGGTGCATTATCTTGCTAAAAGAGGTCATTGCCATCAGAGTTGAAGGGCTGTACTTGGTCTTTAACAATGAATGGGTAGATGGAACATGTCAAAGTAACATCCACATAAATACCAGGACCCAAGGATTCCCAACAGAACATTATTATTATTATTATTATTTATATTATTTATAAGGCAACACAGATTCTGTAGCGCTGGATACAGAAGCAAGTAACAAATAGATGAGGTAATACATGTCAGTAGCACAGATGAATGTGAGTAATGAGTGCAGCAAAAGACATGATAGGACATACGAGGGACATTAGTCAAACGTAGGACAACAGGTAGAGGAACCTGACCATGAGGAAAAATTTTGATGGCAGACAAGTATGAGGAGGTGATGGTTAGAATGGTTAGGAGGTGGTAGGATAGGCGAGCTTGAAAAGATGAGTTTTGAGTGAGCTTTTGAAGGACTGAAAGTTGGGGGAGAGTCGAGTGAGACGGGGTAGGGAGTTCCAAAGATTAGGGGCAGCACGGCAGAAGTCTTGGAGGTGAGCATGGGAGGAGGTAATGAAATGTGAATTGAGGCTTAGGTCAGAGGCGGAGTGGAGTGGCCGGGTAGGTATGTAACTTGAAACAAAGTCAGAGATGTAAGAGAGAGAAGTGTTGGTAAGGGCTTTGTTGACCCAGAGTATCACACTGCCTCCACTGGTTTGCTTTCTTCCCCGATGAACATGCAACTGGCCGTCCACATGATGTAAAAGAAAACATGATTCATCAGACGAGGCCACCTTCATCCATTGCTCCATGGTACAGTTCTGGCACATTTACATGCCCATTTTAGGTATCTTCGTTGGTTGGCAGGAGTCAGCATGGGGACTTTGTCAGGTCTGTGGCTACGCAACTTGAAATGCAGCAAGCCGTGATGCACTATGTGTTCTGACACCTTTCTATCATAGCCAGCCTTAAATTTTTCTGCAATTTGTGCTACAGTAGCTCTTCTGTGGAATTGAACAAGACAGGCTTGCCTTCACTCACCTCGCACATCAGTGCTCCTTGGGTGTCCATGACTTTGTCATCTGTTCACCGGTTGTCCTTCATTGGACAACTTTTGGCAGGTACTAACTATTGCATACTGGGAACACCCCACAAGTCCTACTGCTTTGGAGATGCTCTGACCTAGTCTTCTAGCAATCACAATTTGGCATTTGTCGCTCAGATCTTTACACTTGCCCATTTTTCCTGCCTCCAACACATGAACTTCAAGAACTGACAGTTCATTTGCTGCTGCCTAATATATTTAACCCCTTGACAGGTGCCATTGTAACAAGACTATCAATGTTATTCACTTCTTGACTTCTCAGTAGTTTTAAAATAGTGGCTGATATATATATATATGTATATATATATGTATATATATATATATATATATATATATATATATACACATATATATATATATGTATATATATATATATATATATATATATATATTATGTGTATATTAGAGATGTTCACTGACCTCCGTGTTCTGGTTTTGGTTTTGGATCTGGATTAACTTCGTGTTTTGGTAAAACCGCCCTTGCTTGTTTGGTTTTGGTTTTGGATCCCTATTTTTTTTTAAAATCCCATAATTTTGCTTTTTTTCCCCTACATTATTATTAAACTCAATAACACTAATTTCAAGTAATTTGCAGTCAATTTTGACCACCTCACATTTCACAATATTATTTTCACACATTTTCAAACAAAGACTGCAGCTACGTGCGACAGAGCAATGACACAAATCCACGGCAGTTCATAGCACATCTAGGAAACATTCATCCACAAGGAGTGCCACTTTTGTGGCTGAAGTGCAAGTCCAACATGGCCCTCCCTAAACAAGCTAACAATGGGCTTGTTAGAGTAATGGCAGAAACACACACCAGTGGCAGAAAAGAAAAGAGGTGCAAGATGGAATTGTCCTTGGGCCCTCCCACCCACCTTTATGTAAGATATTGAAAAGGACATGTACAGTTTAACAAAGCAAGCACTCCAGCAACAAGCAGTGCCACTTTTGTGGCTGAAGTGCTTGGTTTGTTTGGGCTCCCACAAAACGAGCTAACAATGGGCTTAAGGGACCTAAGCAAACAGTTCTGTTAATGAACTCTACTGTGGCAAGTCATGCACCAGTTGAAGCAGTTCTTGTCAGTGATAAGAAGAAGGCCATTGTCACGCATAAGACCAAATAATCCACCTTTATCATCAATATCCTCACAAGTGATCAGAGTTAGTACTGCATCCAAGTTTCTAAGGCGAGATGGCTCCTTCCCTATACAGGACTCCTCAGAAGAATCCTTGAGCGTTAGGCCCACTGCTGCTGCTCCTGCTGCTGGGGGTGGATCTTCAACTCAGAAGCAGAATGACATCTCCTTCTTAAGTTTCTGTGGAAATTGCTGCTAGGAAAAAACCTAACTTTTCCTAAGACACCCGGTGGTGATGCAGATGAGTCTGCACAACATTTCGACATTTGGTCTGGTCTAAAAGAATTGCCCAAAAATTGTGACAGCTCTTCTGTAAAATGAACTGCAAATTCCATGAGGAAGGCCATTACCGGCAAATACATCAAAGTACACACAGACTTCTGTGATGGTGGATTACAGCGGGGATGAATTAGTATTGTTTGAGGATGATAAACACACTGATGAGGGTGAATATGATGACAGTGTAGATTGCAGGTGCTGAGATTTGGCTGAGAGAAGGGAGCTAGCTAATGCTGGTATGCTTGGTAATATTTTGGGTAGAATGGCATGTTGGCAATTTTATGTTTCTCTACAGTAAACGTTCACCTTTATTAGGGAGGTGTTTATTTCTTTAAAAAGGTACACGCTTTTTATTTACATTTTGGTTTCCCTGACTTGAACCACAATGCACTTGAAAATACGCTTTAGCACATGAGGTAGAGGGATTAGTATCATCATGACTGAGTCTGGAGAGTGACAAGAACAATGCCACCCCTCCTGTTTCTGTTTGAGCTATAGCACAGTAAAATGTGACTGGAGACTTTTAATAACACTGCCAGCCTATTATTTGAATTTCTGTTTCAGCACTAAACACTGCCACCTATCCTACTTCTGGGTAAGCTATGGCACAGTACAATGTAACTGCAGATTTTGAAGAACACTGCCAACCCTATTATTTCTATTTCAGCAATGACAATTAACAATGGAGCTCTCCTGTTTGTGTGTGAGATATATAATACTGTACAATGTGACTACACATTTAGACCAAGCCTGCCAGCTCTATTACTTCTATTTCAGCAATGACAATGCAGCTCTCCTGAATGTCACTGGAGACTTTGAAGAACACTGCTACCCCCCCTCTTTCTTTTCTACCTATGACACTGCCCAACTGCACTAGAGATTGCCAAGAACTGTGCAACCCATTCTGTGTCCCTCTGTGAAATGGCGCTGGATCTCCGTGGAGGGCGATACTTGCAGAATCCAAAACTCGCGAGAGCTGATGACCTAACAATGACATTTTGCCTCTTTTGCAATTTCGAGGGCGCGCGAAAGTACAGAGCCAGCTCGACTCGGCACCCGGGTCTGCTAAGTTCAGGTGTGTTTGGTTCTCGGCGAACCTGAGCATCTCTAGTGTGTATGTGTACATATATATATATATATATATATATATGTATGTGTGTGTGTATGTTTGTGTACTGGGGCGATATACCTGTCAAACCTGCTCCACGGGAGAGCAGAAACCTCCCGTGGAGCAGAAGGGAAAAAGCTCCTTTATTAGGAAATTAGGTAAGTAGAATATTTTGTTTATTATTTTGTTAAATATTAAAGCCAATGCATGATTCATAAAAGACATATATTATATCCCATGTTGCAATCCCAAAATTGTGAATTATAAAGGGGAAGAACAACGTAATGTCAATTGTATTTTCAGGTTGCATACCTACAAGTAAGACACTTTAAAAATATAATTACATTACCCATACTTTCACATGCCAGTCTGTTTTCAACAAATACAAGCTCTCCCTTTTTCTTAAAGAGCTGGCTGTGTTTCTGCTATGACTGAATGTTCTCTGTACTCACTCTTTTACCTACATTAGTGGAGGGTGTCTTACGTTTTCTGGGTCTGTCGTTTTTAGAGATTTCTAAAGATTTGCCGAATCTAAGCTCTGAAGTGTTGTTTTGATGATACACAGGTGAAGCTCCATCAGCTTTCTGTAGTAGGTAATTTTATAGCAAATCACGAAAATACTGTTATTTGGGCAAACACAGCAATTGGAGAAACACATCAATGTTTTGATTAAAAAATAAAGTTGGTGATACATTGGCTTGCCTCCGCAAAACTGTTAATAGATGTGTCTGAGTAATGGCAGCCAGCATCTTTCTATTTTGTACTGCTGGTGTCTATCAGGTTGCTAGGCAGCTGTTCATCTAAGCCTGCTGCACTAGTGCAGCTAATCATGTAGGGCTATATGGGAAGAAAACCCCTTCCTGTGTATCACCTATGCTCATGATAGTTTCTGATAAAGCTAGTGTGCTGATTGTATTGATCTGTTTGACCTGCTGTTATGACCAAAACCGTACCTTGGAATTCACTGTTTTCTCCTGTCCCTAACCATTGTCTGTTTTCTGGATCTGCTATTTAACCTCCTCCTGCACTTGGCCTGTTAACTCTGCCAGCCCTGATCTCAGCCTACAGATTTATTTTATTGAACTCAATCTGCCCTGACCATAGGCCTGTACTTTTATTTATTGTTGTTCGCTACCCTGAACCTACAAATGTTCATTGAAAACTCACCTCTTAAGGAAAGCTTATCAAATTCTCAAATTCTGTCCTAACATCCCTGTGCTACTCTACCCAGTTACATCTACACAGTTTCACATAAAACGTACATGTGTTCTCTTTCTATGCTCAAACAACCCTCTGACCCCCAGACCAACGTTTCTATGCGACTATTCCAAAAAAGCACTTTATACCTTGCAGTCTGACAGGACCAATATGCAAAATGTGACACTTAACCTCATGTTTCAAACACCTATTGCATAGTTGCCTACTCTCCCAGAATGTCCAGGAGACTTCTGAATTTCTGGGAGTCCTCGCGGACACCCGGGAGAGCAGGGCATCCTCCCGCATGCAGCATCCTTTGTTAGTTAACATGGTGGAGGAGGGACTTAGTGACGCGATTCACACGTCAGTGTAGGACCAAATGAAGCAAGTCAACGAACCCCGCTCCCACACTCAAACCTGCCCCCGGGATCTCCTGGAGAACACCAACCAAATGTTGGTAAGTATGACCTATTGTCCTATAGATTCTAAGTTTACGAGTAGGGACCTCTTATCTCCTTGTCTATTTGTTAATACCATTCCTCATTTTAATACTATGCCTGCTACAATGATGCTTACAATATTACAATATCACATTATAACATGTTTTGTGCATTTTAACAATCTTCTTTACAGTATGGTAACTACATGGAGCTGTTGTCTTACTGACCATGGGAGGGAGGAATCTACTAAAGGATAGTTTCCAATATTTCAAAATTTCTAGAAAAAAAAATTCTGGTCATTTTTATCAATTTTGTGTGCTTAAAAAAAAGGAATTTACTGTCTTTTTTGAAGCTTCAATCTCCCATTAAATTCAGTGGGGTTGTGATTTACGCATGGAAACCCCATTAGAATAAAGTGTCATTTAAATAAATGGAACTCCACAGTATTGTTAGAACTAAAGAACAACAGATTCTGCTAATAAATAAACAATGAAAGCTATCTATATGCATAAAGCATTTTTTCTCACTCATCTCATTGGTTGACAGGCAAATCGAGTATTGGTGATTTCAATGGTGATTTAATATAAAAATATTTCATACACTAGTTCTTTTCTATGTTTGACTCTGCAGAACTTGGTGATCCTGGTGACCTTTGACATCTAATGATTTTTTCTTTCAATTTGCCTAACGAGTGACTACTGTAGCGAGTTCTCTTTAATGAATTTAACAATATGAGAATTGCTGCATAAAGTTAAAAAAAAAAAACTGCCATTTAAATCCGTATTTATCAGTATTTATCTTTGAAGAACTCCTCTTTATACTGAAAAAAAAAAATCTTGTTAATATTTTATAGAACTATTTTATATATGACCGTGGACTGCTGTCATATGACAGCACATTATAATATCCAAATGAATTCAAATGTAGAAAATGTATGTTTGGTCAGATAAATGATAATATGACCTATTTTATAGTATTCAATTTTTGAAAAAACAAAACAAGACCAGAAACATACTGTATATAAAAAAAATAAAAATATTGAAGCAAATGTGACTTTGGACTCATTCTTGCTTTTTACATAATGATTCTTATTGTTATCATTTATTTATTTGCATAACATAAGATTATAGCACAGCTCTTTAGAGTCAGAAATCATGGGGCCTGAGTCATTAAGGGACGCAAAATGATCGCAGCGTACGTACGTGCACTAATGCACGTACCTGGTGGGTGCGAACGGCCGAAGTCATCAAGTGGCATATTCTCACATACGCAGCTTCATGACTTGCGGCGCAAGTGTTCCTATTCTACCTGTTTACGGGTGTACAAGCCTGCACATACTTGCATAACGTGCAGAAGCGAACGCTACGCTGTTTAGTGCATAGTAACATCATTGGTGTATCTCTCAATTGTTGAATCATGGTGCTGGTTGCAATTAACCGTAAAATATATATTCTCCTTGTTATGCTACTTTGTTTACCCAGTCAAGATGTGTTAGTTTTGATGATTAAAATTTATTAATATTGAAATATTTTCAGTGTTTTATCGTATATCATATATCAGTATATCATGTATATTTGATGTGGTTTTATAATGTCATATGTATTATATTATATATATATATTATATTATATAAGCCTTTGGTGTGAGCTGGAAGGAAAAGAATATGAACAGGAATGAAGTAGTTATTCAAATAACCTATGTTTCCAATCCAGAGATTTTCAACAAAGACTTGCACAGACTTCTTAGACTTGTCCATTGCATCCAGGAGACTCAAAAGGATCAGGATACGATTAAATACTTTCTCAGCCAATTGTTATATGATATGTGTAAATTATAGTACAACCTTCTTTTGTTGAAACACAAAGTACATCTCTGGTCTGTTTAAGATCAGAGTTTTCAGCATAGAAAAAGAGTGGAAGCTTATTATTTTGTAAATAAACAATGATCCAATTTTATTCGTTAAGTCTCTTTTGCTGAAGGAATTTTTTTATTACTTTATTAACCTATATAACACCAATGAGGTTATGCCGCTAGCCCTGTTTTCCCTGTGTAGCAGGATGTGTCTTGGTTCTGTTTTCAGTATATGTTTTCGAAAGAGGTTATGTCGTACATAACTGTTATTTCTTTGGGGCCTTATCACATTATATCCCGGATGTGAGGGGTGACTCTATTGGTTGGCCTCTTCTCCATTGGTTTTTTCAAACAACAGCGTTGCAGTTGCACGATGGAGCGCCTGGTAGCTACCTGCATACGCAGCCGCCTGCGAACGGCTCGGTATGCCTGCATTTTCTGTTCATTTCCCACGTACCTCCCTGCGGGCCAAAGCAACGGTCCATCGTTGCTGTAAGCACCCGCAGTTCGGTATGTGAGAATGTTGCCGACCTCATTTTTCACCACAAGTGCCAATTTAATATCATGCTTGCCTATTGGTTCGCAGTGCACGTCGGTGCGTCAGCACGTGCATCACGGAACCTTTACTAAGATGGCTGACTGACCTGTCAATCACTGCTCGGCCTAGCGTTCTGACGCGTACGCAACGCACGACTATAAAAAAGCATTCTGCATGGACCAAGTTTTTGCTGTCAGGAAACATATTACATTGGTGTATATTGAGGTAAGTAACATGGGCCTAGGTCTGCTACCTGACATAGCGTAGAAGGAAAAGGAATAATTGCACTTTCTTTTTCCCTGTTGTAGTTTGCTATTACAGTTCTGATAAAGAGAACCGGATAATCTTGCTCCATTTAGAGGTAAGTAACATGGGCCTAGGTCTGCTACCTGACATAGCGTAGAAGAAATAGGAATAATTGCACTTTCTTTTTCCCTGTTGTAGTTTGCTATTACAGTTCTGAAAAAGAGAACCGGATAATCTTGCTCCATTTAGAGGTAATTAACATGGGCCTAGGTCTGCTACCTGACATAACGTAGAAGAAAAAGGAATAATTGCACTTTCTTTTTCCCTGTTGTAGTTTGCTATTACAGTTCTGAAAAAGAGAACCGGTTAATCTTGCTCCATTTAGAGGTAAGTAACATGGGCCTAGGTCTGCAGGTTTTTGGTATAGTGATGGAATAAACTTATTTTATTTCCATTTGTAGACATGTCTGAACAAGACGCAAATCAGCCATCGGCCTCATCATCTACTACTGCTAAAAAAATCCACCAGCCAAATTTCACCAAAAATGAATTAGACATTTTGGTAGAAATGGCTGTTGATAGGCTCCAATTCCTCTCCGCGTCCACTCTTTGCACCATCCAAAGCCCAAATATCGGAAGAGATAACAAATGAGGTCAATGCCGTGGCTCCAATCAGACACAAGGTTAATGAGGTCCAGAAAAGGTAAATATTGAAGCGTACAAAAATGAGTTAAATGTGTTCAGATTTTGTGGATAATTTTATCCTGCTAATGTGTCTATTTTGCACACAGGTGGCAAGACTTTAAACGCCGCCTAAAAGATAAAATTATGGAACACAGAAGACATCCCAGAATGACAGGTGGTGGACCTCCAGCAACGCTGGAATTGACTGCATTGGAGACCAGGGCATTGGCCTGTTTGGATGCGGAGATGGTTCAAGGTGTGGGCCGCATTGACACTGGACGTAGCCCACCTGCCAGCGAGCCTATCACAGCTACAGGTATATACACACACATATAATATAAATAATTGTCTACTAAATTATATATATTACAGTTACCCAATAATTGCCCTATACTTTAACAGATTTCCAGTTACATATAGTGAGAAGTTAAGAAGTTATATTTTAACCACCACACACAGTAAAAAAAAAATTGTATTGACAATGTCCTTTTTAGAATCATGCGGACAATAAGAATTCGCACAAATTTCCTAAGGACGCCATTAATTTTTTTATTTTTTTTCTTGTAGGGGCCAATACAGCGGAAGAAATTGCAGAGGATGAGCAGTAGAGGAGTCACGTGATGTGGAAGAGCATCAAATGAGTGAGGAGGCAGAAGTCAGTGAACGGGAATCACTGCACGCCTGCTATCACAGTATTAGAGACACAAATGCCATTATTCAGTCCAATACCACAGATATTGCCACAACCCTCACTCGTATGGAGCACACTTTACACAGTAGCCTCACCCGCATAAAGAACATTATGGACTTAAACCTTACCTCTATCAACACTACCCTTACCCGTCTCACTGACCTTATTGCAATGTATATCACCAATCCTGAAGCACGCATATTACAGGGATCTTCTCCTAATTCTTTCTCTCCATCTCTCAGTCCCATGTATCAATCATACTACACTTCACCCGATTATCGTTCCACAAGTAAGCCTTATCGCGCGCACCCGTCTTCACATATTGAACAACTGCACTCTCAAGGTTCTATTGATTCTAGTCTACGACCCCAAATGCAACACCATCATTTCCAAAGCAACCCATATATTGACATTGACCCATATTCACATTCTAATCAGCAACACAACTATTATTTACCTCCACCTGCCCCTTCTGCCATCTCTGCTCCTTCTGCCATCTCTGCCACTTCTGCCATCTCTGCCCCTTCTGCCCCTTCTGCTCCTTCTGCTATCTCTGCCCCTTCTGCCATCTCTGCCATTTCTGCCCCTTCTGCCATCTTTGCCCCTTCTGCCATTTCTGCCCCTTCTGCCATCTCTGCCCCTTCTGCCCCTTCTGCCATCTCTGCCCCTTCTGCCATCTCTGCCCCTTCTGCCATCTCTGCCCCTTCTGTCCCTTCTTCCATCTCTGCCCCTTCTGCCATCTCTGTCCCTTCTGCCCCTTCTGCCATCTCTGCCCCTTCTGCCATCTCTGCCCCTTCTGGCCCTTCTGCCACTTCTGCCATCTCTGGCCCTTCTGCCACCCGTGCCACCCGTGTCCCCGTGCACCCCGTGCCCCCCGTGCACCCCGTGCCACACAATCGTCGGCTGCTGCACAGACACTCACTGCTGCTCCACTGGACTCTGCTTCCTCCCCACTGTTGCCTTCTATATCACGAGTTACCAGAAGCCAGACTCATCCTCGCACAGATGCAACCATTATCCCAGCAAAGTAGCCCCGTAAACATAAATAATTGTATGTTTTATATGTTTTTCATATTGTATAAATAAATGGTATAATTATATACTTAGTAGCTATGTATGTTGTATTTGGTCAAAACATAACAAAAACACTTACAAGAGAAGTAGGTGTCCAGGACATATTGCTTGAAAGACACAGCATCAACTGATTCTGGAGGGCTGGGGTCAGCATCTAACACCTCCTGGACAGCAACCTCAGCCTCCTCCACCCAAGGAACCCCACTCCTAATGGCGATGTTATGGAACACCACTCACAGAGCTATGATATCACACACAGTGGATGGAGCATACATTAGAGCACCACCAGACCGATCTAGGCACCGGAATCTGGCCTTTAAAAGACCAAATGCCCGCTCCACAACCGCTCTTGTGGCTGTATGTGCGGAGTTGTATGCCATCTCCTGCTCCGTACGTGGGTTTAATAGAGGAGTGAGGAGCCAAGGGAGAAAAGGGTATGCGTTATCTCCTACAAGGGGTGACAAGAATGAAAAAGTTACAAAATATAAGCGAGTGTCAGAATTGTCGACCCAAATAACTATATCTATGGCAACAAGACAGGCAACATGGAGGACAAATAATGGCAAAAGAAGCAATTAGACACAGATATGACTTCAGAGAACCTTACATAACATATTCAATGTATTTGTAACCAAGGTTTAAGTTTTTGAACAACTTTTCATATGGGCAGCTATCCAGGTAGGATTTTAAGGTAAACATCACAATTAAATGTACCTTTGAATGATATTGCAATGTGCCTGTGTACTATATCTACTTAGCTACCAAACTTAAGACATTACTATTTCCACTTTAAACTACTACATACATGACATGTTTGTTAAATAATAAAAATACCTAATAGCCACGCATCACCATTCGGCCTTGCACCACCTTGCCTCAGTTGCAATCTTTCCCACATCCCTGATTGCCGGAAGGCAAAGGAGTCATGTGTGCTCCCTGGCCACATAGCTACCAGGTTACGAATCTGGAGAGAGGCGTCACATATAGCTTGGACATTTATAGAATGGAAATGCTTGCGATTTAAAAAATTAGCAGCATTCCCACCGGAGGGGACCAAGGCTACATGAGTCCCATCGGCTGCCCCTATGACATGCGGGAAACCGGCTATGTGGAAAACTGCCGTTTTATCGGCACCAGGGACTCCTCATCGAGTGGCAGATGTATGAATTGCCTTAGACGTGACACAAACGCCCCCAGAACAACCTTTAGCACACGACTGAAGGACTTCTGGGACATCCCTGAAGCGACTCCCACAGTGGTCTGAAATGACCCTGTCGCGCAAAAGTGCAATACCGCCAACAGTTTAGTCAATGGCGGTATTGCTGTTGGGCTCTTGCGCTTGGGCTCCAGGTCAATCTGCACTATACGCAGGGTGTCCAGGATGACACGAGGCGGGAGCCGATAACGCCGCACCACCTCAGCATCAGACATGCCAAAGAGGCTGACACGTGGCCTGAACACACGCTCCCTTGGTCAGCAACGATGGGTTACTTGCTGATTTTGGGGGCGGTGATGCTGGTTGCCCTACTGTGCTGCCACATGTGCCTCGGCCATTTCTAAGAAACGCTATATTTGAAAAGAGAAGGATGTAAAAAAAATACAATTAACTCATAGTTTGGAAAATGTCACTCCTATTTGCACAGGAAACATTTACAATATACTTACACCAACAAGTGGGTTGGCCAAACTCATAATGTGGCTAAAATAACAAAACAAAAATTGTCAGAGGGGGAATAAGAAGTTATGGCATCTGCTTCTATGCTATGTCAGGTTGCAGACCTAGACCCATGTTACTTACCTCAAAATGGAGCAGGATTATCCTGTTCACTTGCAAACAATTGTCAATGGAAAACTAAAAAAGAAAAAATAAAGTAAACAAAAGATAAAAAGAATCTAAAAAGTACTACACAGCCCAGTACAAGCAAACTATTATCTGTAACTATTATCTGAAACAAAGTATAACACCCAAAATAACAAAAAAGTCCAAGACAAATAAAACAATAAAGCAATAAAATGTTAAAACAAATCAACCAATGAAACCATAGTAATATCTTAAAATATATCATGCAAACATACCAGTAAATGAATCAGCAGTGAACAGGGCACATCATCTACGCAGAGCTTTATAGCAGTGATTAATTAGCAAAGAGTATGCAGGTGAGGGTCTGCATGCGTCCTGATGTGCCTGTGGTTCAGATATGAGAGATAAACTAGACCCTCGGCAGGCGCATAGCGTACGCCACCACAAACGCGATCGCCTGCACATTCTCACCAGTATGACTTGTACGTAGTTAGACGAGAACGCCCCTATGAGAAATTGACTACGTCACCACGCCCCAGAACCTCCCAGTTCACGCCCAGAACTCGTAGCTCGTCGCAAATGGGTTTTGCGATCGCGCCCGTACAGTTTTTGCGTTCGCGAAAGTAAACAGGCCCGGCAGCCGAGCATGCGCACTAAACTTTTGCGTTCGCTACGCGCTGAAAAGGGACATACATTCCTTGATGACTCAGGCCCATGATGTTTTGTGTATGCAATGCAATAATCACAGAAATGTAATCAATATTTTATTAAATCCAAACCATGCATTTAACTACTATATAATATATATAGGAAATATAATAATCTGAAATGATTGATCTTTAAAGCCTTTTGCACGGAATGGTATCAGAGTATGGTAATTAATATTTTTTATATTTTTATATTTTTATTTTTATGACCTGTCTCTTGCCATCAGCAGGATTCTCTACTTTATTACAAATGAATTGTGATATAAATATAAATAACTCATGACCAAAAGTTTTCCTTGTTTCTTATTAGCAAGATGAATAGTACAAGATGGTTTCACTCCCTTTGACATATACATATCTCTTTATGCATATTTATAAACATTATACATAACATTTATGTTTTCAGAATAAATATACTACCAACTGAAGGTGTGTTGTATAATATATGCTAGAGCAAATACAGCATACCACAATAGATGAATTGCCAATAGGAAAAACATAATGCAGAGTACAATTCTTTTTGGAGCCTGCACTATATTCTCCAGTGGAGGGCAAACTTGCATTAAATATATAATCCTGCTTGTTAGAAATTCATCTTTTGTAAAATTTATGTTCATATACATCTGTGAAAGTGTCTCCTGCTGCAAATGTGACGCAATTGATTATTTTTCACCATATATATATATATATATATATATATATATATATATATATATATGAAAAAGCATATTTCAACACAGTTGCAAGATTCATTCATTTGGAAATGGTAGAAAGTACAATGTTAATATAAACACTGTAGTGTAATTAGGGTGCCTATAAAATGATCATGTAGCAATGATTTACATTTGTGCTATTGTGCTATTACATTTGTATTTTACAGCAGAGATGTTGGGCATACTCAACGGTATTGCAGTAGTAATGTAAGATGTAGTAGTTAAGGTAATGCAAAGTCATTTCTCTATACTTAAACTAGCAGAAAAAGCTATTTGAAGGAAACTGAAGAAAGCTGAGGTACCATGTCCTAAATGTGTAGATATGTTTACTCTATCTTCTATAATGAAAACACCATTTTCTGACTCTTTTTGGTTATTACGTGTCATTTTAAAGACTATAGAGCAATTTAATACAGCTTAACACTAAATTCTTCTACTACCTTTATAGAGCTCCTCCCATTGATGTCAAAGCAAATAAAATGCAGATACTTAGAACATATTTTTTTTGCAAATGCGTCTAGTTGAATGTCATGGCATATGTAGGTGAAGTCCTACTTTCCGCTTTCAGAAAGTTCCTCTATACAGATATTTTACATGACCACGATTGGGACTTGTTCCTAGCACACAAGAGGTTTAAAGAAATTGCAGTTATTCTTCCCTGTCCCCACACAGCTGCTTCTTGTTGGTATTTGAAAGGGAAACAGGCAGGGCTTAATGGAGACATTGCAATGATGTCATTATGCCCCACCTCCTCACTCACTATCTCCAGAAAAATAATATATATAGTCATGGAATGGGAGAGGGTACGAAGAGTTGTCTTTCACCACCCATCCTAGCACCTGGAAGCTCATCGGCACCCTTGTTTGAAAGAGGGGTGTCTCCTCTTTGAAAATGTACAAATTTCTCCCGTCCTGGCTTGCAAAAAAATCAATGGCGCCTTATTTAAAGAGGGGAGTCCCATCTTTCAATTGATATGTACACTTAGTAGTTATTGTTTTGTGATCACATGTGATCACCAGACAATAACACCATACACTATAGAAGAAATTAAAGAATCCAGTATAGGGGAGAGAGGCATTGTAATGCACAGGTCTCCCCCATAATGGCATCCTGGTACCTAGAACCCTCATTTGAAAGGATGGGAGAACAATAATACCCTACACTACAGGAAGCCATAAGAAGTACAGGAAAAGAGAGGTAATAATGCCCACACCTCCCCATCTTGCCCTGAGTAAACTGAAGGATACCCTCATTTGGTGTTATAAGCTGTCTTAATTTTTGCAAAATGATATGCCTTGTTAGGCTATCCATATTGATCGTACATTACTTTATGCATTTCATTCAAGATGGTGCACACTAACAAAAACATAATAATTTTCAAGGGCAGAATGTATCGTGAAATTCTGTGTGTAGAATCCTGCCCTTTGCTTGTTTTGGAATGGTGGATTGATGCCAAAGCAAGAACCACAAAGTATTTTTAGTGGTGTTTAGAAAAAAGAATTTTCCTTCAATTTCAATGAAAAAAACACTTTTTGCCCCTTTTGGTTAGATTTGTTTAGCAGCGACAGAAGTTATAAGTAAAATAATGGTAGTTCCTGAAAATGCAAAGTCTTATGAAAAAACAAGGTATAATTTGTGGGTACCAGACATAAAAGTACTGACGATGTTGGAATGCGACCCACCCAAAAAGTGTCAACATAGGCTCAACTGTGAATGGGGTTTAAAACAATCAAAATGTTAGTTGAGATATTTTGTGTAAAATTATTGTAGAAAAATAGTAGTATAATAATGTGTATTCATATATATCTAGTAATCTGTGAAAACTCAAGGATTTTTTTAGTTACGATGTGTTTTCATTAGCAACCATAAAGATTATGACAAGGTGAATGCCATAGGGGATGTTGCATAATGTCAGAATTCAGTAGCATCATTTTTGAAATGTTCAATATGATGTCATCAAATATATCTTTTGATAATATCACTTATTTTAAAATAATGTTGTCATCACTCCTTTGGCCTCCAGTACCACCTCTATGCCGATGACACTCTACCTTTCATCTTCTGATCTCTCAATCTGAACAGCTTCAAACAGGCTTTAAAAACCCATGTAGTCTTGAAAGCCTATTAGTCATTTGCTTAACTACTTCACCTTGCCGGCTACCTCTCCCTCTTATCCCTTCTTTCCCATCCTCCTTCTCTTACTCTCATTCCTTGCGACCTTATCCCGATCTCACCCCTTGTGTCTTGGTATGTCTACCCGAACCATTTGATTGTAAGCTCCCTTGAGCAGAGCCCTCTATCTCCTCCTGTATCCACCACTCTTAACTTTGCTCAACAGCTACTCTGCCCACCTCCTTCTTGAACTTTCTGCCCACCAACTTCCCTCTTGCTTTTCTTTGCACCATTTTCAATGGCTCTTAACCTGTTAGCTGCACCCACACTTGTGGGCAGAGGATTCCAGCTTGTACTGAATATTCCTCTCTCACCCTCTGAGCCTTTCATATTAGCATGCTTTGAGTTACAAAGTTCATAGTGTTACTTGTTTATTATACTGTTTATTTATATCAATTATTTCTGTTCTACCTTGTATTGTCCTACTGTTGTTGTACCCTGAACTGCGCTGTGGAAATTTCTGGCGCCTTATCAAAAAAGTTTTATATTATTATTATTGTTATTATTACTATTATTATTATTATTCATAATAATAATAATAACATTTTAAGATTAGTAATAGCCCAATTCCCTGGTCTGGTCGCTTTTAGTAGAGTGGGTCATGCTAAAATATTGGATAGACCCTTCTACAACTTGCAACTAACCCTAGCACTTAAAAGTGTAGGAGCTCTTTAAAGTCACAGTGGTGTTGGGGTAGTAAAGGAAACAAGTAAGACCCTACGTAAATAGTAACCTAGACAACTCTCTAGGGTCTCTGTGTAACAAGTATGTGATCCGCTTTTTTAAAACACATGTAAATCATGCTTAATATGTTGTTGTATATGGGTCTAGGTGCATTCTGCTCTTGGAAGGGTATGTCCAATACATATGTGGAATATAAAGTCTCAAAAGAATGCACAGAAAAAAATGCACAGAATGCACAGAATGCAAAGAATGCACAGAATGCACAGAAAAAAAATTCTATTAATGTCACCCGTTAATAATATAGTCATTAATACTAAATATGTTTTAAAAAGTAGTTTTTCTTTCATAAAATACATTTATTAGGATATTATGAATGTCTGCAATCAAGAGCAACTGTGAAAATGCATTTTATGTAAACACATGTATACGCAACCGCCATCACTAGTAATCGTCACTGAAACTCAACCTGTAATTGGTGCAAGTGATACGACTGAAAATCACGTAGATTAATTGGATGTTGCTGAGATCTTCTGGTTCAGGGCATATGCCGAGCAATTTTACGCAAAATACACCCCTTAATTAATAAGACCCAAAATGTATATTTGTTTTTAAATCAATTTGAAAATTTTAATTGTAAACAGATGGACTCCAATCAAGTGTATGAATTCTGATCAACACAACATTACTCCAAAGTATTGAGGTGCATCTGAGAAAAGGTAGTGAATGCTTAAGCAATCAATCATTGTAGTTTATTAATTCAAGTGTTTGAATTTGTTTCGAAAAATAAATTATATTGATATTATTTTGTGTTGATCAGTGCTCCCAAATAAAAAATTTTGTCTAATTATTTAATTTGATTCTTAGACTGGAAGCCATTTGGGCAAGGCCATCTTTACCCGTAATATGCAAGCACTTTAAAAATGAAATAATATTAATAAGAAAAAACAAAATTAAACTTGAAAAATGTCAAAGGGTTGAATACTTTTTATAATCACTATATAAAAGAATAATAGAATACATACTTTTACATACAATTAAGAAGGGAACACAACATTATAATTGTTTTTTTATAAATCAATGTGATTTTCTTTTTCTTGAGCCATTGTACTATTTACCCTGCAAAGGTTCCAGAGATAACTATCTAAAATAGTTGAAATATCAGTTTGGTAAAGTTAGTAATTTGGCTACCTATTAGGTTTTGCTAAAGTAAAAAGGTTAAGTGAAGACCATTCCTCAGTTATTAATGAATTTAAAGACTCTCATCATCTGTATGTCCTTAGTGCCAAATGAATTTGAAGAATCCCATCATTTTTATGTCTTTAGTCTCCCTCGTTTGATCAGGCTCTCCCCTAGACTATGTAGCTTCAAACAGGCTCTGAAAACTCACTTATACTTAAAGGCCTACCAGCCATCCGCCTAGCAATCTCTCTATGCTTGATTACCTCACTGTCTCTCATCCTCCCTCCCTCACTGCGCTCTACTTGCCCTAGACCACCCCCCTGTCCTGACTCCCCTAGTGTATGCTTTCCCTTTAATTTGTAAGCTCTTGTAAGCAGGGCCCGATTCCCTCCTGTCCCTACCCATTACTTCTGCTTCTGTTACTCTGGTACTAGCTATGCTTGGGGCTTTTGGAGTTTTAGTGATATCCGTTTATTCTGTACTGTTACACTTTGTATGGTCTATTGTTTGTATTCTGTATGTCGCTACAGACACTTTGTGGAGCCTTATAAATAAAGAAGAATGTTAAATAATAATAAATGCAGAAAACATCACGTTTATTCTCTTTCATCCTAATAGCCCAAAATAGCCCAGATTTGAATTAGTATAAAGATAATCATTCTACATTAAACATTCTCAGTGAAAATGCTGAAACTGTTATGAAGGAACTTGAACACAAGCAAGTCCAGCTCATATTCGGCGCTGCGGAAACCTTGTGGCGCCTAACAAATAAATGATAATAATAATATTAAGAATTATTTTGACATAATTTCAAAATATCAGGTAAATGTGCTTAAAGAGATTATACTGACACATTGCTTAATTTAAAAAAAAAAAATACTTATTTTACAGAGTACTGAATAAAATAATGTTACTTCTATACTCAAGCTGCTGTATAGATTTTCACCAAAGCTATCAGTTACCTGGCTATGTCTGGAAAGTATTCTAAATGTAAAACAATAATCTATTTACCAGGTATACTATGTAATAGATAATATTTATTTCTTCCTAAACTGTAGTAGGTCAGTTTTAAAGTATGCTAATTACTTCTCTATATTTGAGCTTAAATATTAGGCTAATTACAGAAAAACTATCATCTGATTAGATGTTATATAGAAGAAGCATTGTTCCAACAATTATATGCTTAAGGTTTTAGCAGAAGTTCCATTATAAGCCCAATTTCCACCGGTTAGTATCTGTGGCTTAAGACAAATAATCCTCCTTAATTTGAAATAAATATTTAGTCTAAATTCACAGGGGTATTTTATGAGTGGGCAATTGTGCAAGATGTGTCATGTTTCCACCCACCCTAAACTCAGAATTGTATACTATGCAGAATTTTTCCTCCACTCAAACAGTTTCTTTCCATTAAGTCTTCACCACATGGGTGCAGATGTGTGCCTCTGCCCCACTGCACAAGTAGTTCGGGCTCATAAAGCTTTCCACTACTTCCATCCTGGTTTCTGCAAGGGAGGAGTGAGAATGAGCCATCTGAGTTCTGATGACTGGTGCAGTATAAAAGGTGGTTGTGGTGATGATGGAGGGGGCTCATCGTCCTTCAAGCCCTCAAAGGGAATGGCACTTGCTTCCAAAAGTCCTTGTTTTTCCACTGTGCCTGCTCTCCTTAATGGATTATGATCTGGTATTGGTTGAATACCCCATACCTCCTCACATAATTATGTTCTTTGTTACTCACTAGTCCCCACTGCCCCTGTCACCTAATTCATCTGTGTAGTTCATGGACTGTACAATCACTTTGAACAGCAATTTTAAATTTCAGTTTGGGTCAACCAGCAAGGACAAGTTTTCTCCTGTAGCTGCTCAATGCATTGAGGGGGTGATTAGGACTGGCTATGGTGCTGGTCTCCATTGTGGTTCTTCCAAGTATGTGGGGAACACTCCTTAGTTACTGTAAGTTCAGTAGGAACAGGAGGGGTGGTTGACAAAGCTCTTTGGTTTTCTCAAGTTGAAGGTATATTGGGGTTTGACCAGCTACTTTGCTGGTTGTTGAGGATCAATTCTCTCCTATCCAAGGGTACCAGCCCCATGGAACTTAGGAATGGGTTTGGGTATTCTGCTGAATACTTGTTTCATGTTGGCTGCATATTTTTTAGAATCTTGGGCCCCTGGGACTATCCTGGTCTCCTTACTCCTGTGCTATGTTCCCCACCCACAGTAAACTGGCCTTTCTCTGCTCTTTGGAAACATGATGTTTATCTGCTCCCAATTAATTTCCCTGTGCTAGTGAACGGCTTATATAAACTCCTCATCCTGATCCAGCAACTGTGGCTACAGTTCCCTGGGGGCTTTCTCTTAAGCTAAAACCTTAGTAACAGAATTCCTGTTGCAGCTCTTTTATTCTGAGTCGGGGGTACAAGTTTATTTAGAGATTAATTTCTACAGTAGCCTTTATCACTGGTTCTTCAGGGGGAAATTAATTAGTATGGTAATCATTTTCCTAGACCATGTGCTATGAAATTGACGTGTCAGGGTGTTAGCAGTACCTTACCTTATTGATGGGTGCACATTGATTGCAGCCAACATTTAGCACCTGTTGCAAGCCAGCTGAGAGGTCCGATCATGTCATGGTTTCCATCCTAGAACTTCCAGTAGCCCTTGGTATATGACCACCTCAACAGGCTCCTTGCCTTCTTTTTCACCTGATTGAAAGGGCACTACACAATTAGCTGAGTCCTATAGCAGTAGGAGCTTTCTAAGGGATTGTTAGATTTCAACAAACACATTTTCTTGTGAGTGTACCCAGAAACCTAGCTCTCTTGAAAGATTCTTTATCCACCAGGTAGACATAAGGATAATATTTTAATTCACCATCTTGGGGCCAAGGGTAACCGTCCTCGAACTTCATGCTCATAGTATGACTATCTCATCTCGCTCACTATATTACACTCACAGTTCACACAGAAGGAAAAGGAGTTTAGAGAACCTTTTGCTGCTGTTATATGTAATAAGTTGTTGTGCAATGTGTAATCCATTTTTCTCATTTACAAGTAAAGCACACAAAAAACTTTTCAACATCTTTATAATGCAAAAAAAGGAAGTGCAATATGCAGGTGTCAGTGTAAAAACTACAGAGTGTGATGATGGGTTCCAACGGTATCTATCAATATATGCGAATCCAATGCAAAAACTAAAACATATAGCTTAGCTATTAGAGAATGTTTATAGCCTTCTGCAAAGGTAACTTGTGGTGGTGCTATTTCGGGAGTGGATCGGGTACTGTAATAGACTGCATGTTGTGATGTGGTGATTTGCCTGTGTAATTTCCGTCTGAATGTTGTCTCCTGACTCCTGTTTCTGTGTCTCTCCAGCTTCTCAACATCTTTACCATTATTGAAAAATAGTTTATTTATATTTGATGCTCACCAGCTTCTTCTTGGGATGGTTGTTAATTAGTGTCATTGACATTTATCCCTTGAACTAGCTCTTGGGGAAGGATCTGGCGGAGCTCATCCATATATTCTGAGAATTTTATTCTGCGTGGGGGACCCCCACCTGTTCTTGTTGTTGCCGCCTTCCTCTCCAGCCAGGTTTTCTTTTAGACATCTATTTATGAACAAGGACTTCCTCCTACAATGGGACTCAGACCATTTCTAGGCCATCACTGCATTAACCTTCTCACACACAGAGGCCCATAGCTGCTTCTTTTGCCTCATATTGGTCTTAGCAGCACTGCTTCCCTGTAATCTGGTCATAGCAGGGCATAATTGCTGATACTAGTACACAGTTTTCCTTGTGGGAAAACTGAATACTGCGGCCTGCTTTTGTCTTCTGGACCTGGCTTCCTTCTCCTGCCTCCACTATTCACTCCTGTGCGTCCTCTATCCCTTCCTGTGCTGCCTCTTCTCATTGCTTTTACTCCTCCTTTTCACTCTCCTCCACTCTCCTTTAACGCTCCATCACAAAAAAGCACTACACTAAAAGACTAACACAAATAGTACTCACACAACAACACTCACTCACAAACAACACGGACAGTAATAACAGCAAAAGACACAATAAAGAATACACAGTAATATGAAACAAAATAGAAAAAAACAATACATATTTCAAAAATTAATTTAGAACAGCACCACTTACTCACAGATAAGCTCTCTAAGCACTCGCCTATTCTCCTCTCTCCTATCTACTAGCTCCTCACAACCCTATCAAAGTAATGGAGGAACAGCAAAGCCTTTTATAATGCTAGTGATGTCAAAATGAAGGGTGAATTGAACTATCCAACAGAAAAGCACCAAGCCACAGTCTCCATTTCAAATTCAGCAGGATTTTAGAAACTGACACAGTTTATCCACAAACCAACATGGTTTACTAGCGTTTTCCTGTTTTCTAATCCAATAAGCATTACCTGCAGTTTGACACAGGGGCCTCAAACTGCTGGATGCAGCGTTTTGAGGCACCAAATCACCAGCAATTGATGGTGATGTGTGGCGGATTATTACCACCTAACAAAGTGCCGTTTCATACATGTATCCCTTAGACCAGTGGTTCCCAAACTTTTGCAGTTCGCGGCACCCTTAGAGTCTCCATAATTTTTTTCAAGGCATCCCTCCAAAATAATTACTGAGCAGCCCTGTTTTAGAAGTAGTTGAGTCAAAAAAATGTAATAAGTATTCATGTCAGGACAGAAATATATCACAATGTCCCCCTCCTCTGCCCTCCCTCAAGCTGTCTAACTCCTCTGTCACGATGTCCCCCTCCTCTGTCCTCTCTCACGCTCCCTTTCACTCTGCCCCGCGCCAGCCATACAAAAAACAAACACATAAACTTACCAATCCTCGCGTCACCGGGACACAGCATCCTCCTCTCTCACGCAGCTTGTCGCAAGCTGCGTGAGAGAGGAGGATACTGGGTTCCGGCGCCGCGCGGATTGTTAAGTTTATGTGTTGTTTTTCTATGGCTGGGCCACGGCACCCCTGTGACAGCGCCGCGGTACCCCTGGGAGCCACGGCGCACACTTTGGGAACCGCGGCCTTAGACACATAAAAACGCCATTTAAAGCCATACTAGAGAGTATGATTTGAGACCTTTAGTCGTGTTGCCTAGGAACCACTGGTCAAAGTGGAAAATTTGGAGTGGCAGTAAGGACATTTCAAAGTGGCAGTATGAAAAATCTAATGGAAATGTAAGCTAATGGAATTTTAGAGTTTTACAATAAAGGCAGTAAGGGAAGTGGAGGTATGGCATACCACCTTATATACTACCACTTTGACCACTGCTAGGAACGTCATTTTTTCAAATCTACCTAATCATAGCTTTAATAGTAATTCTATTCTAATAATTTAATGTACTTTGTTGAATTTAACTGTTTTTGAATAATTATGTGGGTTGTCCATAAAAAAGTAAATAGATTTATGATGTACAAAGAAGATTCTGTAAAACACTTATGTTGGTTAATGCTTAAAAGGGTTTCATAATAAAGAGTTAATTTTTAAAGCAATTTAACTTTCTTTGCAATCCAAAAATATATCCATTTTATAGCAATTGCCAGATGGAAGAATGTGTTATCTAGATACAACACCACAGACAGGTTGTGATTAGTGTTAATAATATTGGCTTCAAATTAATAGATGCAATGAAGCACAAATGTATAATTTTCTTATAAAAGGAAAGTGCTATTCAGCACCAATTAAGTAATGTCAAATAGAATGTTGAAAAGTTGAGAATGTTCGTTCTTGTAACATCAAATTTTACTTCACACTTTTTAAAATCAAGTCACTTTCTTATTACTCAAAGAATATATAAAATAATGACACTTCGGTATTGTGAAAATAAATCATTAAGAAAATAAATACCGATATAGCGCCTGACATAATTATACATACAGTAAGCTAGATATATTATTATAAGAAATTACTTTTAAAATAAGATGATATGATATTCAGTGTTCATCCTACTAATTTACTATTTATTTTAATCTAAGATGAAAGGTTGAAGACCACTAACATTTTGGAGTTCCATAACATGTGTCTCAAAGAGAAAATATGAGGACTGCGCTAAGAATGGATGTGTATTATCACCACTCTATTATGAAAAACATGTGTTGCAATTCCCCTTCAATAAAATTAGGTCACATTTATTTCTTAATGCATAATGTACAGTTAAAAAACATATTTATATAAAAATGCATGCAAAGTACCAATACTCAAAATAACAACAGAAACAGAGGTAAGCGCTCATCTAATATGCAGCCCCTATAATACAATCGGCAATATATAAAACAGAAAGGGCGCAATGGACATGTATTGTATAAACAATAAAATCGTACAGACAATAAAAAATTGTACAGACAACAAAAATGTTTATAGCTCCTTGTGAAAAATTGTAAGTGGAAGTACCGTAGAGTGGTATACCGGATAGCGTGAGGAGGGGAGAGCAAATAAAACTAATTTGTACCCTAGAATTCCCTATGCGTGATGGCAGTCCTCGGCAAGCCGTCCAGGTAAAATGGTGAGTCTGCTATGGATAGAGACTCCGGAGTGTCCGGGTATCTCGTGTAGCCGCGTCTTGAAACGCAGAAGTGATAGATTGATCCGCACAAGTACGGTGGCTGATTAGGTACAAAAGTGTGAACCAACGCGTTTCATCCGGATAGGACTTTCTCAAGGATAGGGAATTCTAGGGTAAGAATTAGTTTTATTTGCTCTCCCCTCCACACGCTATCCGGTATACCACTCTATGGTACTTCCACTTACAATTTTTCACAAGGAGCTATAAACATTTTTGTTGTCTGCACAATTTTTTATTGTCTGTACGATTTTATTGTTTATACAATACATGTCCATTGCGCCCTTTCTGTTTTATATAATACTCAAAATAAAATGGACGAAACTTCTCAGAGACACTTTGGGAGATGTAGTTTTCTGAATGAGTGAATTCAGTAATATATATACCTGTGATTTGCAGGGTGTTATAGATGCAGGCAGTGGCAAAACGTATGCCATTGCACGGAGAGTGGAAGCTATGGATCCCAACTGGTGGAAACACATCATGTAGTGGGGAAAAAAATACAAATCAATATCACCACCATGTACTGTGTTTTGTTTTTTGAACTCTAATGTATACATGCCTAGTAAACTATGTCTATTATTATTATTATTATTATTATTATTATTATTATTGTCCTAGTGTCTATCCACAGTGCTGTACATAAAGGGGATTATAATGCAAATACATATTGCATAATCAAGTAAAACAGATGATAAAGAAGGCCTTACCTATCTTTCAATTTTCAAATTAATGAGGGGTGAAGTGTTTTTCTTAATACTTTCTGTCTCTGACTAAACAATAGTAACATTTTTGTCTTGCACACTTCTTAAATACTTTTATGTTGTGGGTTCCATCATGACTGCTGGGAGACTATCCCATGGATCCATCATCTTTTCTGTAAAAAGTTATCTTACCTTAAGGCTATAACACATTTTATTTTGTGTTTATTCTCTTTTAGACTAGCTTTATGCTTTTTTTTTTATCTTCCTCTTGGGTCTGTCTATATTTCTTATTTGCGGTGTTCTTAGCAATTCCTTGGGGAACCATAGTGGCTTTTTCTCCATTTTGCTTTTACTTCCAAATTTCCAAATTTTTTTTTTATACTAATATATCCTTTATTGGGGGAATCATAATACAGAAATAAAATGTACTATAATATGAAAAATAAGCTAATAATAACAATAATACATTTATTAGTTTATTCCAGTGTTCTTTCACTCCACCTACAAAAATCCACCTTGAGATTCAGAATGTTACTATTCCTGGCTGATTTTGCAATTGACATTTCATATAATATTCATTTAATTTCCTCATTTGTGTTGGTGGCTTAGAATTTGTTCCTAGAATTTAAAAAACAAAATCCCTCTAACCCGTTTCTAGACACTCTCAAACACTCTCAATCATATTTTAAAAATCCTGTAATAATGTTTGTTATATTTCAGTCTTTACATATTAATATCCACAACCCCTTTTTCTAATCAGAATATGCATGCAGAGGCATAGCTATATTCCAATCAATGTTACCATTGTACCATGACACAATAATAGCTATGTGATCTAAACTATATTTGACATGTGTGTGTAATCATTAGGGAGGTTGTTTTCGAAACTGTAAGCATATATGCACATAGCATTTAAAACCATATCACTTTTCCTTAACTTGCCATTATTACCAATACTCTACTGATCATCTTTAGGGGTGCAGAGGGATCTGCCATTTTTGGTCTCACCCCTTTAGTACGTTTAGATAATCATTAATGATGCATCTGAACGCCTCACTAAAAGCTCTGTACCCTAATATCATGATGCAGTCTCATCTGAACATTGTCTTATCCTTTCAAACTCATTATAGACAAATGCAAATCCTTCCTCCCTGAACTATTTTGTAACCAAGTGTTAAAGTATCTGGAGCAAAGCGTCCCATCTTACTTCATATGACTATAGTCAAAATCTTTGAGAAGGTTACTGGCATCATGTCAGGGCCACCAAGAGGAGTTTTTTGCCCCTATACAGCAACTTCCTCAAGCCCCCTCCATAGTTCAACTGAAAAAGGCTAAGAGAGCGCTTAAACCAAATAATAAAATTTAATACAATCTCATGCTACTAGCAAAATAATGCCACAATAAATCAATATAAAATATATTAAAATGTAATTAAAATGTGTAATTCAAATTGCGTAGGCTCATATAAGAATAAGAATATATAGTGATATAGCACAATAATCATAAACTCAATGATCCTCCAAAATATGTTTTCATATATTCATTGAATTTGTAGAATAAGTAAATCCTTATTGATAACAAAGTTACTATTTGAGAATATTTGCCATATTTGGTGCTATGGGTTGTTCCCCCATTCCTAAGGGTTCTGCATTTTAACAGCTTATAATACCGTCCAGCTGAAATTGTAACTTTGTTATCAATAAGGATTTACTTATTCTACAACTTCAATGAATATATGGAAACATATTTTGGAGGATCATTGAGTTTATGATTATTGTGCTATATCACTATATATATATGGTGTTGTTCATAATAATCTTTTAATATTTTTCTATATATCATCTTGCTTGAATCTATTGTTTTGGATGTAATATAATATATTCTCCATTGACATATGTCTAAACCCCAAACTATACTTATTCTTATATTGAATTACAAATTTTAATTACATTTTAATATACCGTATATACTCGTGTATAAGCCGAGTTTTTCAGCACATTTTTTGTGCTGAAAAAAGCCCCCCTCGGCTTATACTCGAGTCCCACTTACCTGGTCTCCGTTTTCCAGTCTCCCCCGCTCATCTGCAGGCATCTGCAGCCTCTGTGGATCACTGTCAGCCACCATTTTATTGTAGCCCGTTTTTGTGTGTTCATTGCACATGGAACAATAAAGTTAAATGAAAAGAAGCCTGTCAGTCAAAGCTAAAGACCGGGACATTTCCATCTAGCCCCGCTGGTCAGAGACACATGTGAGTACCCTGACTTGTCCACTGCAATTATTTGCAGCAGTTTTATAAAGTCCAATATTTTCATTTTTTGTCACCTATTAATAAGTGTCTGAAGATTCTTTTGCATAACTGTGAAATCATTGAAAAGTCTAAAAACATCCCAAACTTCAAGTATAATAAGGGTTAAATCACACAAAGCAAATTGTATTGTTCTGTTAAAATGTTTCTTCCAGCAAACAAAATCAAACTTATCTTTATCTGAGCTATTATATCAAATTCTATTTAGTGTATGCAGCATCTTTTGCATTACTAAAGCCTAAATTACTATACTGTTCTGAACACTTAGGAGTAACTGCTCATCACCTTCTAAAGGCGAATAAACTTAACTGGCACATGTATTTAGTATCCACAGACTGTCTCATTGATTTATATATTAATGATCTGAGTTGTCTTTAGTGAATGTTATTTATATCTGTGTTCACCTATTAGGCTTGATACCAAGTGCAGAGGATTTAGTTTAACCATTTGTGTACAATTTATTAGGATATGGGTATATATTATGTACTTATAAAATTTTATTGATGTTTAATAACAATAAATTTTGATATATTCATTTACAACCTCACGTTTGTATTATTGGGAGCCCAGTGTTAACGATATCCAGCACTGTTTTTATTTTTGAAACTTACCAGTAGCTGCTGCATTTCCCACCCTAGGCTTATACTCGAGTCAATAAGTTTTCCCAGTTTTTTGTGGTAAAATTAAGTGCCTCGGCTTATATTCGGGTCGACTTATACTCGAGTATATACGGTAATTTATATTGATTAATTGTGGTATTATGTATGTTAGTAGCATGAGATTGTATTCAATTTTATTATCTGGTTTCAGTACTCTCTTAGCCTTTTTCTTTTGTGTTATTGACATTGGATACAGATACCAAATTTATGGTGAGCTGCAGTCCAAATTTAGCACTGTTATTTATTGGTCCTTAGTGCCCATTTCTATTCTATATCTTTTGACCTATCTATCTTGTTTGAGCTGCTTATCCATTGTGAATTATCTGGCTTTTTTGCACATTTAATTTGATTTATATACCATGTCTTCATTGAGATGTGTGGCGGACAGGATTGAAAGAAGACAAGGGTATTTATCCCAATCTACATCTTCTCCATATATAGAAAATAAGGATACCAAGCTTGATATGTATAGACAATCTAATTAGAATCATAGGGGGGTATTCAATTGTTCCTCCGGGCGCCGCCGGAATGAGCGCGTTAAAACTATTACCGTTAATACGGTAATTACTCGCTCCATGAGCTGCGAGATGAAATTCAGCGAGTAAACTATCGTATTAGCGGTTTTTAAGTGCAAGTTTACCGTATAAACGGTAATAGTTTTAACGCGCTCGTTCCGGCGGCGCCCGGAGGAACAATTGAATACCCCCCATAGTGTATGGCCGAAACCAGACATTGGTGGGACCAGATCTCGCTTCAAAAGTACCTTGATGCTAACATCATCCCTTGGGAATTAAGACTATTTAAAACAGCCTCATTTCAAGATTATCAAAATTTTACAAGCGAATGCAATACAGTTCTGGATAATTGTTCAATTAGTTTAATAAAACTCCTCATTAGATATAGAACTTCCAAAGTGGATTTGATCCAAAATAAGATTGAAAAAAATCAAGGGCCTGTTTAAAACTTTTGAAAATGATGAGGGTTTTAAAGATAGGGATTTAAAGATAAACAAAAAGGTGGAGAATTTTGTTTTTTTTTAAATTATGCGTAAAGACAACAAACTAACTAGGGATCAGGAGGATTATAAGAATGATTCAGTAAGAACATACAATAGAAAATGTAGAGGTCAATGAGACAACACAATGAGATCTAGATCAAGAACCAATCATAAATATGCACGGTATGCAAATAATCAATACAAGAACAATTCTAGATTTCATACTAGGTATGGTGCTAATGGTCTCCATACCTCTGGTCCCAGACCCTCTCATTCTGGCATGAGACTTAGGGATAGCACTGGCTACAGTTCTAGAAGGGATTATTCTGATCCAGACCCTGGAATGGGCCATACAAGAGAACATGGCATTCTGCAGATTTACGCGAATCAAATGTTGAGAAAGAAGTACTAGATTCAAGTCATCTAACCCAAGAGACACTTCTAAAATCAGTGGTGGTACATTGGAGACTAATGCCCCTGCTACAATGACTCCGTTATAAGAGGGCCCTCATTATCTAACTTATGCACAAAGAGTCAAAACAAGAAATTTACACATTCCCAAAATAATAAGGCAAGAGACTATAGAGGATGTAGAGAAGGAGTTTTTAAATCATACAAAAAACACACACCGACATTAAGTAAGAAGGGTATTTTTAACCTATCCTCTAAAGTCCTTACAAACTCCAAATTTAAACTCCTGAAGAAAAGACTAAAATTTGCTCCGGAACCAAATTTATTTGATCTCTTTGTTGATCTTAATAGAAGGCTACAATTGCATTTTGCTCATGTCATTGGGATTGTTTTTTGAGATTTATAAACCCAGGGTTTAGAGACAATTCTTTGGACCTTAGAATCTACATATTTACTACTCATTGCATATTCCAGTTTCCCATCGAGAATAAAATTAAAACTCCATTGGATAAGTATTACAAGTTCATTGACAATATTTGCCATATCTGGTGCTGTGGATTGTTCCCCCATTCCTGAGGGTTCTGCATTTTAACAGCTTATTATGCCATCTGGCTGAAGTAGTAACTTTGTTATCAATAAGAAGTTACTTATTCTACAACTTCAATGGATATATGGAAACATCTTTTGAAGGATCATTGAGTTTATGATTATTGTGCTATATCGCTATATATATGGTGCTGTTCATAATAATCTCTTAATTATTATTTTTCTATATATCATCTTGCTTGAATCTATTGTTTTGGATGTAAAATAATATATTCTCCATTGACATATGTCTAAACCCCAAACTATTCTTATTGTTTATATAAACCAATGCAATTTGAATTACAAATTTTAATTGCATTTTAATATATTTTATAATGATTAATTCTGGTATTATGTATGCTAGTAGCATGAGCTTGTATTAAATTTTATTATCTGGTTTCAGCGCTTTACTAGCCCTTGTCTTTTGTTTTATTGACATTGGGTACAGTTCCCAAATTTTTGGTGAGTTGTGGTCCAGGAGAGCACTGTTATTTATTGGTACTTAGCGCCCATATCTTTTCTATATCCTTTGACTCCTCCATAGTTGCCTATGACAGAGGTAAATGTGCCACCAAATATGGCAACCCTCCCCCACATTGGGGTTGAGGCACAGTCACATTGGCCATTGGGGGTGTTGCTGTTCCTCTTTGAGGGCCTGCTTATTACTTAAAAAGCACCAGGTTTATTCCTACAAAAAAAGTACTACATTGCAAAAATATAAAAATAAAATAAAATATTATTATAGTAAGTGACATGTAAATGGACAATTGTACTAAACAATAGATCAGAGAACTCTTCCCTGTACCTAATGTGTCTTTCTCTAAACAAAGTAATGTATTAAAGTCTTTACTCTAGGCATTAATGTTATCATATCATTTGAAAAGGATTTTTAGTAAATCAATTATTCTATACCTAAGGCAGCTCCCTAGCATGGAGTGGCTCCAATAGCCGCAGTGCACCTCCCACAGCAAACTGGAGGAGGCAGTCAGTCACAGTTCCTATCTCACAAGATGCAGATGTCATTGCACAAGTTCTATTATGGAATGACTAACCAACCTGACCAAACAGTAACACCCCCTCGTGACGCATGACAATGTAACCAAGATCCAAATAAATGAATCTTTAGTGCAGACTTGGGATGACCATGTGTGGGCTCCGGTACTTAGTACACCCCACACTTGGTGCTCCTGGGTCCTGCCAAGCGCCTTACCTAACAGACAAAAAGCTCCATGCATTGTTCAAAAATTGACATTTGGACAGTAGCTGGAAATTTCCGTACTTTAGATCAGCTCTGTTTCTACCTCCCACGTAGAAATTTTCCTAGAAATATTAAACTTCTAAGCATTTGTAAAGGCAGTGGGAAATTATTGTATTGGTGCTAAAGAATGTCATTACAGGAAGAACTAATCATTGCTGTTGCCACCTTTGATACTCTATGGTGGTTTCCTCTGTTTCTTTGGTAACATCAGCTGCCACTAACCAAGGAGAATAATTCAGCAGCAAGCATCACACTAAAGAAAAAAATGTACTATGCATAGTTAATCTAAATAGACAGATAACCACAAAACTGCCTGTGCAGCATGAACCAGCAGAGAAAGGATGCTTAGTCATGATAATTGGTAAAGGACAATTATGGTTGCCAGCAGCTTACTGTTTTAAGATTTCTACAGTGACTAGTTGATGTTTTGTGTTTCTGCCTTCTGCTGTTTCTCTTTGCTCCAATAATTCTACACTACTGGCACTGCAAGCTCAGAGCCGGATTTAGACCTTAATGGGGCCTTAGGCAAGAAACTGGTTTGCCCCCCCCCCCCTCCCTGAAAAAAATCCATAGCCCCTCACACACACACACACAATACAAATGCGCTGGTCCCTCACACACACACACAATACAAATACGCTGGCCCCTCGCGCACACAGACATACACACACATAATACAAATACGCTGGTCCCTCACACACACACACACACACACACACACACACAATACAAATACGCTGGTCCCTCACACACACACACACACACACACAATACAAATACGCTGGCCCCTCGCACACACAGACACACACACACACAATACAAATGCGCTGGTCCCTCACACACACACACACACACACACACACACACACAATACAAATACGCTGGCCCCTCGCACACACAGACACACACACACAATACAAATGCGCTGGTCCCTCACACACACTATACAAATACACAGGCCCCTCACACACACTATATAAATACGCTGGCCCCTCACACATACTATACAAATACACAGGCCCCTCGCACACACTATACAAATATGCTGGGACCTCACACATACTATACAAATATGCTGGCCCCTCACACACACTATACAAATATGCTGGCCACTCACACACACTATACAAATACGCTGGCCCCTCACACACACTATACAAATATGCTGGCCACTCACACACACTATACAAATACGCTGGGACCTCACCCACACTATACAAATATGCTGGGACCTCACCCACTATACAAATATGCTGGCCCCTCACTCACACTCACACACACACACACACACACACACACACACACACACACACAAACACACACACACACTACATAAATACAATGCCTGCCCACACACAGAATATGTACATAATATAACAATTTTACTTACCTTTCTATTGCCTTTTTCTCTTCTCTTCTTTTCTGTTCTGTTTTGTTTTGTTCTGTTTTCTTCTTTCTTCTATGTTGCGCTGCCGCTGCTCCTGTCTACTCCAGAAGTGCTCCTCGCCGAATGCTCACTGGAAATGACATTGGACGTGATGACGTCAGGCCCGACATTCAGTGGGAATGAGGAGGAGAGGAGAATACTGGGGCCGCTGCGCGATCAGGTGACCGTTTTGTTTTTTTTCTTTATTAAATTGGCCGTGATTTTTTTTTTACTATGCCGGCGAATGGCAGGCAGAGGGGAGCGCTGCTCCTCCTTGCCTACCCCGCACACCGTCGGCTCTGGGGTGGCCCTCTGGGGACCGTTAGGCCCTAGGCAGTTGCCTAGGTGGCCTAGCAGTAAATCCAGCCCTGTGCAAGCTGCACAAAAATGCTAGTTGCCAATGATTGCTTTATTATTGGAAGCTGATAATGCTGCTACCTAACACTAGCCACTAATACTTTCCCCACTAGCAACTGCTGTTGCAGGAGGACAATATAGCAACTCTAAATCAAACAGTGAAACCTTAATACTTAGAATGTTATATGCATGTTTGATATCCCTGTGCTCAGTAGAAGAAGCTGATTATATTTTCAGATACATATTTAGGATAGCAATAATTGTGTAAAAGTAATGAGGTGAAGAATTCTGGCTAAGGGTGTGGGTTCAACAATTTTTTCTCTATATAATGCCCATTAAATAAAAAAAACTGTTTAAATCTTATCCCGAAAGGGAGCTGGATCAGTTGTGTAAAATATTAATTAAAAAGTTCTTGCCTGAAACTTGGGAAATCATCCAGTCATGAAGTTGTTAAAAACTGATTTGCACTGAACATAATTGTAAAGGAACAGAGAAAATATCCTTGAAGTCTGTTCATAATTATTAAAAGCAACGACTATTCAACTGAAGCCACTTTATTTTGCCATGTAACCCATATTTAATTACCATACTTTTTGAATATTTACTACCTGCTGTTCCAAAGTACATTATGAACACTCTAAAAGTGATGACCCTTTGAAGTGTGGTATAATCTTCACAACATTATGATCAAATTCATTCACAAATTGGACAAGGCACTATTATTCTGAATATACGAAGTGTCACAAAAGAAAAATTATGCAGAAGAACAATTTAAAATAATAATGTGTTGGAAATATCTTAAAGTCCTTTTCTACTTGAGTAAAGTAAAGGCATTGTTCAACACGTGAGTTTTAAATTAGATGAATAAAAGTATGTGACAATAGTGTAAAACCAAGAGTGGTACTAATTTATTTAATAATGGTAGGGCTTTATCCTGCAAGTACTAAAGACCATCCACACTACAGTATCCTCTGTCTGACATAAAGTAAAAAGAAAACCTGAATACAAGGAAAATGGCTTTAGAATTCAGCTGCATTCTTGCACTTTGCATCCATTAAAACAATTATCAAAGTGGCACAAAAGACTGGCTGACCGCTGTATTCTTTGTGAAATTACAATAAATGTAAGCCTACTATTAAATTCATATATAAGACGTTAGTCAAAGGTTTAGCCAATGCAAAGCCATGTTTTTTTTCGAACCATTAACCTTTTTTTTTTTTTTTAATGGAGGTTATTTAAAACCTTTTGCAGTGATATTAGGATCACCGACTTGTAAAAGCATATACACCGATCAGCCACAACATTAAAACCACTGACAAGTGAAGTGAATAACATATGATTGATTATCAATGTCACCTGTCAAGGGGTGGGATATATTAGGCAGCAACTGAGCAGTCAGATCTTGAAGTTGATATGTTGGAAGCAGGAAAAATGGGCAAGGGGAAGCATTGGAGCGATTTTGACAAAGGCCAAATCGTGTGCTTTTGTGTGTGTATGTGTGTTCTCTCTCTCTCTATCTATATATATATATATCTATATCTATATATATATATCTATATCATTGAACGACAACGTGATGAAGGCAGTGTGTCAATTGTGAGAAATTTTGGAGCTTATCTGAAATGTAGATGGACCGTATAAAATCACAAGTCAATTTTTCTTTTCTATTGTCACATGAAGGCACCCCACTGTGTGCTGACTCGAGTCAGCATTTTCACAGTGGGAAGAAGCAGAAAGGGATGATTGCATTATCAATCCTAGCCCACACACACACACACACACACACACACACACACACACACCACGTCCACGTGTGTGTGGTAAATCCCCACACAGACCTTGCCGCTGAGGAGTCTGGGAGTTTCCGGATCTGGACTATAATAGCCAGACCTGGGACTCCTCCTCTTGCTGCCTGCCTGCCCCTGGACGACAAATAGTTTACTACACTACAGAAATGCTCTCTGAACTACAGAAAAGGGTTGGTAAAGTATTGGAATAAGGGAGCTCCCTGCGCTACAGAAAGGAATAAGTATTATATACAGTTATTTGCATATATATATATATATATATATATATATATATATATATATAAATATATTAGACATTTCCCTGGATTACAGTAAGGGAATTTGATAGAGAGAGATTTATATATATATTTATATATGTATTGATAACTGTTTGTCTCAACTATTTATGATACTAATTTAACTATTTATCTGATATCCAACCATTGCTTAATATATATTTCCTGGAATGGTTAAATTAATATTCTTATAAACTAATTATTATTAAAGATATATGTGTAGAGAAAATAGTGCAAGGATAGTGTAAGGTTGAATAGTGTAGGGAATAAAGCTGGTGAGCCAAGGGTTAATTCTTATATTTATATACTATGTTATGGATTTGACTCATATTATAATATATATATATATATATCTATCTATAAACTGTAAATATGAGGTTTTTTGTGTTAACAGTAAAAGACTTTAATTTGAATACATATATATGTTATGAGTATTGGTTATCTATAATTGATATATATTGTGAGGTAAGCTGAGATGCAGTAGCTATTGAATAAGTAATTCTGTTAGGCTTTAGTGTTATTTAGTGTGGTGAAAGGACTGAACAAGGCAGCGTTATTAAGGGAAAGTATATAGAAGTGTGAATGTATAATGAATCTGAGAATAGAATAAAAAGACAGCAAGCGCAATTAATATACCAGAATAAAGTTAAGTATCACTAATATATAAGAATTGGATAGCATTTTACAGGCTCCATTTTGTTGGTGATTAAATATGATGTAGAAACGATTGCCTGTAGAAAAACCACACAGGCAGTCAAATTATTATCACCCACTTGAGCGCATAACAGTCGCCCTTATTCATCATTAAGTTCATCAAGAAACTGATACCATATATTAGTCGGAGGTCAGATAGCATGCATGGGAACATATTTTAGAGCCAGATAACATTAAGCGCCATTTTGTTAAAGACTGAAAAGAGATCAATGGGCGCCATTTTGTTGGTGATAATATGAAGAAAATACATAAACCGTCGCCATATTGTCTAAAATATTATGAATACAAAAGAACATCATAAATTCTAACATAATCCACTAATTAATTATTCTATCTAAGGATCAAATATATACATAATTTTACAATAAGTACATGATTGTACTGTAAATACCTATTTTTTTCAGTGGACAGATATGTATATTAATAGACACATATTTTCATATAAATACATAACTCTAACCTAAAATAAATGCTGAAAATCACTAATTCCATAAGTTGCGTAAAATTTACAACAACATTAATAAATTAGACTAATCAATACACTTCAATAAATAAATATCACCACAGCTTAAAATGAATATGCAGAACAGGGATCCAATTTCACGGTAATATGAAGACAACACTGCAAATCACATCTGAAATATAAAAAGAATTAGATACAAAGTGAAAGAAAAAACATCTTAATATCAATGAGTGAAGGGTTCTATTTCAAAAGCTTCTCCACTGGATTTGTATGGAGGCACACAGATAAGCTTGACTGTTATTCATTCATGTATGGGCATTGTATGTTTTTACTATATAACTGTTCCATTAAAGTTATTTATTCTGGCAGCTGCATTTATTTATATATGTCCCTAATTAGCTTTATTCTGGTACGCTTCTAATGAGAGGAACTCTTTGTGCTATTTTAAGCCTAGAGTATACGCCATTGTGTTTCTTTTTCTGAGTTTTAGCTTCTTCTTGCTGCATATTGCTCGACCAATATATGGGAAAGTTTGTCTTGTGATTCTCTACGACCCATCTACATTTCAGATAAGCTCCAAAATTTGCTGCAATTGTTACGTTTCCCTAATCACATTATCATTCAAATTTGGATGTCATAATTTTATACACTATGGGGGAATTCAATTGACTGCTTGTTATACGTGAGCACTATTATCGTTCATGGTGTGGGGATGTTTTTCTGCACACTGTACTGGCATATTGCATATCATTGAAGGAAGGATGAATGGAAAAATGTACCGAGACATTCTTGATAAAAATCTGCTACCATCTACCAGGATGCAGAAAATGAAATGAGGGTGGACATTTCAGAAAGACAATGATCCCACACAGTCAAGAAAACTCTTAAATGGTTTCAGAGAAAGAGAATAAAGCTGCTAGAATGGCCCAGCCAACCACGTAACTTAAATCCGATTGAAAATCTATGGAAAGAATTAAAGATTAGAGTTCATTGAAGAAGCCCACCTTCAAGATTTGAAGACTATTTGTCTCCGGGGAATGGGGCAAAATCACACCTGAGCAATGTATGCAACTAATTTCTCCATTCAGGAGGCGTCTTGAAGCTGTCATTACCAACAAAGGCTTTTGTGCAACGTATTAAATACATTTCAGGAAGTGTGTTCAATACTTTTTTCCTGTGCCATTTCACATTATTGCACAAAACTTATGGTCTATGGTTTGATTTCTTTGCACGTGTGGAATGCAAGGGTTGTCGCTATTTGGTGTAAATTTAATTTCAATAGTCACATTAAAAATATATTTATTGTGAAAAATGTTGATGTGTTCAATACTTATTTCACCCAATATATATATATGTCTATATATATATATATATATATATATATATATATATGTATATGTGTGTGTATATATATATATATATATATATATATGTGTCTGTGTATATATATGTATCTATCTATATATATATATATATATATATATATATATATATATATATATAAAGAAAGTAGAAAAGGAGAAATAGGCGCTTAGTTACATGTGATACCAGGAAGAGACAACTTAATAATTTCAACCCAGTGTATAAATATATAAACACCATAAAAGTGTTGAAGAAGCAAATATAACATACAACTTTGTACAGTAGGCAGCTCCTTAGTTTTTAGCACTTATTTGCAAGTAGAAAGGATAGAATAGCCTAAATGCGCTCAACTACTGTTGAAGGTCTGGGGTATGACAATATATGTTGCCAGGTGGTGGTGTAAAGAAATAGTAATGTGGAGATAAATCAGTTGGATAACAAAGTGGGTTAACACACTGAATGCATGACATAGCACAAATACATACATACAGGATCCAACCAAATAAAACAAAATGAAATAAAACAAAACAAAATACAAAAACAAAAACAAAACAAGATCAAAATCAAAATTAAATGCAGATGAATGTGAAGAAAAGCAAATGCCAATGTAAATACTGACTGTAGAGATTCAGTATAAATATCAATTGTAACGGGTTTATGGCAATGGAATGAAAGGTATATAGTGACTGTCCATCAAACTTGGCTGTGAGGCTGATGGTAGCTCAGCTATCCTGATTTACATGCCTATGTAATTACCTTATGATAGATGTAAAATCGCTCAGCAGCTGTCTCTTCGGTGCATCATGTGGTGCCTGGTCTCGTTACTGCCAATGTAAATCTGTGGTGGTATGGGTCGGGTTGGGATGTGGAAGAAAAAAAGAATAAAAAATGACAAATTAGGAATAATCTTAAATTCAAAATCTCGCCGTTTTTTTTCCACTTCCTGTTTTGCAAAAGTCACAATTTTTCTGCTTTTTTTCGGAGAGCGTAACTCAGTGTACAGGAGGTCTAAAGACTTGGGGTGTGTTTTATAAGAAAGCTATTAGGGCTGAGGAGTGCCTTTGAGGGTTTACAATTTTGAGAAAGTTATGGTTTTTCCTTATGCACAATCTACAATGTAAGAAAACGATTGAAACTCTTCAATTCAAACTGCAAAAAGCAATGAAATTACGACGATTAAGGCAGAAACCTTAATGGACGTGTTTCTTGCGCAGTACAGACATGGTATGCCATCACATCCTGTGGTTAGATGCAGATTCAGCACTATCATGGAGTGAGATTGCTGTCACTCACAAAATGGGGGAGCTGGTAATTCACAGATTTGTGTGTTCACTGGAATATACAGATGATAGTCCCCACAGCCATCCCTCTTAGTCCTGATTTATGGATGGTAATTTATATTAGTCTGTATGCAAGTTTGGAGCTACATACATACATTTCTGCCTTAATATTTGTAATTTCATTGCTTTTTGCAGGTTGAGTTGAAGAGTTTCAATTATTTTCTTACATAGTAGATTGTGTAAAAGGAACCTTAATTGGACATGTTAAACCGTAAGGTCTTTTGTCTATGGAATATATATATGTATATATTTATATATACATATATATACACGCACATATATTATATATATTATATATATATATATATATATATATATTAGAGTTGTTGACTGACCCCCGTGTTTTGGTTTTGGTTTTGGATCTGGATTAACTTTGTGGTTTTTTTATTGGTTTTGGCAAAACCAACCTCGCGTTTTTTTGGTTTTGGTTTTGAATCCCGATTTTTTTTCTAAAATCCCTATTGCTTGCGAGCAGAGTTCTCTTACCTCTCTGTCTATATGTATTACCCAGTACTGTCTTATTAATGTTTGTTCCCAATTGTAAAGCGCTACAGAGTTTGCTGGCACTGTATAATAAATGTTGATTATTATGATGATGATGTTAATAACAATTTGTATGTATTATTATTAGAGATGTTCACTGACCCCTGTCTTTTGGTTTTGGTATTGGATCTGGATTAACTTTGTGTTTTGATTTTGGCTTTTATTTTGGATCCCTATTTTTTTTTCTAAAATCCCTATTTTTTTTTCTAAAATCACATAATTTGGCTCTTTTTTTGTTCCATTCCTTTATTATTATAACATTAATTTTCAATCATTTCCACTCACATTTTTGTCAGATGACAAGAACTCTGTTACCCCTTCTGTTTCTGTATGAGTAATGGCACTGAGCAATGTCACTGGAGACTGGAGTGTGACAAGAACACTGCTTCCCCTGTTTCTGTCTGATCAATGGCGCTGGATCTCCTGGGGAGGGAGGTAGTTATGGAATCCAAAACCTGTGGGATCGGACAATGCAACAATGACGTTTTGCCTGAATTCAGATCCAAGGATGCTGAAAAGTAACGAGCCGGATCACAAGCCTACTTGGATCCCCTCAGGCGCAGGCTGGGAGAGGGATGGCCGGGGGTTCCTGTCATGTGATGAGGCCGCCTGTGCGCTGGTGAAAATGTGCTATATTGCACCCGGGGGGTGGCCGGCCGGCCTACCCCCCGGCCCTAATAGCGGTCTGACCGAGCGGTCCGGGGGGGGCGCTGCCCCCCGGGCCAGCCCGCCCCTGGATCCCCTAATTTTTAATTAGAGCATCTCTAATATATATATATATATATATATATATATATATATATATATACATATATATAAAAATATATAGGAGTGAATGCACTCAGTTATCAACCGCAAGCAAAACCATGAAGGGGCTGTGCATAGTCCATATAACAAACAGCATATCTATAATTGTTCAAAAGAAATGAACAGACCAGCACCAGCAAAATCATGTAGAATTTTTTTATAGGAAAAAGTAAAAAAAGAAGAAAAAAGGTAATACATTACAAAACATTTCCTGCCCAAGAATTGTTTCTGTTCTAATTACTTTAATCAGAGGTGTTTTTTTTTATTTTTCTGTACCTTTCTATTAAACTATTTCTATATGATTTTGCTGGTGTTGGTCTGTTCATATTCTTTGTCATTTAATTATATTATGGCCATATACAAATTATTATCTAATGTCCCAAATAAAATGACTTTATGCCTGATACAAAAGAAACAAATTTGCTTTTCAATGTTGAGGTATTCAATCCTTATATTTGGACACTACTGGGCTTCATATTAACCCAAAATGAACATGCATGGAGTACCCATATGTCCTGGATTCTCAAGACAGTCCTAGGGGTTAATTTACTAAACTACGGGTTTGAAAAAGTGGAGATGTTGACTATAGCAATCAATCAGATTCCAGGCCTGATTCATTGAGGATCTTAATTTGAGAAACTTCTTATTTAAGACTCCTGGACAAAACCATGTTACAATACAAGGGGTGCAAATTAGTATTCTGTTTTGCACATAAGTTAAATACTGACTGTTTTTTCATGTAGCACACAAATACTTGATAACTTATTTGTACACTGAAATTTAAAGTTGATATTTGTGTGCTACATGAAAAAACAGTCAGTATTTAACTTATGTCGCAAAACAGAATACTAATTTGCACCCCCTTGCATTGTAACGTAGTTTTGTCCAGGAGTCTTAAATAAGAAGTTTCTCACGTTAAGATCGTTAATTAATCAGGCCCCTAGTTATTATTTATTTAGTACATTCTGCAAAGCTATAATCTGATTTGCTCTTATAGGTAACATCTCCACTTTTTCAAATGCACAGTTTAGTAAATATACCACCTAGTTTTTGATACTGTAGCTTATGGAGATCAATTGTGACCTTGTAGTACCTCACAAAGTTGAGCATCTAATTTAGTGCAGTTATACCTCCTTTCATCCTCTGTACACACTTAGGTGTATGCCCAAATGAGCAATTATATAGTATACTTAAAATGGTGAGACTCAAAAACTCTAGCGTTGCCAAGGTTAATAGTGTTTATAGCAAGCACCCCCATTCTTTTTTAATGGTTTTTAGTAAGGGTTGGACATTATAGAGCCGCCACTTCCTCGAATTGCCCCCTTAATGCCGGCTATGTGAATCACACTGCCTGCATTTTCTCCAGTCGCCGTTTATACCTGCCCTGTTGGAAATGTTGCCTGTCAGTGTTTAGTTTTAAGTTTGTAATTCATGTAATCTTACATGTTGGTATTATAGCGATCAGCAATTTAGTGTCACTATAACTATTTTGTTTTGAAGGAGGGGGTAGTGTGTGTTGAAGGGGGGGGGGCAGTGTGTGCTGGTGGTGGTAGCAGTGTGTGCTGAACGGGGGGGAAGTGTCTGTTGAAGGTGGGACATTGTGTGCTGAAGAGGGGATAGAATTTAATGTAAAGGGGAGACAGTGTGTGCTGAAATGGGACAGTGTATGGTGTAGGGGGGTAGTGTGTAATAAGTAGGACAATGTGTGTGGAAGGGGGGACAGTGCTGGTGGGGGGTAGCAGTGTGTGCTAAAGGGGGGGCAGTGTTTAAAGGGGGACAATGTTTGCTGAAGGAGGGGTAGTGTATGCTGAAAAAGGGGAGGAGAGAGGCAGTGTGTGATAAAGAGCATAGTGTAATGAGGGGGGCAAAGTGATAACTGGTACAGTGATCTAATGTCTGGGGGAAGAGCAAGTGGAAGGTATGTTAGGGGAGTTAAGTTGGATGATGAATTGTCTGGGGGGGTTGGTGATGAAATAACTTAAGAAGTGGGTGATGAAATTGCAAGGGGAGTCATGAAGGTGGTTGAGTAAATGTCTGCTGGGGGGGCATAATCTCTGTATTGTGAGGTGTTCATGAGGATGCTCTCTAAGGTGCCTAACCATTGAGGGTTTGTAATCTTTGTACATTTTCAAAAACAGAACCCCAACTTTCCAGAAGACAGCTAAACGACAACAAAGCTGCATGAACAAGCAAGAAAGAACTGCAAGAACTGGTAAGAGATTATGTCTAAATTTGTTTGCTGGAAAATATTCCTGAAATTTCCTTTAACGATTTGAGGGGATGGGGGGATGCTACGGGTGCATTAGCCTAGGGTGTACAGAACCCCTAATCAGGTCCTGTGAGCAACTCACAACTTTCTGGTCCCAGGATATTGAACTGGGGCAAAATCATCATCATCAAAATGTATTTATATTGCACCATCAAATTCCATAGTGCTTTGCAATCGGGACCAAAGACAGTAATAAAACAATACTGGGTAATACAGACAGAGAGGTAAGAAGGTCCTGCTCACAAGCTTACAATATATAGGGGCTAAATGATTGAGAAGACTTATAGCTTAGTGCTGGTTGTCCTGTGCTTCCCTTTTTGGTGCTGGGTTGGAGGTAGGGCAGAATTCCACCCCCCAGCCTAGTAATGTAGAACTATTTCCACACTTCTAGTGCTAGATAGGGGGACATTAAATGTGGCTAAGAACAGGGCATGGGGGTTCTTTTATAGAGATATGGGTCCACACCCCATCCGGTTAGACTTCTGGGCAGAATTTCATTATGCAGACACACGAAGTTATCTAATGGGTGGCTTGACATACACAACCCCAGGATTACAGTGACACTACTATCGTGTTGGGCTTTCTTGCTTTATGCAACCCCACTTTGTTTTATATTTATTTATTTTTGTAAAGCTTAAGTAACCTACTCACTATTATGTAGCTCAATGTTACAAAGTGGCAGGAGAAAAGTTCATTTGAATGTGAGTTTAATTGAATATAATGTAAACATACACAGAAACTGATGATCATATACAGTGAAAGAGGTTGGCTCTATTAAAAGAACCATGAAACCCAAAACTTATTAAAAGTGTTGTCTTTCTTCTGTAATTCATAGCTGATTTTCTCCATTTGAGTGATGAACTAGATGTATGACCTACATCGTGCAGGGGGTAGCAGAGGAGGAAGAACCAGGGATCTTTGGGAACATGGCACTGAAGAAGCGAGGAGAGGAGACCTGGTACAACTCAACTCTCTAATGAGCAGGGTCCTCCATACTCTTTGTTTTCATGTCTGCATTTATTCTGTCTACCTTGTACGTCCCTTTTTTATGTATGTCCCGTTTTCCCTACTGTACAGCACTGCTGCAACATGATTGACAAATTCTACTACCACTACCCAACCCGCATACACATTTACATAGTGAAGTTTTTAGAGCCCCTGTGAATGTGGACGCTACTCGGCAAGAGCAGCAAACTCAGGTGCTACGAGTTGAAGAGGCACAGGAGGAAAACACCTAAGGAAAGCATTAGTCCAGGTGAGGCGTGACAAGAATGTACCACCTGAACCAGCTCTGCAGAAAATGTCACTAGCTGATGACATAGAAGCATATCTGGTGTCCCTTGAGAGGGCAGCAAAGAGGGCAAATTGGTCTACTGAAGTTTGGGCGAAGAGGCTGCCGCTAGCTAAGCCCTGCGAGCTTATATGGATCTGGATAGGGATCAGGCCTCTGATTATTTATTCTTAAGGTCTGAGATATTGGCTCGCATTGGGGTTTCGGGAACAGGCAAAGCACAGCGCTCATACGTGTGGCGCTATGGCAAAGACAAACTGGTCAGAGCACAATTGGCTGAGCTTTTTGAATATTTTTTAAAAAACGGCTGCAGCCAGAGAAGAATTTGCCTACCTGGATTGTCAATGTTTGGCGATTGTTCATTGTATGCAGGGGCTGGACTGCGGTCTTCCAAGATGGGAGCTGCAGTCGGACCCACGGAGTTATGAAGAGCTTACCACAGTGATAGAGACATCTTGAAATTCACAGCAAATTACCAAAACACCTGCATTTGTGCCAAAGTCTATGCCACGTCAAAAGTCAGGTTTGTCAATACTTGCTACAGGGCCCAAGGGTGAAACTGTTACTGACAGTGGGCTGGTTACAATGGGGTCTAATCCGAAGTGCTTTCAATGTGGTGAGCCAGGTAATTTCAGGGCTGAGTGTCCTAAATACCAGAACCCATGGACTGTTGTGCACGTTGGGCCTGCTTATCCAAGTTATTATATTATAAGTCCCTCATCAGGAAGTCCTTGTTTTTATTTCGAGTAACTGTGCTTATCAACCAAATTCTTGTCTGGCCAGACATGCTGGCAACTGATACAACGGTTGGAAGCCTGGTCTTAAAGGACCTGCCAAAAAACCCACAACATCTGGACCTTACTCTTTGGGAATGGCAAACCAGAAAGCTATACTGGAGGTCACAGCAGGAGTTCCTCAAAAGTATCCACGGCAGGGATCCATGGACAGTCCAAAGTGGCATTGGCTGGTGACATCACAGATAAACCCACCCCGCCTGTCAACAAAAATATGGACTGGTCCACAATACCAATTTTGTTTCCTCTGTAGGACTTTGCTTGTGACCAACTTGACGATGCACCTTTAGAACATGCCTTTAATAGTGTGACTGAGGTGAATGGCGTAGCAAACGCCGTCCAGCCTGCAGAAGGTATACCATATTTTGTTGTTAAATCTAACTTCTGCATAGAGTTGCTATTGTACAGGGGTTAAAGGTAGAACAATTAATAGTTCCTCAGGTTCAAGTACCCGTAGTGTTAAAAGCAGCACATACACATGTCTTTGAGGGAAACCTGGGGGAAGATAAAACACGAGAACGAGTTCGTCTCAGGTTTTACACATGTCAGTGAAAAGGTATTGATGGTCCTGTCCCATGTGCCAGAGAACCTGTCCCAAACCCATGTACAGGGTGCCTCTCATCCCAATACCAATTCTACAAGTTCCCTTTGAACGGATTGCCATGGACCTCGTAGGGTCACTGGCACCAATATATACTAGTGGTGCTTGACTATGAGACCCGATATCTAGAGTCAGTTCCCCTATGGAACATAGCCTAGCACCATAACTAAAGAACTGGTATTGATGTTCACACGCTTGAGAATACCAGAGGAAATTATCACAGACCAGGGCAGCTCTTTCATGTCCAAGCTGATGAAGGACATGTGCCAGTTGTAAGGGGTGATGGCTATTCACTCATCTGTGTACTATCCACACACTAACGGCTTAGTGGAGACATGCTCAGAAAAGTCGTTGCGCAGGGAAAAAAAGACAATCTTATCCCCCATTTGTGGTTTTCCATACGTGAGATACCTCAACAGGATTTTAGTCCCTTTGATTTATTGTTTGGGAGACAGCTCAGGATTATATTGGATATGTTAAAGAAATGGTGAGAGCAGCAAGGCCCCAATGAGTCAAATCTGCTATAATTTGTGCCCCAAATGTATGAAAGGCTAGGAAAGATAGGGGCTCAATGTATAACAGAATGTAAAAGAGGCTCAGAAACGGCAGAAGAGAAGTTATGATAAAAGTGCTGTAGTTCTTTCAAGCCTGGGGACAAGGTCATAGTCCTGGTTTCTACTCAGTAAAGCAATTTTTTTGCCCACTGGCAAGGTTCATATGAAGTCCTAGAGGTGTCACTATTTAATTCAGAGTTGTTGTTATTGTTATGAGATCAGTATATTCGGATCATGGACATATATATTTTTTATTGTTACTTATTATTTTACATATTTTATGGGGCATATTCAATTACGATTCCTGGCTGCGCAAATAAAGCATCATTACGGTAGCGCAATATTGCGGATCTCAGTGTGCACCCCTATGGGGTGCGCACAAAAATCCACGATTTTGCGGTACCAGGACCTGTGCGGCCGCGCAATTGAATATGCCCCTATATTTTTTATACTTTGTTATGGCATTTTATGTATTTTATGCTGTACTGAATTCATATATCTTATTATGTATCTATATTATGACCTCAGGAAGTACCTGGTAAAATAAGGGCACATTTTTTTCCCCCTTAATTTTAATGAGCACACTTAATTACCCACATTAAATATGGCTATTCATACTAAAAATGGCCCTTCAAAAATGGCACCTAAAGATATTGTTTTAAACACGGGCATACACACTATTTGCACCTTCCCGGTTGCTCTACTAATAGTAGTCCGGGCCCCTCCTGTTTCAGATATCACTTATACGTTATCTACATAGCTATGATATCGACGCATGCCCGACAATCAAATGATATCAGGGCGCATGCGCAAAATGGCGTCACAGCGGATCGAGGGCGCATATCAAAAATGGCGCCATACACGATATTTATCACGGACACTGTCACTGCACGGTTTATTTCCTCCTGATGAAGTTTCTGCAGAGAAACCAAATACGTACAGGCCGCAATCACATCTATTTGAATTAGGTCACATTGCCTATCTCTTGGGCATTATAGAGAATCTACTCCCTTATTGAGCTTCTGTGCGGAGATCTTTGGGGAACGTCTTTATGTGCCTACTGGGGATGTAATAACTGACCAGTGAACCTGCATTCATATTCAACAGATAAGCTTATTATTTAGATGTCTTCTGTGAGTTTGCATTTTATACTATATACTGATTAAATTGATTTTCCGCAAAATACTACACTATATGGTCTTCTCATCCTTATATTTCCTATTTGGTGAGCGGTTGATATTAATACAAGTGGTGGTATAGTCATAATTCATGACTATAAGAACGTGTATACAGATACCTGACTAACATCTTCTGCGAGCGGAGAAAACACTGTGAGAAAAGGGGAGCTGTAATTCAGTGACCACAGAGCAGTCACACAGATAAGCTGGTTTATTTCTTATCTCTGGTACGCTCATATGTTTGGAGTTTTGGATAACACACCTGTCGTGTCAGCACTATATATGGTTTCTCTATGTCTACATTGGTGGTCACAAAATGAACTTCACTTCTACAACAGATATATGAACTGCATGTCTGGTAACCTTTTGGTGGCACCAATAAGAACTAGTTCGGGTTGTCTTACATCTGATATCCTATTTTTCACTATTATTTATATTTCACTACTGTTATATGAACCTTTTCACCTGAAGGCGCTGTCCTTTACCTCCTAACTATTTAAACATATATATATATATATATATATATATATATATATATATATATATATATATACAATGTAGCAGACAAGATGTAAACACTGGCGCTCAACACAGTATTGTATAAATAGCTAAATCAATTCAATCCCACATATACACCTCTTCCATGTAAGGAGGCAGCCTTCCTTCAAAACACTGGCTGGTAAGGCCGAAAATAAAATGGCATAGGTACAACAGAATGAAGGCGCAATGGTGATGTTAACAGATATTACTGAACAAGGTGGGTAAATAATAAATAAGCATATGGATTCAATTCAAATCTCTGGGTTGGTATTCAACAAGATATACAATTCATCCAGTCTTAATCCAAATGTAAGACAGAGTAACCAGTCATATCAAAACATGAATGTACAGGATTCCACTCTAAAAACAGGGTGGAATAGAAAAGTTCATGTGCAACTCGTACACACTTGCTAGGCTGCTGTATCACAATGGCCATTACTAAGGTTGTTCAGTATGGCCATAGACTTAGAGGTTTATTGGATGTACAAGACGCCCTCTAAAAATTGTGTTTATTGTGTTTTTGTTAACATTTTATATTACTGTTTTTATATACTGTATTTTACAACTTATGCAAATTGTATTTATTAACTGTTATTTTACTATTAGACCGACACATCGGTTTTATATGGCTTTTATATCTCTTTTATATGTCCCTATGTAACACACAATATCCCATATTGCCTATTATTATAATGTGCCATTCCCTTGTCTAAGATGCCCATTGTTGGCCTCATACATGGAAAATCCATGTCAGGCGTCCTCATCCAAGAGGGCCGCCGCACTTGGATTCCCCCAGTCTGCTTTATACACTACAATCTGCCCAGGACATGAATTACTAATGTCCTGGGACAATGACCCCTATGCTTTGATAGCGTAAAAATTATCCATGAGTATCCCAACACTCGCGTGATCGCAAGTGCCCTGCACATGCGCAGTAGCATCCCTTATCTAAGATGGCCACTATTGCCTCATACATGGCAAATCCATGACAGGCGCCCTCACCGAAGATGGCCACCGCACTCGGATTCCCCCAGGCTGTCTTTTACACTACAATCGGCCCAGGACAAGAATTACTAATGTCCTGGGACAGGGACCCCCATTCTCTGCCAACATCAAATTATCTATGAGTCCCCTAGCACTCGCGCGATCGCGAGTGCTCTGCACATGCGCAATAGCATCTGCGCACTGCACATGCGCGGTACAGGTCGCGCACTGCGCATGCGCAAAATGGCCACCGCCTAAACTATATAAACAAGCCCTAAACATAGGCAATAGATGTCTTTTCCTCCTGATGAAGTCTACCCAGACGAAACGCGTTGAGGCATTACTATCTCTGTATATGCTAGTTAGGTCATACTTCCACCCTGACCATTTTTGATGTTATATACCTGATACTTCTGTGCGAAGATCGCCGGTAATACCCAGAAACCTTCCAGGGATCCATACTGGTAAAAGTTGACTAACTGCTGAGTACAGATAAGCTTTTATTTATCTTGCTGAATGTGAGTTTGCATTTTTATGTTTGCTGAATAAATCCATTGTACATAAATTACTACACTATATGGCTCCTTTATTTTTAACATTCTGGCTGAATGGAGTTTGAGAGCGGTACTTCCATTGAGACGTCGGTCCGTGGTTAAGAAATATTGTCTATTGCGGTCGCTGTATTGTCCGTTCCTGACTTATTAGGCGGAGCTGAGATTCCCCCTTGGAGACCCTGATACAGATAAGCCAGTTTTACACTATTTTCTGGTACGCTCCCAATTATTGGTTTTTTTTATATTTATCTGGTATACATAAATTACTACACTATATAGCTCCTTTATCTCTATTTATCTGGTTGATTGGAGTCTGAGAGCAGTGTATACACTTGGAACATCTGCCGTATCTAAGAAATATCGTTTGTGGTTCCTGTTTGACCGTTCCTGATCCACTAGGCGGAGCTGGGATTCCCCCCTGGAGACCCCGATACAGATAAGCTGGTTTTATATTACTCTCTGGTACGCCTTCATCTATTGATTTGTATTATCTGATGAACTGAATTTTTATATACCTTTTGCACATTTCTGTCCTCTGATGACAATGAATTGTAGCTGTGATACAGCAGCCTAGCAAGTGTGTACGAATTGCACATGAACTTTTCTATTCCACCCTGTTTTTAGAGTGGAATCCTGTAAACTCATGTTTTGATATGACTGGTTACTCTGTCTTACATTTGGATTAAGACTGGATGAATTGTATATCTTGTTGAATATCAACCCAGAGATTTGAACTGAATCCATATGCTTATTTATTATTTACCCACCTTGTTCAGTAATATCTGTTAACATCACCATTGCGCCTCCATTCTGTTGTACCTATGCCATATATATATACAAGTTAACCCGTGCATGATACTCATGAATTCTAGTCAAATCAAGATACTTAAGGTCTTAAAAAGGTTCTTGTCATGCATTTGGACCTAGCCCAGGCCTCCTCAGGGGAAGATCCTTACTTCCCGACGCAAGCGCCCTTTTTAATGTGTGTTCATGAGGTAAAATTACCTCACGAAAATGAGTTTGACCCCTCAACTCGTAAATTTAGCCTTTACTACCCCTCCCACGGTGGGAAGGGGGGATGATGGAAGTTAACTGACTTGACTATTCTAATTTTTTTGTCAAATAATGTCAGTATACCAAATTTCAGGTCAATTGGATGAGCCCTTTCTGAGAAAATAGTTTTTTCCACACACACACACACACACACACACACACTAACGCATGCCTCTACACATGTGTGCTCATGAGGTAAAATTACCTCACGAAAATGAGTTTGAGCCCTACCAAATTTCAGCCCTTTTTGAATTTTTTTCCCCACACACACTAAGAATTTAGTAGGTCAGTGTATAACTCTGCCCAGCAGGTAGCGCTGCAACTTGGGTTTTTGTTTTCCACACACAGACGCCACTAAGCATTTATATATTAGATATATATATATATATATATATATATATATAATTCGAGAGAGAGAGAGAATCTACATATGTTTACATTATTTACATCATGTTAATGAATTATTTAAGCAGGAAATGAATTGTCTTTTCATGTTCATAGTATAATGCTTAAACTATGCTCCTTTGCCCTTCGTTGATTCTAAGGATGTTGTAATTATCTTCACTTTAAGCCTGGGATGCTGTCTAAATATTAAACATTCTGGTGTTTCATTTCAGAGTAAAGTTTAGAAGTAAGAATTAATGTGCGTAGGCAGATATGATCTATAGAAAGGACATTGAGACAAGAGCACAAAGCAAACTGTCCCACAACAGCCCAATTTATAATAAAAATAATTACAATTGATTAATCATTCAGTTAGTAAAATGATTGATCAAAAATGTTGCATCCTCGTATTTTGCATCTTCAAAGGAAATGTATATTGTGATCATTTGCTGCCAGCTCTAAATTAACAACATAAATGGTCTCTTAATGGAAGGAGTTGCTCTACTTCCTGATAACTGAAGTTGGGCTGGTGATACTTTGCTGAGCCTTGGCTTGGTCCAGATGTTTCATTCTCAAGCTGAGACATGTTTGCACGCCAAAAACCCCAAATACGTGGAGTGAGCAAAATACCAAGGATATGATCTCTTACAAAATGGCAAGGTCAAATTCATCTCTTCTGCTTTATATAGCATCTGCTGAGGCATAGTGTTGTGTGGGAATGTCCGTATTGGCATAGGTATGGTCCACTATCATCACCATCAAAGGGATATGACAGGTATGTATAAATGAAATGAAAGTAGCTCCTCTGAGCCAATCAGTGAGAAAAATGTTTAAAAGTCTCATTCACTTACAAACATGCGTTCTGCAAGCTTTTCACTGGCAGAGCTCTGGGCCCTGACACAAGTCATGGACCACATACTTGGACCAGCATCCGAATATGTTCAGAATGCGAACAAAAATAAAGCCTATAGGGTACATTAAACTATTTGGGCCACACAGCATTCAGCATGTGGAGTGTTCCGCAGTTACAACACAGATGGAGTGACCTCCGCAGGAGACAACTGCAGCTACTTGCAGACATTTGGAGGGAGATTGCAAGGCGTCAGTTTGCTATTACAAATAAAATAAATTTAGATTTTTATCTGGACCATGTAGTTATCCCACTGTTGAAGATAAAGTAGTATATATAGTAATGTTACTTGTAATACTCTACACACAACAAGGTACAGCACATGCTATGTAATAGTGATATGTCAGTATTTTGGTTGCATGTGTGATTACATACAATTGAAGATATTTAAATAACACCTCCTATGTCAAATCTATATTCAAGTGGTGTAGCGGTGTTTCTAAAAGATTGTGCAATGATGGAGTAATACTCCATGTGTGGTATTTGTTTGTAACCATTTAATGAAAGGTCAATGGGTGTAACAAAATCACATTTTTAAATACACTAATAATCATAAAAACTTTTAAACAAGTTAAAGGAATATCTATTTATCTATCTATCTATCTATCTATCTATCTATCTATCTAAATATCTATCTATCTATCTAAATATCTAGGAGAAAGAGTTCATATTTATTAAAATAAGAGTGTGTAACTTACTTTTTAAAATACAATACTGCCATTGTCGCCACCAACAGGAGGCCAGGGGGAAGGGGACAGAGGAGGAACCCCTGATAGAGCCACAGCAAGAACTGCTGAAAGAGACCCAGAATGCCCAGCTGATAGGTCATGAGGAGACAGGGAGTATCTTGAGTAAGTATGTAGTAAGTAAGCAGTAAGTATCTTGATTTAATAATATAGTAGTATATTTTAATGTGTTGTTTCTGGAGAATATATAGGCCTCACAAATATTTATTTGATAATTCTGTAGTTGCCTAGGCCTAGGCAAATACTGCTATTATACAGGTGCATGAATAAATGGGTCCAATAACTGATTGCACTTAAGTAAAATTGCCCCACCACAATACATCTGCATGTGCTTTCAAAATGGGTAGTACCATGTTAACAATAAAATGAATCTTTAGGATAATTTATGGTAATATTGCTCCTCTGAACTCTGTAGAGCTAGAAAAATGTGTGACAAAATCACACCCAGAGAGCAAATATATGTTTATAATATGTAGCAATGTTGTGATATTTAAATGTAGTATTTTTATGTTTGTTTGTTTCTTGGGCAAGTGTAGAACCTTTAAGAGTTATATGTACATTAAAAATAAAAAAATAGAAAAAAAAACCCAAGCATATTTTCAAAATTTATTGAAGTAATTAAAAAACATTATTTGTAATTTCTTCTTTTTTGCAATTTGTTAAGTGTTTGATTTTAGATGCTTTTTTTGCATAAAAGTTGTGTGTTTAATTTTGAAAAAGCAAAAGTGTACTAATGAGACATATTTCATACTAAATGATGTGATAAATAGGCATTTTTTTGCATGGAAAAGTGCAGGGTAATTATGCAAGTCATTGAAAGGGTTAATATTATTTAATTGCCAGGAAACATCAGCGTTTTAGGATAATTAAAGGTAATTAAGAAAATGCGTGCATGTGTGTTCCGATGTGAATTAGGAGTAAATTTACAGGTAGGGAAAAGTGTGCTATTTCTCTAAATGCAATATAAAAAAAAAAAAACGCAATTAAGCTTACGTGAGATTGATATCTCGTAAGTGATTTACTACCTTATTCACATCAAAATATATTACTCAGATATGTCTGAATTTGAATATTGGCATATGTACGCACCAGTTATGTGCTTGTTTTAAAAATGCAACTTATGAGCAAGTAGCGTCCGGATTTGAATCAATCCGATAAAGTCATATACAACCTCAAACTAAGTCACTGTGACATTTGATGCATAGAAGCATGACAAGGATTTGCAACAACATGTGAAGAAGATATGCTTCTTGTAATTGAGAATATTAATATTGCATAGGAATTTGAGAAACGCTCTAAAACTGTTAGGTATTTTGCACACATATTCTTCATTTATAGTCAGATGAAAGATCAAGGAAGTTACATTATTATCCATTGTACTAGAAAAGGTTAACAATAAAACTGGCAGCATATTGGCAAAGATCACTGTGAAAATTACTTGGAGAATTAAATGTTATTAAAAAATATCAATTTATGAATGTGTTATTGGGTTGTTTGAATATTACTGCTCTACACTGTAGATGGCCTTATTATACTGTTCTATGGAATGTATTAGTAGTCCTCTGCCCATATATTTAATTATATACGTGCCCAGTCTGTTAACACTGTTTTTGTGTGATAAATATTTGTTTTTTGGGAAGTGATTTGGATCACAAATAATGAAGAGCATGTTAACTACACTTCAGATGTTTATACTAAGTTCTAAGTTCACAAGAACATTTGAAACATGCTGATCCTGACAATTAAACAACTTTAGTGCTGAATTGTCCTCTCTGGTGCTCTGCATTTTTTAGAATCCCTTGCAGCCTCATTGAGGTGACAGAGTGTTGTGATTCTGTTTGAATAAAGTAAGTTAAATAAACACAAATAGTCACAATGTCATCTAAAAAGTTAAAACTTAGTGATTGTTCTAAGTGAGCAAAGCATTCAAACCAAATTTATAACTTTGATATTTGAACAACGCATAGCAAGGATGATATCTTCTTTCAGCACCGATACTGTATTAATTCAGTAGGATTAAACTGCCTTTTGTTGGATGTCCCTTAGCAGTGTTCTTTCAACACTAATTTAATAAAAAAAAGGAGGCTTCAGTGAAGAAAGAACCCTAAGGGCCATCTGGAAGACGAGTGTGCATTGTTTCAAATTCTGTATTCATCAAATATCTGGAGAGTAAGGACTGGTGCTGAGTGCAAAGCAGCCATAAAACAGACTTTCCAATTTTTTTGAAGGTCTTGGATTGCTTCTCTTCTTGGCTATTCTCACTCCTGTGACAAGTCATGCTTAGGAGTAATAACTGCTCTGTGAACTAAAGGCATTACACTTGACTGCGTGTAGAATAACAATGCTTGACATATTTTTATATATATTTGCTTTTACATGGTTTTCAATGATTAGCAAATGAATAATACACACACAGATGCAGGCAAACATACACACAATACATTCACTGTATTATTCAATTTTAAACAGCAGTCCACCATCTGAATGGCCCTACCATGAAATGCAACACATTGACTGTCACTCCCATCAATAGTGAAAAGTGATATTAATAAATTATTAAATACTTTTTTATGACATTTTTACTGGTGTTGGATTCATATATTGACATCCCTAACAAATCAGGCTTGAATGACATCACAATGTCAGCAGAGGTGATTCAGCTATAGGATACGTAGGGATGGTCTAGATCAGTGATGGGCAGACTACGGCCTGCAGGCCAGATCCGGCCCACTTAGAGGTTCTATCCAACCCGCCCAGAGCTGGATTAAGGCTTTGGGGGGCCCGGGGCACTTAAGACAGGGGGGCCCCTAAAATCTAAAATTAAGAGCATAGTGTCTTCATTGGGTATAAGGCTGTAAGCATTGACACATCCTGCATTACGACACCTATAGCCCGCAGTACGACATTTACAGCTCTCCCAGAGGGCTCGCCTAGCTTGTCTGCACAAGAAAAGTCATTACTTCCACAAACTAAAATACTTCACATTAAAACAATCATCAAAACCCCCACATTAAAATGGGCATTGACACCACACATTAAAAATGCTACTATACCACACACTAAAACTAGCAATGATACAGCACACTAAAATTAACAAAAAAAAATAAACATTGATAACATAACACCAATTTTGACACACACATATATATATTATACATATATATATATATATATATATATATATATATATATTACTACAATTTTATTCAATATTTATTCAAAATTGCTAATGGGTGTGTTGATGCACCTGCATTGTTGTGTACACCATTGAACGGACACCAAAAATTAGGATTGTCCCACTAGAATCACAACATTTCACAGACTCTGCTGTTCTCTCCTACCTGTTCTTCTCACTTTCACCACCTGTGCTGCAGGTTTCTTTAGTTGCAGCTTGCCTGGATCCTGGAATGTTGGAGGACCTATTTGGAAAAAAAATGGATACATTTAGAAAATTACAGCCTGCCCCGGTGTTAAATCTGTACCATCCACGAATAATAATTAGTCCTTCCTCCAGCCCCAACATTAAAATAATAGTATTCATATTTAATAAATAAACCTATTTCCCTCCCTACAAACAGGTCCAGCAATAAATGAATAGTATTTGCATTTCAGAAATATACGTATTTCCCGAACCTGTCACTGCCATTAAATAATTCATAGGCACATTTAATAGAGACCTCATTCTCCCCAAACTCACCCCCAAACCACCCCATCTTAAATTAATAGTCCCCACTATTGTGCCTCTCTCCCGCACTTTTTCCTCATACTGTGCCTGTCTCCCCATTTTTCTCATGCTGTGCCCCCCCCTTTTTCCTTACTGTGCCTCTCTCCCCTTTTTCCTTACTGTGCCTCTCTCCTCCCCTTATTCCTTACTGTGCCACTCTCCTCCCTTTATTCCTTACTGTGCCTCTCTCCTCCCCTTATTCCTTACTGTGCCTCTCTCCCCTTATTCCTTACTGTGCCTCTCTCCCCTTATTCCTTACTGTGCCTCTCTCCCCCTATTCCTTACTGTGCCTCTCTCCCCCTATTCCTTACTGTGCCTCTCTCCCCTTATTCCTTACTGTGCCTCTCTACCCTTATTCCTTACTGTGCCTCTCTCCCCTTATTCCTTACTGTGCCTCTCTCCCCTTATTCCTTACTCTGCCTCTCTCCTCCCCTTATTCCTTACTGTGCCCCTCTCCCCTTATTCCTTACTGTGCCTCTCTCCCCTTATTCCTTATTCTGCCTCTCTCCTCCCCTTATTCCTTACTGCGCCTCTCTCCTCCCCTTATTCCTTACTGTGCCTCTCTCCCCTTATTCATCACTGTGCCTCTCTCCTCCCCTTATTCCTTACTGTGCCTCTCTCCTCCCCTTATTCCTTACTGTGCCTCTCTCCTCCCCTTATTCCTTACTGTGCCTCTCTCCTCCCCTTATTCCTTACTGTGCCTCTCTCCCCTTATTCCTTACTCTGCCTCTCTCCCCTTATTCCTTACTCTGCCTTTCTCATCTCCTTTTTCCTCATAGTTTGCCTTTCTGCTTAATTCCCTTTTTTCACTTACCTTTCTATTAGCTTTTCTTTTCTCCTCCTCTCTTCTGTCTTCTTGCTTCCTCTCCGCGCTGCTCCTCACTGAATGACAGGCGTGACTTGATGACGTCACGCCTGTCATTCAGCATTAACAGAGCAGAAAGGGAGGAGGAGGGACGCCTGCGCGGCCGCGATTAGGTAAGTAAATCTCTAGGGTTTTTTTTTGCTCCCCCACCAACAAAGAGGAATAGCCCAGAACCGCCAGCAAACCCCCGCCCCCCCCCCCCCCCCCGCCGCGAAAGTAACAAAAAAAATTATGGGCAGAGCTGTCAGACAGCAGGAGCAGGCTAGGTCATACGGGGGGGGGGGGGAAGCCGCTGAGAGAGGGGGGCCCGGAGCGGTTGCTGTCAGTTATAAACTGACAGCAGGAAATTTCATGCAGCGGCGGGGGGCCCTTGGAGAGAGGGGGGCCCGGGGCACGTGCCCCCTGTGCCCCCCCCTTAATCCGGCTATGAACCCGCCAATATTTTAAAAAATTTCATTACAATATGCATAAAATTATTAGGGCCGACCCTGTGTGTCAGAACCTTCATTTTTATGCCTTCCCAGCTATTTCCTCCATTACACTTCATCCTCCTTCCTAAAAGGACACTTCACATGTCAATCACTCAAACACCTGCCCGCCCCTAATGGCTGAAAGTCATGTGATAAGAGATGGGCTGGGCCATATACTAAGGCGGATTTCGATTGGCTGTTGTGTTGTCAGTTAGTTGCTCACCAGAAAGACGGATCTAGAACAACCTGCTGAAATAAGTGCTGTGTCTGTACGATTGCTGCACTTTTAGAGGTAACACTGCTATATAACACCCTCCCGTCCCATTCAAAAAATTTGTATTATATATTTTGATATTTGAGTTTTTTAATAAATTATATTGGCCCGCCTAAAGTTTTTCTTTTTTATTTGGCCCGCTCCTGAAAAAGTTTGCCCATCACTGGTCTAGATTCACCATGAGGTAACACAGAAATACTGAGACAATAAGGAACTGGAACACAGGCAACAGTTTTTACCACCCACTATTAAAAGGGCCTAAAAATTCTTGTTGCGATATCCCTGTGTCACTACCTTGACCTGCTACATTGAAATAACAACAGTATATTGAACAAATAGAAAACAGCAGCTGCCTAATTATTCATCAAAAATACTGTTGGAAGCTGCAGGTGGATTACCTTTGTCTAATATTGATATTTTTTGTGGAAGTGTGCATGGAGAGGTTGGGAGTAGTATTACCAAATGCATCAGGTAGCAACAGTGACAGGAGCTCAGTTGTCTAAAATGATTACATGCGTACAGTGTTATATTTATTTTTCTTACGTCTTTTGCTGTGCATGAAATTCATTTTGTTTTATTTTATTTCAAATATCTTCTTCCAAATCTTAAGCATTTTCTTTTATATTTCAGAGATTGTTTTTAACAACTGTGAGAGTTCAAATTATTTATCAATTTTAAGTTTTAAATGATTTTATTATCCAGACTAGGAGCTTCAAAATTCCATATGACCAATGAACTGGGGGAGAAATCATCACTAGTATAGGAGTTTAATTAATTGGATGAAGGTGGTAATTAATAATTTCTGTACACTGCAGTAATGCGATTTATAGGCAACACAATTATTATTGTAGCAACATTTAAATATGTTTAATGTATTTTCTTTCTTAAAACATAGACTATAAAGTGGTGAAGAGGCTAATTAATGTTTTCAACATCGAGTTTGGTATAATTCTGTTTGCATGAGAATGTTTCCGGTATTATTTATGTATTTATTATCTAGTTATAAAAAATATCACTTTTCATACACAAAAGAGCAAATCCAGAGATGTCATAAAATAACCGGTTTATACAGGTCTAGAGGTTTGAACCTGAGGAAGGACACCTGGCCACTTCAAGGAACAATGAGCAGAGGAATCTACCAATGGCACGTCGAGTTCTTGAAAGGTCATGATCCATCGACCTATCAATGTGGTGATGTCACTGCTTTTTACAACCGTACAGTGTATAAATTGTTCACCTTTGGCTTTAGATACCAGAGCGTTCTGATAGAAGCTTGTGTTAGTGCTAACAGTGCAAGTGTATGCATGCTAAACTTTGTCTTGTAATACTTTGCGAATAAAACCTATGTGTTTTGCAACCACAGCGATCACATCAGAGAATATTGCAAACGATACATATAGATGCAGCACAAGCTGGACATCTATTGAAACCAGGAGACTATAACGGCACTAAGAACCTTGTATTTTTGATAATATGCAGATTTTCCAGCTTGGCTACTGGTTCCCTTTATTTCCATCAGGGGGAACTGAAAAATTGTTAGGCAGGAACTGTGTTCTAATGTATCTTTTTCTAAAAAAAAATCTGGACTTTTCTTTTTTTTCTGTTTCTTTATTAGAATTCTATTGTATTATTGTATTGTGGCTTGCTGGTGCTGGTCTGTTCATTTTACTTGAACAATTGAGTATATGAAACTCACTATATGAACTATGCACAGCTCTTTTTATTACTTAGATAATTGAGTGAATCTCTCTCTCTCTCTCTCTCTCTCTCTTTATTTATTTATATATATATATATATATATATATATATATATATATATATATATATATATATACATATATGTAAGAGAGAGAGAGAGAGAGAGATTCACTCTATTATCTAAGTAACAAAAAGTGCTGTGCATGGTTTATATAGTTCATATATATATTGTGGCAAAGAGGCCTATTTGCTACACCTCTTCTGCATTGGGAGAGGTAAGGTCCCGAGAAGTATTCAGGAGAAGGCTGCTGTCATGTTTAAACATTTGCTGCCATGATAAACTCATGATCTAATAAGGTAATTGTCACTCACCGGACTGTGAGTGCCTCTTCTCCCGTTGTTAGGAACTGTGGCCGCCCGCCATCCTGACGGTCTGCGCATGCGCAGCCTCTATGAACTCTTCAGACCTGTTGCTTTTAGTTAATTGGCTGATCAGGCAACACTCCCTATTTAAAGCACCTGTGGTCAATACCTCGTTGCCTGATCTTGGAGTCTCATTCCCTGTGAGTCTCTGAAGGTGTTCCTGTGTTTCCTCGTGTCTTCAGCTCCAGCTGATTCCTCACTACTGCATTGCCGGTTTCCAGACCGCTTCAACTCTCCTGTGTTTCATCATGTCTTCAGTTCCAGCTGATTCCTCGCTATTGCATTACCAGTTTCCAGACCGCTTCAACTCTCCTGTGTTTCATTTTGTCTTCAGTCCCAGCTGATTCCTCGCTACTGCATTGCCGGTTTCCAGACCGCTTCAACTCTCCTGTGTTTCATCATGTCTTCAGTTCCAGCTGATTCCTCGCTATTGCATTACCAGTTTCCAGACCGCTTCAACTCTCCTGTGTTTCATTTTGTCTTCAGTCCCAGCTGATTCCTCGCTACTGCATTACCGGTTTCCAGACCGCTTCAACTCTCCTGTGTTCATCGTGTCTTCAGTCCTAGCTAATTCCTGACTACTGCATTGCCGGTTGCCAGACCGCTTCAACTCTCCTGTGTTTCATCGTGTCTACTATTCCTGCTGACCTCCGCAAGAATCATCATTGCTCCTCTCGTGTGATGTTCTCTATCTGTGTGCTTCACAGACACGGATTACTGCTACCACTCTCCTGTGGTCTCTACTCGTGTCGGCGTTCAGCCACTCAGCTATCCCTGTGTTTCTCTCGTGACAGCCTGCTCAACTGAACCGCGGTATGCTTATCTTTTATTGACTTCACCAGCTTATTGCATATCCGCTTGGACTGTGTTCTGCTCATCTACGGAGTCCTCTATCTCACGAAGTTATAGATGCTATTGACTTTGTCTCATATGTCCTGGATCTCAGTAGTGACTTTGTATCTCCAAGCAGCGCTAGTCATTTGCTATTGTATTATATATACCATTGGAATCAAGTTCCTTGTGCTCTCCAAGTTACTTTTGATGCTCCATTCATCTACCCTAGTGCCTATCCTCACCTATATATGCAGTGGTACAACTTGCTGAACGCAGACCACTGACTCCCTGTTTCCTATTGGCACCAGTTACAAGTTTCCTCACTATAAGCAGTGGTACAACTTGCTATACGCAGACCACTGACTTCCCCGTTACCTACTTGCACCTGGAACCTGTCCCATCACTAAAAGCAGTGGTACAACTTGCTGTACGCAGACCACTGACTTCACTACCTCCTATCTATCCCTGGACATTCCTCTCACTATAGCAGTGGTACAACTTGCTGTACGCAGACCACTGACTTTCCTCACATCTTCACGTTCATCAAGATCCTCGTGTTCATATTGTTTAACTCATAGCCTGTTGCTGCTAGTCATAGACTTTCCTCTAGCATCCTCTCACCATCTGCTGATTCTCCTATTCCACTAGTCACCCTGCTACCAGAAGACCACTGTGTGCATACACTACTCTGGTAAGACTACATCTGGTGATATCCTGGGCAAAGACTCCTAGTGCCCGTGACAGTAAGATCAGGCCATGACAGACCCAGGATCGGAACCCTCAGCTAAAGAGATGCTGCAGTATCTGGTTACCCGTATTGAACAACAGTATATTCGCCAACAACAGTTGCTGCAATGTTATCAGACTTTAGCCTCCCAAGGAACTTCTGTGCAAAATACTGCAGCCACTGTTGATACTCCTGTGTCATCACCTGTTTCCCCAGTGCCATCCCAGGTGTCTACTGCTTCCACGATACACCTGCCTACTCCTTCAAAATATGATGGAGACCCCAAAACATGTAGGGATTTTTTGAATCAATGCTCTGTCCATTTTGAGCTTCAACCTCACAATTTCCCTACTCATCGTTCCAGAGTGGCCTATCTCATCTCCTTGTTTTCCGGACAGGCTCTTGCATGGGCTTCCCCTCTATGGGAAAGAAATGATCCATTGCTACAAGATAGTGCCAAATTTATTTCCACATTTCGAAGTGTATTTGATGAACCTGGTCGTGTTATATCTGCTGCATCCAGCATCCTCCGTCTACGCCAAGGATCTCGCACTGTAGCTCAGTACGTCATCCAATTTCGGATACTAGCCTCTGAACTTCAGTGGAACACTGAAGCTTTGATTGCCGCCTTCTGGCAGGGGCTTTCTGATAAAATTAAAGATGCACTGACCTCACAAGAATTACCTTCTTCCTTGGAGGATTTGATTTCTCTTTGCCATCGTGTGGACATGAGATTTCGTGAGAGAGATTCAGAAAAAACAACTTTCCATAAGGCACCTCTTCGTTTAGGACCTCAAGTTCGTCAAGCTCCATCTCCAGTAATACCTATGGAGATAGGTCGCTCCAAATTAACTTCAGAGGAAAGAGACCGAAGAGTAAAAAATAGACTCTGTATCTACTGTGCTGATTCTACTCACATGCTCAACTCATGTCCTAAAAAGTTGGGAAATGCCAGACCCTAACTAGTTCTGGAGAGGTGAAGTTAGGGTCTTTGGAGTCCTCTTCAAGTTCCACGAAATTAAAAGTTTGTGCTTTTGATGTTACCATTTCTTTAGCTACCAAATCCTTTGTGTCCCAAGCACTTATTGATTCTGGAGCTGCAGGAAACTTTATTTCTAAATCCCTCGTGAATCAATGGTCCCTACCAATGGTTTCTTTAAAGGTACCTATTATCGTTACTGCAATCGATGGATCACGTATTTTTAATGGTCTCATTACTCAGAGTACGTCTCCAGTAACTCTTCAAATTGGAGCCTTACACCAAGAAAAAATTTCATTTCTAATTCTTCCTGTTACTACCAGTCCTATTGTTCTAGGCCTTCCCTGGCTTCAAATGCATTCTCCTCAGATTGACTGGAACACTCCTCAAGTTACGTCTTGGGGCCCTGAATGCCATCATCATTGCCTTACTCAAGTTGTTCCACTCAAGATACAGCAATCCTCTATTTCACCGTGTCCACCGGGTCTTCCTCCTCAGTATGCTTCCTTTGCTGATGTATTTGATAAGCTTCAGTCTGAACGTCTTCCTCCTCACCGTTCTTGGGACTGTCCGATTGATCTTCAGCCTGGCAAGACTCCTCCTAGGGGTCGTGTGTATCCACTTTCTTTACCGGAGACTCAAGCTACATCTGAGTATATCAAAGAGAATCTCCAGCGAGGATTTATTCGACCTTCTTCCTCTCCCGCTGGAGCAGGATTCTTCTTCATGAAAAAGAAGGATGGGTCATTACGTCCTTGTATAGATTATCGTGGACTCAACGCCATTACCATCAAAAATCGGTATCCCATCCCATTAATTACTGAGCTTTTTGATCGCATCAAGGGAGCCCGGATCTTTACCAAGTTGGATCTCCGTGGTGTTTATAATTTAATTCGAATCAGGTCCGGTGACGAATGGATGACAGCTTTCAACACCAGAGATGGGCACTATGAGTATTTAGTTATGCCCTTCGGGTTGTGTAACGCCCCCGCTGTTTTCCAGGGTTTCGTTAATGAGATCTTCCGGGACTTGTTATATGTTTGTGTCGTCGTCTATCTGGACGACATATTAATCTTTTCCCAGGACCTGGCTTCTCATCATCAACACGTGGCAGAAGTCCTTTCCAGGCTCCGAAAAATTAGTTATTCTGCAAGTTAGAAAAATGTTCATTTGAGTTGCCCCAGATTCCATTTCTGGGATATATTGTCTCCGGAGTCGGTCTTCAGATGGATCCAGACAAGGTGAATGCTGTATTACATTGGCCTCAGCCAACTACTCTTCGTGCAATTCAGCGTTTTTTAGGCTTTGATAATTATTACAGACGCTTCATCCAAGATTTTTCCTCGATTGTATCTCCTATTGTGGCCCTAACCCGTAAAGGGGCTAATACGAAACAATGGTCCTCCGAGGCCCTTCAAGCTTTCCAGTTTCTCAAAGAGTCCTTCTCCTCCGCTCCTGTTCTTCGACAGCCTGATGTGACGCTTCCCTTCTTCCTAGAGGTAGACGCCTCTAATGTTGGCTTAGGAGCCATTCTATCCCAAAGATCGTAACAACAAAAATTCCATCCTTGTGCCTTTTATTCTCGGGGTCTTCTACCTGCAGAGAGAAATTATACCATTGGGGACAAGGAGTTGCTGGCTATAAAAACAGCATTAGAGGAGTGGAGATATTTGCTGGAGGGAGCTCGCCATCCTGTGACAATTTTTACAGATCATAAAAATTTGTCATATTTACAGTCTGCTCAATGTTTGAATCCTCGTCAAGCAAGATGGTCTCTTTTCTTTTCTCGTTTTAAACTTATTATAACCTTCAAACCAGCTGCTAAAAATAAAAAAGCAGACGCCCTATCTCGGGCATTTGTGACGTCCACAGACGTTGAAGATGGTCCTAACCACTCAATATTAGATCCCAAATGTGTTTCTCTGGCCGCTTCATCCACTAAGGTGCTACCGTTTGGGAGAACTCTCGTGCCTCCATCCCTTAGGAAAAGAATCCTGTCGTGGTTTCATTCTTCACGTTTTTCTGGACATGCTGGTGAACGCAAGACTTTCGAAATTCTTTCTCGTAGTTACTGGTGGTCTTCCATGAGGAAAGATGTCAAAGATTTTGTGGCTGCCTGCGAGTTGTGTTCCCAGTTCAAGACCTCCCGCAGAACAACGGCGGGTCTACTTCAACCACTACCCGTTCCTTCCAAGCCTTGGACCCATATTAGTATGGACTTTGTTACTGATCTTCCTCCTAGTAAAAAGTGTAATACAATTTGGGTAGTGGTAGATAGATTTTCGAAGATGGCACATTTTGTTCCTTTGACCGGTTTACCTTCTTCATCTACCCTGGCTGATCATTTCATTAAAGAGATTTTCCGTATTCATGGATGTCCTTCAGAGATCGTTTCAGATAGAGGGGTGCAGTTCGTTTCCAGATTCTGGCGAGCCCTTTGTAAGACCTTGGGTATTCGATTATCACTTTCATCCTCCTACCATCCTCAATCAAACGGACAGACCGAGAGGGTCAATCAAGATCTTGAGACTTTCATAAGGATGTTCTCTTCAGCCAACCAAGATAACTGGGTCGATTTGCTTCCATGGGCTGAATTCGCCCATAACAACATGTATCATGAGTCATCTTCTAAAACTCTGTTTTTTGTGGTTTATGGTCACCATCCGTCTTTTCCGGAATTTCCTGCCCTCCCGCCCACCCAAGTTCCTGCTGTAGAGACTGTTTGTCAGACCTTTAAAAATATTTGGTCTCAGGTCAAAACCTGTTTAAAGAAGACATCTGCCAGATATAAGTCCTTTGCAGATAAAAAGAGATGGGCTATTCCACCACTTAAAATTGGAGATCGTGTATGGTTATCAACCAAAAATATTCGTTTGAAGGTCCCATCTATGAAGTTCGCTCCTCGTTTTAATGGTCCATATAGGATCATTCAAGTGATAAACCCAGTTTGTTTCAAACTTTTACTTCCTAAGAACCTTCGTATTTCCAATGCCTTCCATGTGTCATTGCTCAAACCTCTCATTATCAACCGTTTCTCTGCTCCTCCTTCAGCACCTCGGCCAGTTCAAGCTCTTCAAGAGGAGGACTTTGAAATCACACATATATTGGATGCAAAAATTTCGCGAGGTGTTCTTCATTTCCTCGTTCATTGGAAGGGCTTTGGCCCTGAAGAGCGTTCATGGATTAGGGCTGAGGATCTCAACGCCCCAGCTCTTCTAAAAAAGTTCTATTCCAAATTTCCAGGAAAACCCGGTTCCATGTGTTCTGTGCCCACCTTTAAAAGGAGGGGTACTGTCACTCACCGGACTGTGAGTGCCTCTTCTCCTGTTGTTAGGAACCGTGGCCGCCCGCCATCCTGACAGTCTGCGCATGCGCAGCCTCTATGAACTCTTCAGACCTGTTGCTTTTAGTTAATTGGCTGATCAGGCAACACTCTCTATTTAAAGCACCTGTGGTCAATACCTCGTTGCCTGATCTTGGAGTCTCATTCCCTGTGAGTCTCTGAAGGTGTTCCTGTGTTTCCTCGTGTCTTCAGCTCCAGCTGATTCCTCGCTACTGCATTGCCGGTTTCCAGACCGCTTCAACTCTCTTGTGTTTCATTGTGTCTTCAGTTCCAGCTGATTCCACGCTACTGCATTACCAGTTTCCAGACCGCTTCAACTCTCCTGTGTTCATCGTGTCTTCAGTCCTAGCTGATTCCTGACTACTGCATTGCCGGTTGCCAGACCGCTTCAACTTTCCTGTGTTTCATCGTGTCTACTATTCCTGCTGACCTCCGCAAGAATCATCATTGCTCCTCTCGTGTGATGTTCTCTGTCTGTGTGCTTCACAGAGACGGATTACCGCTACCACTCTCCTGTGGTCTCTACTCGTGTCGGCGTTCAGCTGCTCAGCTATCCCTGTGTTTCTCTCGTGACAGCCTGCTCAACTGAACCGCGGTATGCTTATCTTTTATTGACTTTACCAGCTTATTGCATATCCGCTTGGACTGTGTTCTGCTCATCTACGGAGTCCTCTATCTCACGAAGTTATAGATGCTATTGACTTTGTCTCATATGTCCTGGATCTCAGTAGTGACTTTGTATCTCCAAGCAGCGCTAGTTATTTGCTATTGTATTATATATACCATTGGAATCAAGTTCCTTGTGCTCTCCAAGTTACTTTTGATGCTTCATTCATCTACCCTAGTGCCTATCCTCACCTATATATGCAGTGGTACAACTTGCTGAACGCAGACCACTGACTCCCTGTTTCCTATTGGCACCAGTTACAAGTTTCCTCACTATAAGCAGTGGTACAACTTGCTATACGCAGACCACTGACTTCCCCGTTACCTACTTGCACCTGGAACCTGTCCCATCACTACAAGCAGTGGTACAAATTGCTGTACGCAGACCACTGACTTCACTACCTCCTATCTATCCCTGGACATTCCTCTCACTATAGCAGTGGTACAACTTGCTGTACGCAGACCACTGACTTTCCTCACGTCTTCACGTCCATCAAGATCCTCGTGTTCATATTGTTTAACTCATAACCTGTTGCTGCTAGTCATAGACTTTCCTCTAGCATCCTCTCACCATCTGCTGATTCTCCTGTTCCGCTAGTCACCCTGCTACCAGAAGACCACTGTGTGCATACACTACGCTGGTAAGACTACATCTGGTGATATCCTGGGCAAAGACTCCTAGTGCCCGTGACAGTAATTTGATTAAGGGTAGGAGCTTTGTGTATTAAAACCTGTCCGTTTAGTTGTCATATATGACCGATGCTAGAAGACCCGAATGGTGTCCAGTTAAGGGACTAAGGGCTAGATTTAATGTCAGGCGTGATGCATGGCGGCTTGAAGCCACCATGCATCGTGGCGGTTTTCCGGCGGGTTTGCATTGCAAACAGCTGGATTTACTAATGGGCGCATTTCAGCTTCAATTTGAAGCCGTCGGCGATGTCACGGCGGGATGTAATGCTCAAAGCCGCCGGCGGCTTTAAATAGAACATGGCGCTTTTGCTTTAAATGACGGCGCTTTTGTGTGAAGGCGGTTTTTTTGAAAATTACACCTGTCTCCTGGCCTGTTACTATTGGCTATTTTCAAAGTCAGGAGATTTGACATCACAAGCCCTATATAAACCACTGGCCTGACACTTTTTTCTCTGATAGGGTTTTGAGGAGTTTTGTGAGAGGAGTTTGGAGGATAGTGGTTTGCTGAGAGTTGGTGAGAGTTGGACTTTGGTGGATTGGTGGAGCGATATCTGATTGAAGTGTGAGTAGTCCTGTGGTTTTTTCCTGTTGTGTACATTTATTTTCTCATTTATTTTCTGTCTTGTATTTTTTGTATTTGACTTGTCCTTTGTCTGTGTTACTTGTGTGTGACTGTGTGGAGAGTGTGTCTGTAGGTAGTGTAGTTTGTTCTTTGTGTTTGTAAGTCCTTCAGTGTTTTGTGTTTTTCTGTCTTCTGTGTAAAAATATCCAGAGATAGGAGGGGAGAACAGGCTGAGGAGAGGGAGATGGAAGTTGAGGGGTCAGAGGAGGGAGAGGGAGAGGTTGAGGAGACAGGACAGGGCAGGAAGACCAAGACAGGGAGGAATGTGCGCTTCTCATATGATGAGAATTGTGTGTTGGTGCACAATATCATTCCCTACTACGAGGTCATCCTAGGCAACCTGGCAGCCCGGACTCCTCTAAGGCGGCGTCACCAATTGTGGGGGCGTGTCTGTGATGCCGTGAACGCGGTGGGCCCACTGAAGCGGAGAGTGGCGCACTGCCGCAAGCACTTCTCTGATATTAAGAGGAGGCTTAAAGAGAAGATGACCCAGGAAAGGAGGTCTACAAGGCGCACGGGTGGTGGCCCCCCACTTCGTATGGAGTACACCACGTACGAGGAGGAGCTGCGCCAGATAATGCCGGCTGAAATTGTAGAGGGCATAAATGTGCAGGACACAGATTCGCCCTCTTTTGGCCAAGTAGTTGGTGAGTGATTTGTTTTTTTTACCCTAACAGTTTTTTTAATGTTTTTCTCTTTTTTAAAATGCTTTTTTCTTTTTTTAAATGTTTTTCTCTTTTTATAAATGTTTTTCTCTTTTTTTAAATGCTTTTCTCTTTTTTTTAAATGTTTTTCTTTTTTAAACTGATTTTCTCTTTTTTTAAATGCTTTTCTCTTTTGTAAAAGGCTTTTCTCTTTATAAAAGTTTTTTTTTATTTGTTTTGCATTTTTTTTCGTTTTTAAAAGTGTATTTTTTACTCTATTAGTTTGTAAAGGATTTTTTTTTTCATAAAAATAATTTTTTTTATTCGCAAACACATTTTTGAAATAAACAGTATATTTGTAAATTGCTTTTTGCTGCAAATACATTGTATGCTTTTTGTAATACATCCAGATTCGCCAGGACCGCAGGTAACTCCCAGTCCGAGGTCTACACCTCCACCTTCAGCGAGAGATTCATTCTCTGAAGAGCAAGCAGATGCGTGGTCTCTGTTTGGGGAAGAAATAATAGAGTTAGATGTTTTTCTGTGCAAATGTTGGTGTCCATGTTATATTTAGTGATTTTTATATGTTTTCCAATGAGAACATAGGGCTAGATTTACTAAACTGAGGGTTTGGAAACCTTGAGATGTTGCCTATAGCAACCTATCAGATTCCAATTTTTTTTTTTTTTGGCCATTCTGCAAAATGTCAGCTAAAATCTGATTGTTTGCTATAGGCAACATCTCCACATTTTCAAACATGCAGTTTAGTCTATGTTCCCCATCATGTACTACACAGAGGGAGAAGTAAAATAGTATTCGCTTACCCCAAAGCACGGCCTTGCAGCATTTTGCTACAAGCACCCTCATTGTTTGTATTTTAAATTATTTACATTTAGATCCCTTCACTGTAACGCATAGGCAAAATGAGATTTTACTCCTAAAACATATGAGGAGCATCCTTCAGCAGGTCGCAAGAGGACAACTAATCTGGAAGGTAGACATTGTTAACCATTCTTTAGTTGTTAAAGGTTTTTGTTTTTGGTACAGTGTCCAGAATTCAATTGACAAACATGTTAGTTCCTATATACTTACCTTGGTTATTTCACCACAGGAACCTTATCATCTCTGCAAGGCCAGCGCCAGTCTGCGCATATGTCACCTCCTGACGACACACAGGAAGACACAGTCATCACTTTAGAGATGGTAGATGTCTCCGTGTCTATGCGCCAGGAACAAGCAACTGCCCCTGCGGAACAGTCATCCGAGCATCAAGCTGCAGCTCCTCGGATGGATACAGGGCGAGAAATGGCCCAATCCATTGCAAATTTCCAGGCACAACAGTCTCAGTTTATGGACAGCCAAACAAGACACATGTCACAAATTGCGGCCCATTTGAGGCGGATACACCGCTCAAATAGTCAAATCCCTGCTGGAATCAACCGTCTGGCAAATGCTTTGGAACAAACCAATGTGCAGCTGGCACAAATGTCTGGGGCTGTAGAGGCCTTACATTCCACAGTACGTGAGGGGAATGCCAATGTCACCTGGCTGGCAGGGCAACTACATTCTGAAATTGTAGCCCGTTTACCGGCACCTATGTCTTCAGCCACCACCAGTGCCGCTAGTACGCCTAGCACATCTCTACAGAATACTCCTCCAAGGAGAGGTGCTCGCACCAGGGGTGGGCGAGGGAGGGGAGAGAGTGGCACCAAGCATAGCAATATGCCTGCAAAAAGGCGTCGCTAGTACAATGTTTATTATTGCTTAATGTTTTCAAAAGTTACTGTAAGCATTATACGTTATTATTTATTGTGTTCTGCAATAAATGCAGTTAAATTTCTGTGGTGTCAGTCTTTCTTTTCTGCACATTAAACAAGAGTATACAGATGTTTTAAAAACTATGCACTAATTTCACTTAAACATTGACCTCTGACTGTCACATTCCAGGGATGTTCATATTTACCACATGAGGAGTACACACTATCCTCTTTTTAAAGGTTCCAATTTACAAAACATTTTACATAAAAAACAAACATTGCACTCACATAAAACACATTTTAGTGCAATAAATTGTTATCATACTATGTACTTACACGTAAAGTAGTTTGTAATGAGATGGTCTCTAATCTCCCTTCCGCTCTCTGTGCTCTGCACATCACCAGATGTGACATGGAACCTTTCTCCTTCACTGTCTACTGCAATAATCGGTGGGGTAAGTTGATGTAAAGCCAGGTTATGCAGCAGACAGCAAGCCAGGACAATCTCAGATACCTTTTCAGGTGCATACATAAGCACCCCACCAGATTTATCAAGGCATCTGGTTTTTTAAGAGTCCAAACGTACGTTCTATGACACCTCTAGTGGTTATGTGTGCCTCATTGTATTGGTGCTGTGCAGGAGTCTTAGGATGCAGCAGAGGAGTCATGAGCCAGGAGCGACACCCATATCCTGAATCTTCTGCAATAAAAGTAAAATGTTAGCTACCATTTAATTTGAGCATGTTGTACAGCAGTTAGCATATGTGAGGCCATTTGAGCAATGATAAGGGATATATAAAACATGCAAAGTACATACCCAAAAGCCATCCCTCCGGCATTTCACCTCTTTCAAATTTGGCATAAAGGGTAGACTGTCTCAGGATAAAGGCATCATGACATGACCCAGGATAGCCTGCAACAACACTCAATATACGCTGGTTAGCATCGCAGACAACCTGCACATTCAGGGAGTGGTAATGATGGCGATTAACAAAAATCTCTGCCCTGTGGTGAGGTGGTCTCAGGGCAATATGAGTGCAATCTATTGCACCCATTACATTAGGGATACCTGCGACCCTATAGTAAGCTCCCTTGAGCTCATGCCACTGTGACTCCTGGCTGGGGAAGCTGATATATGTAGGGCACACTCTTTTATGGGCACCTAAGACCTGTCCAAAATGCCTGGAAAATGTCGGCTGCGTTATGCCAATCACTCTGGAGGACACAGATTGAAAGGAACCTGTTGCCAAAAAGTGAACTGCACACAGTAGTTTGTGTAGTCCTTACACTGCATTAGAGCGGCTGGTTGTAGGCTCCAAATCATCCTTCACTTGCTCATACAGTGCCATGTGGTTAGTACAATTGAGCCGAAACATTTGAACTACCTCCACATCAGCCAAAGACTCCAGATTCAAACGCACTGGAAATGCACGTGGAGTGCGGGGTCTCTGCAGGCTCCGCGGAACAGATGCCAACTGCTGTTCATTGTCCTCCTCCTGGCGCCTTTCTGCCTCCATCAGATAAAAAGCTGCAAACATACACTGGCAAGAATGCACCACATTACCTGCAAAAGCCATTCTCCAACAACCCCAAACCTGCCAAATAATGAGGGGCCCTTTTTGTAAGCATCATGATTAACTGCTGCCCAATAGACGGTGATTGTCTGTGATTGCTTCAGGCAGAAAAAACATTTTTCACATGTGGATTGCATTAGCATTAAAATAAGGGTTAACTATGTAATGCAACATTGCCCATCCTAATTTCTTTGAGGCAACAGTATTCTAGTGGATTTTTGGAACGTAAAAAACAACTAGAAAAGGAAAGGTGAAATGAGATTTTACTATGCAATCATACTGGGTGAAAAAATAATGCAAAAAAAACATAACAGTAGCCTGAAATTTCATGACACTTTGCCCATTTTCTATACACAGTCCTAATGGGTCATTGGACATGAAATAGGCCTTTCTCTTATGGTCTGATTGGCAAAATACCTGAAACAGCACACTGTTTGAACCATCACGCCGCTCACAAGCAGCGCTTTCATTTTGGTCTTTTGAATGGTGGTTTTCCGGCGGCTTTATAAACCCCCTAATAGTAAATCCGGCTGTTTCTATGTTGAACATTGTTGAAACCGTCATGGCGCTTTACACAGAGGCGGGTTTGAAAACATCTTTTCTGGTCGTTTGGACGGCGGGTTTAGCCTTAGTAAATCCGGCGATGGCTAAACCGCCGCCAAACCCGCCGAAAGTCGGCGGGTTTACAAACACGCCTGATAGTAAATCTAGCCCTAAGTGTCTAGCTGGCATTAGGGTCACCAGGAGGTGCAGGCAACTGGACTTTGGTGTCATCCTTACAAGTGCTGTTGTTTACTGTGATGCAACCAATAAAAGTATGTTTGATTTCAAGCAAGAAGCTGTCGGTGTCTGATATCTTTGGGGAGTCAGTGTCACAAGGTGTCAGAAGTGCTATATATATATATATATATATATATATATATATATATATATATATATGTTATACTTATTACAGAAATATTCAGAAGTATGTCTATATGTCTATACTGGCGGCTTTTATTTGTCCTTTTGCTACGGTGTAGGGATCTATTTTTGTAGAGCTTTTCAGCAGGATACAGAGGGTTTTCATTAAATTACTGATTTCAGTTCTCCAGGATTAAAGCAAAACAGCAAGTGTTCAAGCTTCAGTACAAAAATGATATCCTGAGTGAGTATACTGATTACTTCTTAGTCTCATTTTGTGGACACAAACATACAAAGTCACATATATTTCTCTTTCTGTCCATATACAAAAGTCTGGGTAATGTTCCTATATATTTGTATTTATCTAAAGTTTTCTACACATATCTAGGTAGACTGTTTTTCTGTTGACAGAAGAACATGAATGTACTGACAGGGTATACCAAAGACACTTCCTATTTTATCTATAATTTGAATCCATTTGGCATAACATAATTATATTTGTTTCAGATAAAAAAGTAAATCACATAAAAATTGATTAGATTTGTTGGCTTTATGAAATATGGGAATAAAATTTGGGTTAATGCATTGGAGGGTCTTGATATAATGAAATTTGCTGCATCGATCAATCTTACTTCTGTGAATTATGTTGGGGTTTTTTTTCGTTTAGTTTGCCAGAAGCTTTTGCTAAGATAATTTATATTAAATCCCATTGCAGTGGTACAAATCAGGAAACATTAAACAACTCAGATAAATGAGTTTTCAAATAGAGTTCAGAGTTTGAAGCTAATTATCAAATTTTAAGGTACATGCATGCACATTCTGGGCCCGATTCATCAAGGCAAGCAATCTGAGAGCAACCTGCATTTTCTTTTACAAGCACATATTTAGGTTTTGTATACTTCCAAATTCATCAAGGCTCGGATCTCAAGATAGGTGTGCTGTTGAAAATGGGGGCAGGTCTGCTGTGCTCTACTGCACAAGACACTGCAGGGTATGTCCAATAACTATGTGGATTATAAAATCGTCAAAGAACAACCAATAAAAAAATATATATATATACAAGTTAACCCGTGCATGATACTCATGTATTCTAGTCAAATCAAGCTACTTAAGGTGTTAAAAAGGTTCTTGTCATGCATTTGGGCCATAGCCTAGGCCTCAACCACCAACCACTCCCCACTGTCACCCCGGCAACCACCAATCACTCCCAACTGTCACTTCTCCTTCAAGAAATATATATATATTTTTTTAAATCTTTATAAACACTTTTAACAATTAACAAATTAAATTAACAAATTAAAATCATCTTAGTATACCAAATTTCAGCCCTTTCTGATTTTTTTTTTCCACACACACTAAGAATTTAGTAGGTCAGTGTATAACTCCGCTCCAGTCATTAGCCAAACCCAGACTCACCCAACTGACTGCCAAACTGAGTAGTGTGATTCGTCACTCCACAGAGCACGTTTCCACTGCTCCAGAGTCCAGTGTTGGTGCGCTTTACACTGCTCCATCTGATGCTTGGCATTGGTCTTAGTGATGTGAGGCTTGCATGCAGCTGCTCAGCCATGGAAACCCATTCCATTAAGCTCCCATCACACATGTTTTGTGCTTACATTAATACCAGTGGAAGTTTGTAACTCTTCAGCTATGGAATCAGCAGAGCGTTGGTGACCTTTATGCACCATGAGCCTTAGCAGTCAATGACCCCGCTTTGTGATTTTGCGTGGTCTTCCACTTCGTGGCTGAGTTGCTGTTGTTCCTAAACTCTTCCACTGCACCAGTGGAAGCAGTTCTGGCATGAGACAAGAAGTAGGCCATTGTCATGCCTTGACATAAGACCAAAAAAGCCACTTCTTATGTGTGGAATTATTTCTACCAAAATCCTGACAACAGTTGTCTAGCCATGTGTAATGGATGTAAAGCCACACTCAGTCGAGGGAGGGACCTTAACCATCTTGGAACCTCATTCATGTTACGCCATTTGACGAGAGTTCATGGCAAGGTGTTGGGAAAAGCTGAAAGTTATGGTAAAAAATAACAACAAGCAGTCCATCATCAGCTAGGACCCTTCTCTCACCTACATCCTGACGCCTGCAATCTACACCCACAACACTGTCCTCATCAATATCCTCAGTAGCAATTGGAGTTAGCCCTGTATCCAACTTGATAAGGCTCGATGACTCCTTCACTATCCTTGATTTCTATGAAGAATTCTTGAGCGTTAGTCCAACTGCTGCTGCTGTTGTTGCTGCTGGGGGTGAATTTTCATCCCATAAGCAGTCCAAGAAGAAGAGCATTAGTACTTTACAACAATTAACTGTGAAACAATATTTTGCTAGAGGAAGCAAGTATGACAGCAGTCACCCAGTTCCAAAGCGGATCATAGATGCCATGGCTACTATGCTACTGTTAGATCTGCGTCCAATATCCATTATAAACGCAGCTGTTTTTTCACAGTTAATTGAGGTTTTGTGTCCCCATTACAAAATTCCATCGCACACCATTTTTTGAAGAAAAGCTATTCTTCAACTGTACCAGAACGTTCGTAAAAATGTATTCATTGGGCTCAAAAATGCCATTCTACCCACTGTACACTTAACCACAAATATGTGGACAAGTGAAAGTGGCCAAACCAAAGATTATATGATTGTGACAGCCCATTGGGTTGGTCATTCACCTTCTCAAGCAGGAAGAGCAGCAGCATGTACACCACTACGTAACATTTCTCACAGGCAGGCTACTCTTTGTATCACCGGCTTCACTAACAGGCATACAGCTGATAATTTGGTACTAAAACTAAGGGATGTCATTGATACATGGCTTATACCACTTGGACTCTCCCCAGAATATGTCATTTCTGATAACACCAACAATATTGTGCAAGCATCACAGCTGGGTGAATTCCATCACATTTCCTGTTTTGCTCACACAATAAACTTGGTGGTGCAGAGCTTCTTGAAAAATAACCGTGAGATGCAGGAAATGCTTTCAGTGGCCCGTAAAATGTCGGTACATTTCCGGTATTTTGCCACAGCATGTAGGAGATTGCAGCAGCTCCAAGAACAATTTAACTTGCCCTGCCACCAACTTAAGCAAGAGGTGTTAATAAGGTGGAATTCCACCCTGTACATGCTTCAGAGGATGGAGGAACAGCGCAAAGCCATACAAGCGTATTGCACAAGCCATGACATTGAGAAAGGAGGGGGAATGTATTTCAGTCTTGCACAGTGGAGAATCCTTTCTGTGCTGTGCAAGGTGCTGAAACCATTTGAAGTTTTCACATGTGAAGTGAGTTCAGACTCTGATAGCTTGAGCCAAGTCATTCCCTTATTCAGCTTTTGGAAAAGCAGCTTGACAAACTGAAGAGGTAGATGAAAGAAAGCAATTCCGCAAAGTATGTTGTCCTTGTAGATCAAGTACTTAATTCGCTTTGCAATGATCCAAGAGTTATTAAAATTTTGAAGTCGGATCACTATGTTTTGGCGACTGTGCTTGATCCTAGGTTTAAGACCTACATTGATTCTTTGCTTCCAAATGACCGAGATCTGAACTGATGCAAGAAGATCTTGGTCAGCAAGTTGACTACTGAGCTGGTCCTTGGCTTGACGACGTCTCCTCCTTCAGTTTCTCAGGCAGCTGCTGCTCGTAAGAAATTGCACTTTCCAAAGAGAAGTATGGATGATGCAGGAGGCAGACCACAACAGTTTGACATCTGGTATGGTTTGAAAGATTTTACAAAAAAAAGTTTGACCTCAGCCATAACTCCATCCGATCCTACTATTAACATGCAAAGGATGGTGGAGGATTATTTTCAAGAGTTAATTGAAATGGAAATGTCAGACAGTCCCTTTCCATATTGGAAGGAAACACAAGCCATTTGGAAACCCACGTGCAAACTTGCTTTGCAATAAGCTGCCCACCCTTCAGTGTGTACTCAGAAAGAGCTTTCAACACAGCCGGGAACCTAATCAATGATCGACGTAGGAGGTTACTTCCTAAAGATGTGGAAAAGATGATGTTCATCAAAATGAACTACATCTTCCACGAGGAAGGCCTTTACCGGCAAATACATCCAAGTACTGACACTTCTCTAATGGCGGATTCCAGCGGAGATGAATTAATAGTCTGTGATGATGATGTGCATACTGATGAGGGTGAGGATGGTGCTGAAGATGATGACGACATCATCTTGACAGTGTAGAATTCATTTCACACCACTGTTGGTCTAACATGCCTTAAGCCAATGATAGCTGGTTTAGTGGGTGCCCAAACAAACCAAGCACTTCAGCCACAAAAGTGGCAGCCCTCGTCGCTGAAGTGCTTGGTTTGTTAAAGTGTGCATGTCCTTTGTAAGATCCAACATATGGGTGAGTGGGAGGGCCTAAAGGCAATTAAATCTTGCACCATTAATCTTTCCTGGCACTGATGTGTGTTTCTGCCATTACTCTAACAAGCCCTTTGTTAGCTTGTTTAGGGAGGGCCATGTTGGACTTGCACTTCACCCACAAAAGTGGCACTCCTTGTGGATGAACTGCTTGGATTGATCAATTGTGCATGCTACCTCACGTAATTGTGGGTGACATTGTTATCTTGTTTATTGGGCAAAAGAAAATAAGCACTTCAGACACAAAAGTGCCACTTCTTGTGGATGAACTGCTTGTCTTGATCAATTGTACATACTACCTCTACTAAAATTTAATGTAAATCACTGGAAATTAGTGTTAGGGAGGTTAGTAATAATGTAAGTACAAAATAATAACGAAATTATGTAATTTTACCCCAAAAAATGAAATTTAGTAAAAAAATTGCTAAACAAAACCAAAACATGCAAGGGCGGTTTTGGCAAAACCAAAACCAAAACACGGGGGTCAGTGAGCATGTCTAGTCCCAACAGGTTTTAGTTGCCTTAGCTAAACGTTTTACAGTATCGCCAATCTTAGAATCTATTTCATTGGCAGGGTATTTTTTTTATTAAATTGTGAGTTCTCATTAAAACATTTATTAGAAAATGCAAGCTGTTTTTGGCCTAGATCCTGAGTCAAGATGTATAACTTGTTTTACCAGAAAAAAATGATTTTACTAACAGAGATGATCTGGCACCTAGCAAACAAAACTTATATAGTCCTTTATAACAAGAACAAACAACAAGGAACAAAGGAGGGTGTATTACAAGCAGCCAATAGGCAAATTTTTCCGTAAGAATGACAAATTTCAAATGGAGATTGTATTTCATACCATCCTATCACTATAATGCTGCCCAGTTGCATTAGAGAATACAAAGGTTCTTAAAGTATCTGATATAGAAGGACAGCTAAGTTAAAGAATATAGAAAAAAGTAAAGTGTGGTACTATATTTATTTTTGCTAAATATATTTATCTATTGTGACATTATTTAGGAAGTGCCCAGAATGTTGGTGCACAGAAGGACAAAATGGTGTCCAACTAGCAAAATCAGGCTTTTTAAACAAAATTATCTTTAATTATCAGTCGCTTATCAGCAAAAATAATGAAAACAATAAACATCTTTCCATTCAAGTCACTACTTCACTGCTTGACCCCTCCTAACCAGTCGGCTGTTGAGTCACTTGCCACTATTTTCATGAATGACTCAGTTCTTATATTTCTGAGATCATCTTCTGTCAGTCACTATAATCACTTTACTTCACTTTATTTCTCTTCATGGCAGGTAGACTTCCTTCACCTAGTCTTTTTCTATGATTTTCCTGCGTCTTGCAGGACATACAGTGGCACCACACTTAGCTGGGCCTTTCATTATAACCTTCAATTTAAATGGGTAATATCTTTTGAATAGTAAAACTACTGCATCAAAATTTGAATATTGGCAATATTTGTCTTTCTCAAATTAGAAACTTAAAAAGTCAAAAAAGGTTTCCATGACATTTGGTGGTATCCATTAAGCTTTTTGGGTGGTTTGTGTGCTATTGTTTGAATGAAGTTTCTAACATTTACCAAATTTAAGTGTAAAAATTAACATTCATACATCAGTGCGTGCTGTTTTAACTGTCAGCAAGAAGACAGCAAGATGTGAGCAAGATGAGACAGTTTGTCACCGGGTAATGCCCTGTCCGCCTGCTCAGCATACAACTACTTTATGCTGTTGGTGCACAGTCCTCCTTCCTCTATCTCTTAGTCTGTGGCTTCCTGCTTGCCTCCATTCTCCTTTCTCACATCATGACACTGACTTAGTCACATGTAGATCTGCCCATATTTACACAATCACACAAATGAGGTCATTGGCTTTCACAAGATTAGCGCAGTTATCTTTTTCTGATCTGAATTTTCTGATATCTAATTGGCTATAGATTGTTCTATCCACATCATCTTCAAAACCGAGGAGATTTCACACATGAAAGATAAGAAGATTGACTACATTATGGTGCTCAAACCTTAGTCAGATTGACCCTAAATTTTTTAGCACTTACATAGTACATAAGCTTCTTAACACTTACAGACTCTCTTTAAATGTATATGCAATCATTTTCAAACAACTTACTTTCTGTAACTTAACAGTCCTTATTAAACTATAAAACCAAAAGGAACAATGTCCACCACAAACATCTGTTTGTCTAGCAGCTATTACACATTGTCCACATTACACCTATTTCACATGAAAACTTTTACCATTACAATAAAAATATTAGTTATTTTATACAGGAGACATTTTGACAAGTGATGGTGGTTATATAACTACCATCTCATGAACTCAATTTCTCTAGAACAAAACTGCATGCCTGAAATCTAGCCCTCTTTGAAACAAAAACACACATTCCAAAGAGTTGTTACAAGTACCTTGTTATCTTTTCCCAAATAACCAAACAACATCACTTAACTTGTCAGTCACTATTTTCACTTTCCAAGTAATAATTTCCAATCACTTAAATGACTTAGAATTTCACTTTGTAATCCAGAAACTATCTTTCTCATCAAAGTATCAATTTCCAATCACTTAACAATCTTTCTAATAACCCATTCACACTCGCTAAAAAACATTGGTTTTTGCCGGGGCGAGCTCCCACGACCCGGGTCGAGGCTCAGTGTGAAAGGGGGTCAGTGCAAAATCCTGGGTCTGATGACCCGGGAATTAGAACTTTTGCAAGGGTTATTTCTGTGTCAGTCCCAGGTCGCCTGCAGTGTGAACTGTGCGACCTGGGATTTCTCTCACATA